>NC_135012.1:2140950-2471887 GCF_051020985.1 Nomia melanderi
AGAGAGAGAGAGAGAGAGAGAGAGAGAGAGAGAGAGAGAGAGAGAGAGAGAGAGAGAAGCGGAGAGTCCAACGCGCGTTTAACGTTTCACGGGACCGCGACAGGTTTCACGGACCACCAGAAACATTTATCGAGCCGGCCGATTCGTCGCGTTCCTCCCGCGTCAAAGGTTATCGGGAAAGTTCCCGGGGCCGAGTCGGTCGGGTCGGCCACAGGCATGCACGCGACCCAACGATTACATACGATCCCGCGGTCCTCGTGTGACGTGAAAAGCTGACCTCGGGAATTAGCCGGAACCGCCGTGGATCCCCGAGCACCTTGGATCACGAGCGTATCCGGCACGGAATCGGCGCGACCGAGGCGGGCAAAGTCGGCCGAGGATAGGCGCGCGTGGTAGCAACGGAAAGGTCGGGCGAACGATTGTTCGACCTCGCGAGACGGGCCGAAAATATCGATTATCCGATGACCCAGTTGAAAGAGCGGCGCCCGACGTCGAGAGGGCCACCGGCGCGCAGCCTTAATTACGACAGGTTTTCTTCCCGACGGTTAATCGGCTCGTGGGCGAAACGAGCCGTGAGCACCGAGGCATTTACGTTTCCATCCTGTGCAGCGAGAGGTGATCGATTAAGTGGGCTGTACATTCGTTGTATACGGAAGGATTGCACGGCTGAACCTTGATAACTCGGCACGAGGAGGAAACGTTCGGAACTCTTAACCAGTTCACTGTGTTTGACGAGTATACTCGTGATAGAGAAGCTGCAGGAATTTGTGTCATGACGAGTATACTCGTCACAGTTAACTGGTTAACACGTTCACACCGGCGCTGTAATTTCCACTCCCATTTGGCGACTGAATTCTCGAAATTGATAAAAATATTGAAATGATCAATAAGTAAATTGATTCTCAACTATGTGGCAATATTTCTAATTATCAAACCATTTGACGAGCCACATATTTCATGCTACACCGTCTAACGAGCCATCAATGGTACAAACTGTCTAATGTGATATCTTACTGTGAAATCTTAAAGAAACTACCCCACAATTATTACATTTTTCACACATCCAAGTTTTGCACTAAGATCGAAGATATGTTATAGCATTTTTCATTTTCGCTAGGAATACTATAAAAATTAGTTGCAGTTGCTGATAGATTACAAAATCATCTAGAGTGCTAAGGGTTAAAGCTTCTTTCCTCTTCGTTTCGTCATGGACGTTTCGGAAATCTTCGATAGAAAAGCTAATTGGAAGTATCGTATTAATGGAAATTCGATAACTCGGTGTCTTGACTTTCGAAAATATTCATCACTCCTTTCCAAAGCGACAATCTCTGATTTCACTTGAAAACTAGACGACAGGCTCCTGTAAAATGTAGACTCTTCATCTTCCTTTGCTAATCGACCGTTTGTACAAATATTATAGTTGAAAATTGCACTCGCATCGAGCGGAAGTTTACACGAGGAACGATACAGATTGAAAAGGTGCACGTTCAAATTGAAAACAATCCGTACAAACAAGATGGTTACAGAGTCCGATCGCAATAGCTTCTCGTATGATGAATCGTGCGAAGGTATGAATGAATGAACGCAAGAGTGAACGCAGAGCACGCATCTGATTAACGGACGAGTGGGATCGAGTGGTCGTAAATACACAAAAGGAACGATCGTGGAGAGCCCGGAGAGCACCGCGCGAGGGCAACGAGAGCGTAGACGTGCCCCGGGTTCAAAGAGCAACGTTTCTTGCGCCATTTTTTATTGAATCGCCATTTAAACCTCCTTCCAAAGTATCTTCCCTCATTCATTCCAGAGCCCCCACCTCGAAGTGGACGTTACGCGAATCCGAGAGAAGGAGGATCACCCGTTAACACCGCCATTATTCGAACAGCATCCTGCAAGCAGGAATATCACGTTTAATTCTTCCCCCATAGTGTTCATCGATTCCGTGTCTAATAAGGAGGAATTATCACTACGCGATAGTCGATAGGGTTACGAGGCCTTTCCTCGATACGCCGGAACCGGTGGACGGGAAATCGATGAGGTTCGACCGAAACCGGGGGCCGGTCCTTTTTTAGCGGGGATAAAAGCGCGAGACAGCCGGCGAGGCACGGTGAATTAGTATCGACAAATTATTTTAACGCGTTGGCAGGTTGCGTCTATTTTGGGCGTTATCGGGAAAGCTGTCCGATGGCTTCCGGGCGACGTGGGTCATCGGTATCTCAGAAAGTTCCGCGGGAACGGATCCGCGCGCGACAAGAGTCGCGTGTGCGGTCGTATCGGGCCGACCGCGGGGCCAGCAATTAACGAGCTATCGAATATTCGATTACGTACGCCCGGCTCGTTCGCCGAAACCCGCCATTACCATGGCGGCCGCGCGTGCGACGAACAAAACGGTTCTTTAAACGACGTCGAAACGGCTGTCGAGGATCGTTAGACGAAGGAAGGAGTCGGCTTGCGCCTGGCCCGGGCCGAGGCGGAACGGGGCGAACGCAATAACGGGAAAGGTATATTCTCAAAGGTGGACCGGCTAGCGTGCCGGCCTTTCGACTGGCTAGAAAATGCTTACCGTTGCGGGAAAATCGTTCCGATCGAGTACCGGGACTTAACGAGATATCGTTAACGTCGCGTCGAGAATGAAAGCACGCGTGGCTCGCTCGCTCGCGAAGCGCAGTCCTTCCAGCCGCTCCGTAAACGACGTCGAAGTTTACGGGAGCCATCTAGACGGCACCGCGACGCCCGGCTCCAGCGAGCCGCAACGGATGGCCCTTTTCGGGTTTCATCGCCTCGCGTCGCGAATTTATGTCTGGCTGCTGTGTGTCTTTCGGTGATCGGAAACCGAATTTAGGGCTGCTCGCTTCTTGGCCCGCCGATGGGCTTGCCAGTGGAATGCGGAATTGGATTAACTGCTTCTGCGCGGTGCTCGATGGGCTTGGATATTCTTGTTTAACCCTTTGCACTCGAGGGGTGATTCTCAGTTACCATTTGATTTGATACAACAAAACTATGAAGTTGAATATTTAATATTTCAAATTAATGCCTGCGTTGCTACGTGAAATATTTAAATAACAGAGGTGTTTTATTTAATATTTTTTGCTCCCAAATATTCTTGAATAAATAAATAGAGTATTATGTTAAGCTGTAATTGAATAAACTAACGTCGACGTGAACCTCAAAGTGAGAAACCAAGGGCACTTCGGACCGCAAAGGGTTAACGATAATTCATAGATAAATTAAATAAAACACCTCTGTTACTTAATTTATCTATGAATTATCGTTAACCCTTTGTCCGAAGTGCCCTTAGTTTCTCACTTTCTCACGTCGACGTTAGTTGATTCAATTACAGCTGAATATGACGCTCTATTTTTTTCAAGAATATTTGGGAGTCATTGAAATGTTACCTTTAAATGGTACAATTGTGATACTACAAATAGACATAGAAAAAATTCTTAAAACAGGTAGGGGTAGCAATAAAATAGAATGTCGAGTCCGACTCGACGTAGGACTGCTAAGGGTTAAGTTAGTTTCAAAAAATATGACCTATATCTCGTCAGAAAATGTTGAGTATTTCCATTGAGAACCTTTCGAGTGCAAACGGTTAATATTAGGTTCACCGATATTTTTGTATGTGTCTCTAACGATACGGGTCAATTTGATTTACGAGTAAAATCATACGTTTCCTTTAACCAGTTAACTGTGTTTGACGAGTATAAACGTCATCGTGATTGACATGATACCAATTCTTTCAGCGATGAATTCTTTATTTTTTTATGTAAACATATAATTCTTCCTTATTCTGCTTTGATCTTTCATTGAAATATGCTCTACGTGCATTCGTCCATAATACTAAAAGTACCGATCGGTTAAACTGACTTTTACAAATTTGTTTATACGCAGATTTAATGTGTATATAGATTCTAGTGTTTTAAAATGTAGATTGTCCGATTGATTCTCTCTCTTTAGTTCAACTTTGATAGAAATTTCCTTTCGATTGATCAGAAAGATGGATGACACTGCTGCTGACTATATCGCGGCGTGCCTTTAATTTGCTTCACGTAGCTCGCGAGGTCGGATGCTCGTTCGAACAAATTCCCGTCGGCGCAGCTCGTTGAAAATCGGTTGAAAATAACATTGACGGACAACGCATTTGATGGTGATGTGACTGAATTTATTGCGGACTGACTGTCGAAACGGGATTGAATATCTCGATTTGAGACGAAGTGACGATTTTTTCCAACGCAGAAAACATTCTCGGTTACGGTTTACGATTATAATGAGAATTCCTCCGAAAATTCTCAACCGATTCTTCAACCAAAAGTTGTATAGAGCTAAATATATTTTGTTAAACTATAATGATCTTATGAAATTTTCTCAAGAATTGATATTCTATGTTCCAATTCCAACGTTATAAACAGAGAAATGGAATTTACTCACAGAATTTCGATTTTTCAAACGAGAATCGTTTCGCAAAGCAACGACTACTTAGCAACACGTTGAATCTTCGATTTTCGTTATCCGAGTACCCGAATTTCGAGGTTCTGTCCATAGACCGTCCCACTGTGCGGCGTGGCGAACTATCGACGGATGATTAGAAGGGCGACGTCGCGTCCACGTCCGCCGCGTATCTCTCGCAAGAAAGAAGCGTCGCGTCGTGTCGCGCGGAACACGATGTCCAAACGTGGCGAAATTTCATTAACGCGATCGAGAAGGTCGAGGTTGTCGCGGGAAAAAGTAAAGTCAAGACGAAGAAGGGAGACTTCATCGCAGGAAAGTTGGGCGCGGGTAACCGCGGACTCGTGGCTCTCGAATTCCCGTCACGTCCGTCGCGCGCCGCTCGCGCGAAATACGAGGAAGCGTTTCACCGTGGCCGTGTCCCCTCCGCCCGTCCCCCTCGTTTTTCTGGAGACGGACCCTCTCGCCAGCTTTTCACTTCGTCGAAGCTTTTTTCCCGAAGCTTTGTTTCCGCCGACGAAAATCGCTCGCGCAGCGTTCACCGTTGCTCGCCGCAAAGTCACGATCCTTTCCCTCCGAGGGAACTTCGCGGCACAATGATCCCGATAATGGCACTTCCTTAAATTCTATTAGCTAAGCGATACATGGAAATGGATACTTCGCTCTTATCGCTTTGGTTTCTAAGTTCTAGCACACGGGGAGCGCATAAACATCCGCTATTCGGTGACTATACAAATCTCGTCGATTTCCTGGGAGACACTGGTAGCTAGGAAGTCGGAAATGTATTTTCCACGGAACGACGGAAGTTAGAATCGTGTTTCCTAGGGAATAGACGAGGTTAATCCTTTTTCATCGCGCGGGAATCCTGAAGATCGACCTCACACGTTAAATTTTACAATACATTACTACACGAAATATCACGAGATACTCTGTTCAATTTATATATAGTCTCCTCATATAAAGCACCAAGATGTCAACAGCGTAATTCTAAATATTACAAATATAAAACAGACCCGAGTGTAGAAGACGAAGAGCACGTTTCAAGCGAAACACGCGAGCGAGCATCCAGAAAGTCGCAGGAACACGTTGAAAGGTACAAGACGCCGAGACGGAGGGTGGCCGATATCTCGCTTACGGAAAGCTGAATCTCATTCCAGCAATTTATTCGTCGTAGGATGCCCTAGCACGGTTTATCGTCGATTCGGGCGCACGCTCGGCCGCGTAATCTCCTAAATCATCGCGGCGCGTGCTGGCCGAACGCTCCTCGAAGCTTCCGGGCGCGGGAACTTTTACAAAATCTCGCAGGAAACACGGTCGACGGGGAGAGGAGAATAAATTGGAAGGTGACGAGCTCCTCGTCGCCGACGGGAAGAGGATCGCGACGGCGCGGCCCGTTTCGACGCGACCCGGCGCCGATTGTCTTTATTTACGCGCGAGGGTGCGGCCGGCACGAAGCTTCGCACCTTCGTGCACGAATGTCGGGGCTAGCGGCGGAACAGACTCTTAATCGGATCGAGCGCATCGATTTTTCCCACCCTCTGCCGCCTGCGACCCCTCTCCGAGCGATTTCTTTCCTTTCTCCTCGAGCGACACTCTCGGTTCAGGCTCCCGTTCGCTGTTGCTTCCTCTCCGACGCCGGCTTCGCCGCGTTTTTCCGATTCCACGGTCGTGAGCACGGCACTCTTTCCCGGATGAGACGAGCGGCGTCGCGAGGAGCCGTACCTTCACTTAATTTCCGTTAACCCGTGATTTATCGCGCACCGGCTCGCCTCGGCGCCCTGCGTGAACGTTGTTCGGCGATCGGCTCGAAGGGATTCGATTAAGTCGCCCGCCTCGCGATGCTCCGTTTTACCGCAGGACTGCTGTTTGGGATTATTCCCCCGAACAAGAGTTCTTTTGCCTTAAGAGACTGTTAAGAGAATTTTCTGTTCCAGGGGGTGAACGGAATTTATGGTCACTCGGCAGGAAGTGCAGCCGAAGGTAACGCTTTAACCGTGAATTACTAAAGTTTCCCATTGTAGTCGCGATGCTTTTGAAAAATGGGTTCGACAGCATGAATCTACATGAAATACTGCGTCGAAAACGTAGAATACGATTTCTTCGCAAATCCCTTCTGTCGCGAGATAATCCCGAAAGATATAACGCACTCGAGTCGCCAGTAGATAGAGTCAGCCATGGTCAGCCTAACGCTCTCATCGAACACTCGTCCCAGTTACCTTCAAACACAGATATCTCGTAAACGAGGCGCCCTGCGAAGAAGCTTCGTTGCGTATTTTCCCTTCGTTCCGTCCCTAAGAATCATCCCTTTCAGGTTGCGACACGATTCCAAGGACACCCTCCGCGGTATCGCTGTTCAAAGCTTAAGTTTCCAGTCCCGCCACAATACAGACACGCGACGAAGAAGCAATTTACGCGGAGAGCAGCAGTGCCAAGAAAATCGAGCGGCGTCGATCCTTTGAAATTCTCGGCGCCGCGCCGCGCCGCGATCGCGCCGGTTGGCCCGCACCTAAAAGCCCGGGGACTCGGAGGCCCGTGTCGTCGTCCTCCCTCCGCGAATCGGTCTCTCCTTTGTTCCCCGGTATTCGGATCGTTCCTTTCTAGCCTCGGTACTTTTCGAGCATTTTTTTCGTCACGCTTTACGGTGCGCTACTTTCACGAGTACTCTCGAGACTTTGCCGTTAACTAAGTGTTCTCCGTCCACTTTTGTCTCCTCCCTCTACCGTCCGCACCCCCGCCCGCACGCCCGCCGCGGCTCCCTTTCTCCCGAGGCTTTGCTTCTCGGAAGTTCCGCCGACGGTTTTCATTTGTCTACGACCCCGAGTCTCCTGTTTTCGCGCGTGTCTTCGACTGAGCCCGCGATCTCTCGGGAGGGTAAGGGCGCGTTCGCAGCGGAGCTCGCGTTACTCGATCGGAACGAGAGGGGACCATGGAAAGCTTTCCGAGCTGAAGCGACTCGCGGAGTAATTGACGAACGATATTGATAACTGGACTAAGGGTTTTCACGTACACTCGAATCTTTGCGACTGCAATTGTGAAAATGGAGTTAATACGGAAGTTTTCTTAGAAGTTGTAGCAAGTTTGGTGTCGAGGGAAGTTAATGATGTTCGTAGTACTCGAAAGTTGACGATAAAGCAGTAAGAACAACGGTTTACTAATAAAAATCGTAACAAAGACTACGCAAAGCGAGCTGTCTCGCGACAATGGACACGCGATCACGCATTCCCACTCGCTTTTAAAGTTCACCCCATTCGCTCTTCCTGTTTCACCCTTACACCCTTCTCACTCGCACCCTAACCTTTCGTCCATGGTCGAGATTCACACGATCACGTACCCATGCGTTTTCATGCTCCTCACGGTCCCAGTCGCTCGGTCCCGAACATTTCTTCCGCGCTTCTCCAGGCACTCGACTTCTCCACACGCGATCACCCTTATTTCCAAACAAATAACTCAACTTCGAAAGTATGAGCGATACAAACGAATGCTTCAAACAAAAGTTGTAAAGAACAGAGCTAAACATATGTTGTTAATATAAAATTACTTTATGAGTATGTTATGAAGTTGTTTCAATATCAATGGACACTGCGTTCCGATTCAAATATTGTATAAACAGAGAAACGGAATTAATATACACAAAATGTTTGTTTTTCATATGAAACACCTTTTGTATAGCAGTTTCGTCCACAGGTGGGAGAAGACCATTCATACCCGCAGCATTGTAAAGAATACAACGAATAAAATTTCCCATGAATGTTTAAAAATCCGCGGCCCGCTGATAACCAATCATTGAATCTTCCACAACAGGTCCAACTCGAGCTGTCGAATATTCCGAAATTCCAGTATCAAAACGTTCAATCGGCTTTCCATAATTCCATCGAACTTACCAGCCTGCCGTTCCGCGGAGCGAATTGCTTCGCAGACGAACAGCTCGACACTTCGCCCCCGGTTTTCAACAAAGATACTTACTCGCTCCGTCCTCCAGCTCGCGGCTTCGTTGCGACGCGAGCGAGAAGAAAGAGGACGCAGACAGTCTCCCAGGTAGGCAATTTGTAACGCGAGCACCACTCGAAAATGCCTCCTAATTTTCCGGCGACGTCTCCGCGATATTCGGGAGCATCGGAATTCCGCGGGGTCGCACGGGAAGTTTGGCGGCTCCGACGACCCGCCGCTGGTTTCCGGCCGTTGTCTCCGCCGGCGGGGCTATTCGTACCTCTGGAGGGCCGACTAATGCTCGACTAATTGCCAGAATGTAAATAAATATCCCCGGAACGGCCGTGTGATCCAGCTACCTCCGGGGAGTACGTCTATGAGAATATACTGCGTTTGGACATGCATCGTTGCTTCGATGCACGAGGCTGGCGCCGGCGCTTGCGCCGCGTTCCCTGTGTTCCCAAACCGTTTCGCTCCCCTTCGCGAGCGTTCCCAGAGAAACGGAAAGGTTCCACGCGCGAGTAGCGACGACGGCTTTCGAAAAGTTCCGGCGTGCCGGTCGAGCGTGCTCGAGGAACGCGGAGTTCGAGCAACGCGTTCGAACAGTCATCGGCGTGCATCGACGCACGATGGATATCGAACAGCGTCCCGCTATCGAGAGCTCGCGCGAACGGTCGGCCAACTCGGAAAATTCCGATTATAGAAACTCACGGCCGACCGGCAGATTTTCGTGCGCGTGCTGGTTGCCTGTTCTCTCTTTCTGTCTCTCTCTTTTCCTCTTTTCCTGTTTCTCTCTCGCGCTGGCGCTCTCTTCCGACTCTCCGAAGCTCCCGCGGATTACACGGAAAATTGCATCCGAATCCTGTTTTTAATACCCTCGTCCCCGTCGACGTTCCTGTCGATTACCTTCACTAGGATCGTCGATTGCTCTATAAATCGTCCGCTATGAAAACCATCGAAGCGTATCGAGCGAATCTCGGCCCGGTTTCGAGCGGATTTCGTCGCCGGACGGGGGGGGGGGTGGCGGCTCGCGTACCGCCGGTCGAAACAATGCACGCCACCGCGGAACGCTCGGCCGCGAGCCCGGCTCGTTCGATGGGGACGCAGGGAAAAAGGGATCGGTCGATTTCGGCCGGAATTGCCAGTCAAAATTGAGTATTTTTCGGCCGAATCGAGTGATACGGGAATTCGGAGAATGGTATAATATGATGGTAACATAATACACAATTTTTTTGCTCGTTTCTGGCCAGCTCCGGCTGGAAATAGCAGTTTGCGTAGCGAATAAGAGACGCGTCGAATGAATTAAAACGTATCGATGATTTCCTGTACGATACCTGATTATCTAAATATCTTGTTGTATAAAAAGCTCCAGTTACCTTCGATCGCAGAGAGGATTCGATTTCCCGGGAATCAATCCGCGTATCCTCCAATTAAAATTCAACTGGAACTTCGCCAGACGTCGGACGATACACAATCGCGCGGCTAATTCTTACAAAACGGTAAGTTCCGTCAACGCCGGGAGGTCTGGCTCGGAATTTTCACGCGCAGTCAAAGACGACAGAATAATAATACCGTGTTCCGCGGCGCGAGGAGAGCAGAAACTTTCCTATCCGCGGCTGCGGAGGGAAAGTTGGGCCCGTGAAGAGGGTAAGAGAGGTCGGACGCATCATGTACAAGATAGGAGACATATTTCGCGGCGTCGTAAACTCCGGTAACGTCGACGTCCAACGGCCGACCCATCCATCACCCTGTGCGTCTAACCTGACGCACGGTAACGGGGACGTCGAGCCGAGACCCGGGAATCCTTTGCGGCAAGAACGAACGGAAGAAGAAAACGGGTCGCGGGGAAAGATTATTCCTGTTCTCGCGAAACAGCGTGAAGATGTTGAATCCATACTATTTCCACTTTGATATTCTATATATTGAACCCGTGGACATGAATCTTAATCCTATTGAATCCACCGTGCCGTATCTGGAACGATACGTTTAAAAAGGGACATCGTAGGACATTAAGTATCATGTTAATTTAGCACATCGTCAAATATAAAGCAACGTCGAACGCTGTACGAAAGGTTATACATCGTGTTACTTGAAGAATGAACAAACAGATAGTTAATCCATCGGACTGAGAAGAATTCTAGTTAGAAATATTTATAACGTAACGATGAAATATCGATGACGCTCTGTTATAATACAAATCGAGCTCTAGAATTTTGATACATTTAAATAAACGGCGACGGGCGGCCGCCTTCCAAGCGCAAAGGTTAAATTAGTGATTCATCTCGATGACGTGCGCGACTAAAATAGTTCCAAGAGCGAGCGTGTTAACTGAAAAGACCACTCCGATTCGGCTTGCTTTCACGTGTTCCTCGGCGCTACTATAACTGTAGCAGCTTTCAACTTCTAGTCGGCTCTAACGTTCGAGGTCTAACTTGTTCGAAGTCTAGGTTCACCGTCTCAGCGTTCTTACAACTTCATCCTCGGCCTCCAGTGAAAATAATTGAGAGCGCGGGAATAGAATGGGCGCGAGAAGCCAATGAAATCCGACGGTGGGGTTTCGGGAAGCGGTCGACGGGAGCGGAATTTGGCAGAAGCGGTCGACTTCCGACAGGAAAACTCCCATCGCCGGGCCAGAGAGCCGAGGGAACAGAGACAGAGGAGGCGCGAACAGGAAACAATGGGAACGCGTGGCTTAGCGCGGTGCGGCGAGGAGCCCAGCAAACGATGAATCCTGGTAATACGGAGCGGCTGTACCCGATGCCTCGACGTCCGTTAGCCCCAATTACCCGCGCTTTAATCCCGTCGAATAATTCGGAAACGCATTATCCGGAGAACAAATATTCGCGTCACTGGCACTAAATCCGCGCGTAAAATCGACGGTCCACTCTACCGGGTGTATCGGCACGCGTCCACCCTCCGCCGAACCCGCGTAATCCGTCATAAATATCTTGGCGCCGCGCGAGATCGATAGTTTTAAATCCTCCGGGATCGTTCCTCATCGTTCGCCGGCGGCCTTCGCGCAACGTGGAGATCTCCGGATCTACAGCGAGCTTTTTAGAATATCACGGGAGAAAGGAAGAAAAAAACATGGTAGAAAAATGAAAAAGTGGAAGCGAGAATAAAATCGTGCACGCCCCTAGACCGCGAGCCCCGCCGTTTCGACGGTTGATAAAACGACGGCGGCGAACGAACGAACGAACGAAGGGACCTAGGGACGAACGAACGGACAGGGTGGTAAATGGGGTCGGCCGGCCTGAACGCGTATAAAATATGCCGGGCCGCGCTATCTCGCGGCCGATTGCCTGGAAAACTCACGCGAAAATATCGATCCCCACCCGGTCCGCTTGTAATCAGATTAAGCAAGACCAACGGCTCGACCTGGCCATACCTATAACCCTGCCCACGGCTCCCTCGACACCTGTGCGAGTGCACCTCGCGTCGCTCTGTCCTCCTCTGTTCGGCGTGAGCCCGCCTGTGCCGCGACGCCGGCGCGAGCAGGATAGAACGAGCGGCGAGGGAAGGAGAGGTCGAACGAACATTCGCACCCCTTCGTCGTGCACCCTCCCTCTGTGTTCCGTATCTCTCTATCTACGCGCGAGCCGCTGCAGACCCCGTCTACTCGGACCGTTATGGAAACGGCTGCGATTCGAGTAGCTCTGCACGCCAGGGCTATAGGGGAGCGATCGACGAACGTCTTAGGCTTCGCCGAATCACTGGATGGTTTCCAGTGTTACTGGTCGCTGCTAGAACTACAGAGGATCATCGGACACACGTGGAAACTGTGTGACGATGTTTGACACTAGGAATAGGGAATTGGAAATGAAGTTTGCTGAGCTCTTTCTTTGGGATTAGATGAATGTGGATGGTTGTTTGGGATGACGATGAATAGGTGGATGAGATATTTTTGTGTAAGGGAGTCTATTATTGGTGTTGTTATTGGGATTATTAAGTGGCGTAAGTGAAATATAAGGGAATCGTAATCTCGGTGCTAATATAGCTTCTATACAATGGCGAGGAAAAGGTAATTTAACAGCTCGACGGTAGTAGAATTAATCCGACAAAAGGATCTTCTGCTTTGACACCGCGAATAATGGGACGTTCTTGCAGATTTCAGCGTGAACGGCCCTCCGGAAAGCTGTTTGATGAATTTTGAGGACCGGCGATTCCGCGGCTTTTCAAATTGAGAGTCTTTTTGCGCGGCATGAAGTATTGCGTGAAACTTTAATCACGGTTTTCGAGGGAACGTTTTCCGGGTTAGCGGAGATAGATCGTAAAGTTCTGTGGGCGTTCTTTTATCGCGTGAATTAGAACCGGGTCGATATTTCGGTAAATCGAGTTCGAGAGTTGAAAAACGGCCGGGTGTCGTGTAATAATTGAAAGTTCCATTTTTCCCCTTATTTTTATCCGGCCGCGCTAATATGGATTGAAGTCCCTTGAATTTTTTACGCTGTTAACAGTTATGCGGTGCGGAAGTTGGATACTGTAAAATAAAACACAATGCGGCCTGTTGTTTCTTGCTTTTAGAGGGTTTGTTTAAGAGTTTCTCTATTGTATTGTCTTGCGCCGCCATTGTTCCGGCGAGCAACAACGTTTCGCTGTTTGTTCGTCCGATTCGCACAGCCGGCGCCGCTTTTAAAATTATTTTATCACACAATAATGACCGTAATGTCCCGCCTGTTCCGCGGGTAATTAGATTTTCATGGTAAAATACTCGTTAAAAAGATGAGAATTTATTCCCCGGCTGATAACTTCCAATTAATACGGATTAATAACCGTTAAACCTGTTATCACTCCTGCTCTGTCGTCCGGTAAAAAAAAACTTCCATCCTCCTTTCCGAATGACAAGCGAGAGATGAAACTTTTGCCTGCAGGTGTACGCCGCGTTACAGGGTGAATCACTTTTCATTATTTTTATTCGCGCTTAATCGGCCGCTGCGCGAGTGTCCCGATGGCCGAAAAATCCGTTTAACCAGTGAACGAGATTCAACGAGACACGCGACTATTATCATTATCATTATCGACGTGTCATACGCGACGGACTCGTTAGAAATCCACGGGTACAATAGAAAAATCGCGGCGCGAAGCAATAAAGACCGCGACGGGCGTCGCGTAAAATGTAAATCCGATTGAAATACGATTCGAAGAATGTTCAAATTCGAATCTGACGGGGCGTTCGCGCGAATAGACGAGTGAATAATAGCGACGTTATCGCGGCCATAATTCTCGCCGGGTGGGAAAAAATCAGTTCGCTGTAGGTACCTATCGCCTGTCTCCTTTTATTGCGCTCTATTATCATTTAATGTTAATAACTGTATTCCCTCATCTGCGTAACAAAGACGAATAATAACGATAACAATAACTCGCCGGGCTCGGAGCTTCCAGCGACAATTCACCGGCGCCGCGCGCGCGGAGTGGGACGCGCGCGCTGTGTCGGACGTGCGTTCCTATACCGCGTATGTTTCGATAATAATCGGAATAATCGGTAATCAGCATTATCGAGTGCCGGGGCGCCCGCCGGCTCATGAAGATTTCAACGTCCGGCTCGATCCCGTCGGATCCGTGCCAAGATAAGGGCCGTTACGGCACTCGCGGCGCCAATCCACTTCGATTTCTTATTTCGAGGAAACAGGGCGAAACCGCTCGGTTCCTTACCTGCCGTTGCGAACGGAGGAAAATTAGAGGATAACGCCGCGTATGTATGATTTACAATTGTCCGCATTGATTCCAGCCAACGCGGACGCGACGATTAATCTCCCGCGATGTCAAGTCGCGATGAAAACCACATCGAATTTAATAAAGATGCACATTATTCAGTTTATATTAATCGAAAGAAAACACCACGCTCTCTGCTTATGAATATTAAACCGCCGCGGTAAATTTATTCGTGCAATGAATATATAATTCCTTTTACCACCGGGAAATTGTTAACAACAAAGTAACGCTTGCCGAGTATCGCCGAGGGAAAAATCATAAGGCAACCGGTTCAGGACGTTTTCCAGTCTAAAAACGACACTTCGCTTCGGTCTCTTGGATTTATTTTTGAAAGAATCGATAGGGAAGTATGGCTGAATGTTTCACGCGTTCTTCGGTATGCGTTTGATAGCGGGAACATATTTTTGGAACAACGTGTGTCATTGCTTACCGCGTCGATAATAGAATTCCTCGTGATCGAAATTGAATCGTAGACTTGTCGACCGGTCTGTGATCTTTTTGTTCGATGAAAATCGACAAACCGATGTTCCCTTTGTGGAGTGGAACGGGAATCATCTTTCAGAGAAAGAATCCGTTGCAATTACGGGCAATCGAAGACGAGCGAAAACAAATTTCCGTGTGCCGTCGATGGCAGAGCGGATCACTTCGAGCGGCTGTAACATTTACAATTTCGCGGAACCGCTCGGGCAGCGCATTATTATCAATCTAAATATTGACAAAACGCAAAAACGAATCGATAGTGTTGACCCTCTAAACCGGAAGACTCTCAGGACCGGATCCTGTCCGGCTGATCGATTCAATCCGGCCGTGATGCGAAACGAATAGCCTCGTTCCACGAGCCGGGAGACCGCACAGCGTTCTGCGATAATCGATCGATCGCCGGCCGGATCGACGTCGGATTATTCTTTCTCCCCTGCCTCGGCCCCCTCCGAACCTAATTATCCGCGTCGGCTGTCCGCTGAAAAACCGAGCGAAACACGAGCACCCTCGACTCGCTCGCGTAGGCGGCCCGGCGATGACACGCGCCACCGACATCCGGCGTTTTCACCGTGTGGCCGGAGAACAGCGGTCGAGAGATCGATAACGGCGTCGCCTGACGAAACTTTCCGCTCGTTATCATCCGCCCCGCCGGTCAAGATTAACGTTTCATCCTTTAACCGTGCGAGAATCGTGGATTTCCGCGTGCTAAACGCGCACTCGCCAGGAAACTGTACACTGTTCGTGACAAAAACTAGGGCGAGACGCGTTAACGGGTAACAAGCGCAAGAAGAATTCGCGAGTTTCGAACAGAAGGGGAGGTAATAAAGACAGGACAACGAGTCGGAACCCGGCGGAACGATTCGGATTCGAATCATCGAGAATTCATGGGAACGCGCCGGCGTCTGTGTACCACTGGCTGAATTCGCGCGGCGCGGCGTCTGAGACTGTGAATAAGATGCACAGCCCGTGAATTGTAAAAATGAATCTTGTGTCGTGCGCTGCCTCTTACTTTCCCGTTCGCTTCGATCGATTCCAGTTTTGCGGCTGTAAATAACGCGAGGAGGCAGAACGGAGGAGAAAGCCAGATAATTTATGATCATCTTAATGCACGAGTTTCAGGGGCAGAATGTGCTGAAACATACCTCGCGTCGTGCATTACTCCCATTTCATTTTACTTTATGTATACGATGCTCGGTTATTTATGATCCGCCCCTCGCACGCGTCTTACCATTGCTTTTGTATACTAACGAACCTAATTGGAACAGGTAATAAACAAGTTTCGAGAACGGAGTGTCATCGTTGCCACGTGAACGTCGCACTCCGCCCCAACTCCAACCTATCAGGAGTCACGTGACCCTCGAGTGCTCCCGGCGAAAGCCCTATCTCTTAGAAACCCTGAGTCGCGCTATCTACGAACATCTAAAATAAACGCGAAATAATCTAAAACAAAAGCTGCGACCCAGTAGCCTCTCTTTGCGAAGGATACACGGTCCAGCGCGCAGACGTCGCTCAAAGGAACGGGAAGAGAAACGGGAACAGTGGGAATCGAGGAACGCGTAACCGCAGAATGGAGGAGCAAACGTGGCTCGTTGGCGCGCTGATGAAAATTTAAGATAGTCCCCCAGGTTTTTCCCGAGGCGTGACCCCTCTGTCGAACGGATCGACGAGCGCGTGCATACAATAACCGGAAGGTACCCACGAAACCTGCATGAACAAGGCTACGAACAAACGAACGAGCGAGCGAACGCGAGGCACACGCTCCACCCCGCGTACGTATCGAGGGATTTTCAGCCGCGAAATTTATGGCGTCTACCTACTCCGGAGGGTACCGGTCCAACCAACCAACCAACCAACCAACCAGCCCGCCAGCCAGCCAGCCAGCCAGCCAGCCAGCCAGCCAGCTCGATGGCACGATGGCACGATGGCACGATGGGATGGAGGATATAGATTACGTACGGCTCAACTATGGAGCAGTATTTTCTCGTGGGTCGCGGCGCGCGACCCTGCGGACGCACGCTGCGAGGCCGCCTGGTTCCGCGTGTCGAGACTCCCCAGCGAAGAAAGAGAAAAAGCCAAACAACAGACTTTGTATTCCCTGTTGCGACACTTATCTCCTTACATACTCGCATTTTCCAGCTCTCGAGTTCCCGTCCCCGTTCCCGTACGCCCAGACTCCGTGCCGATCCACCCCCTTTCACCCGTAGTATTCTTTTCTCCCCTCGTTTCATTTGGTCACGAACCGAGACACTTTCTCGCCATACTTCTCCTAGCGATCGCGACGTTCCCCTAACATGCAACGCGAGTCTCGCTCTAGCTCGACGCCGTGATCGCTTGTTACATTTGAATTAGGTGTCCGATGTTTGCTTCGGTTTCCACGGTTCAGATAGAATAGGATTGTAGGGGTGTTGATGGATGTCTTTGATCGAAGCCTTCGCTCGCGGAGAACTCGCTCGGAGATGGATACATTCTTTCCGAGCGGGTCTTCGGAATTAATCTCCGTTCCCGTGGGTGTTATTACTAAGAGTTTGTTTAGTGAATTTCGTTGAAAATCCTAAACAGCGTAATTAATTCCAGGGAAATTTTGCATAGAATAATAGCTGAGCGGAAGCCGCATAATTCAGTCGGTTAATTACACGCAACCGGATGCGCACAATAGAAAACCGGTAGCGATACGCGGGCTAAATTCATGGAATATGAATAAAACCGTGGAACACGGAAAGAACATTTTCGTCCCGCCCTCGATTACGAGGCCGGGTCTCGATCGTGCGCCGTCCGACCACGAGTTCCGTGCATCTTCGCCCCGACGTCTGCGGCCCGAGCCAGTTTCCCGCATCTTTCATTCGCGAATGGCTTTTCCCGTCGGTCCGGCGGGGTCTGGCTCGAACAGGGACAGCGACGCGGCGAGAACAACCGTCGACAACGGCCGGGGAAGATGCCGTAGAAGAAAAAGCTGCGAAACTTGCGGCGAAAGTTTCCACCGCGTCCGAGACATTCGCTATGCGGAGAGCCCGGAGAAAAATATTTTTCCATGCGCCTCGTTGACACTTGCCGCGACGAACTGGCTCGAAGCGGCGGGAAGAAGAAGACGAAGAAAAAGAGGAAGAAAAACAAAGTGTCCCGACTTTTACCCACACTCGCGGAACTCCGTGACGTTCCTTTCTGCGTGCCTACCGACCTTCTTCCTTTCTCCATTCCTTTCCTTCCTTCCTTCCTTCCTTCCTTCCTTCCTTCCTTCCTTCCTAGCCATTCACCGTCGTGTTCCACAGCGTTCCCGCGATACGCGTTGCATTCGGGCTCGCGATCGTTGCATACAAAGTGCCATCGGGAAAGAATTTCCGCTTAAAAAGTCCGCGATAACTGCGGGACTCGGGTTCTCGGCCTTTCTTCCCTCGTTTCGTCATTCCGTCGGCCGATCGATTGCACGTATACAGGTCAAGCTTGAAACGTTGCGATCCGGAACGGGACCGAAGAACGCGGGGCCAAGAAAATAGATAAATTGCTCGGTCGCTCGGAGGAAAAGAGCAGTCGTTTTCGTCGAGCACGAGATTAAACGGATCCCCGTGCCTCGCCGAGGCGACCGGATTATGAGAATCGATTTACCATTAGTACAGTTTCGCGCTTTGATTTCTCCATCGCTCGCTCAGGGGAAACTCGCTAGCTAGCTAGCTAGCTAGCTACCTAGCTAGCCAGTCTACTAGTCCACTGGCCAGCCGGCTCGCTCATATCGGCAAACATTTTCCGACTGTTTGCGAGCGCGGCCGCTGATTATTCCTCGCGAATTCTGGAAGCCCGCTCGCGCCTCGTTTTGTCCGAATAGTTCTATTTCGGGGCCATAATCTAGTGCCAGACCACAAGGGTAATAAAACGCAATCCCTCGCTCTCCCTCTCGCGAATCCCAGACCCCGCCAGCCCCATGCCGGCTTTCCATCCCCCGTAACGCGGGTTCACCGACTATGGAAATTTACTGATGCCCCGACTACGTGCCAAGTGTACGCCGGAAACTTCTCTTCTATCTAGGAAGGGCATTAACGCGCGGAAGCTACTCAACGATACACGGCCGCGCGTACACCGGGGCGTTAGTCAGTGGAATCGCCGTTTAACTTGGTACCGCGAACGCGGAACTTTCCGATTCCTCGCGCGCCGCGATGATCACTGCAGCGATCGCCGCAGCGAGCCCCCTTCCCGCCGACCCCTGTGTCCCTTGTTACGGGCAAAGGCTGCCGCGGAACTGCGACTAATGAACGACACGGTGTGCTCGGTCGCCGACCGAAATTAATTGCGAGCGTATAGTTTTAAACGAATAGCTGTGGGCAACAATCGCGTACACTCTAAGTTCAAGGAAAAGAGTTAACTATCATAGATTCTAACATCTCGAGTCGGTTATCGTATTCCTCAAAGTTTCCTCACGAATCGCGCTGACCGCTAGACGACGCCGCAGCGGATAAGAATTCCGAGAGACCTATATAATTCCAAAGCTCCATCGCATGAAAATAGATGAATCTACGTTCCTCCCAATCGAAATACAGACGTGTTTGCCGCATATTCTCAGCCAATACCCCGATGATCCAAGCAACTCGCGATATCCGCGTCGGAAACGTCTGCAGCCTCTTCCAGCCCGAAATTTCCTAAATTCGATCTGGCCCCGCCGGCGGCCGGGGGAACAGCCTCGCCAGAAGCGGAACGCTCGTTTTTCATTTCGCGGATCGATCGCATCGGCGCGTGTCGCGCGGTTAACAGCCCCCGGAGCGCCCCGTCCGCGCGGCCGGTACAAATTCTATCGGAATTTCGTTCTGTTATTAAAATAAATCAAAGTTCTGGGGCCCGTAGTTGCCGCGCGTCACGCGTGACGATCCATAATGGTGAAATACGACGTTACCGTGGCGGTGTGCACGGGGAGGAGGCCAGCCGCGCGCCGATCGATCGATCCCCGAACACCCGAATGATTTTATTTCCCGGCCGGGAGATTAACGGGCGGTGTCACGGCCGTATCGTTTCCCGCGGCGTCGAACGTCGTTGCTTTTATTTTCCGACGGGCCCAGTCCTCGCCGGGGAAGTCCCGCGAGCGGGATCCTGCGAGAAACCTCGTTGTCCTCGACGGTCCTTACCCCGGTGGCTTTTATTGTCGCGCGAGCCAGCTGCCGGACGGCCGTAACCGTCCGCGCATCTTTTTCTCAGCGCTTGTCGCTTCTTCGCGCGACAACTCATCGAACTTCCGGGCCCCGGTGTTGTTCCCAGAAGACGCGCGCGCCGGGCAAAAAGAAAAGAGAGTTTCCCGTCCGTCATCTATTTCGCAAACGAGCCGGCTCGCGGGGGAATTTCTTGCGCGCGGTATGCGCCGCGCTGGAAACGACGCTCCACGCTATTCCGCCGCGCCACGACAACGCCATTCTCTTCCACTCTTCTCCTTCCGCCTCCATTTCTTTTTCGGCGCTGGGAAAAATTGAACGCTCCCCTGTCCCCGCGGACGATCCTGACCCGATCGTAATTCGACGTTTCGTTTCTATCGGCAGGTCCGCGCACTTAGAGAATCGACGTTGATCTCGTGGTTTCGATCGATGCTGTGGAATATTGGGGAGCTTTGAAGCTTGTGGCGTATCGTTGAGCAATGCTGATTTGTGGAGTAGTATCTTCGAATTTCGATTGGTTAGGTGGTGTATGGAAATTAATGATCGCACTTTTCGTCGTGTTGTATGATCTCTTGGCGCAGTCTTCGTGGCAGTAGGTATGTGGATATAGTTTGAGCGTTGGGAATTATTTAAGAAAAAATAGTACTAAAGTGCAGTGCTCCGAGGGTTAGAGTGCATAATAATTTCAGAAGATTAAGGCTATGCAAAATTAAATGCATGATAATGTGACTTGTAATTCTGAATGTTATAGCGTTCATGTTATTTCGCGTCACAATGAAAATGAATGCTATAGCATTCACGTGAACGTGTTAATACCCAAACCTCAAGAAACTCAAGAAACTCGAGAAACTCAAGAAATTCGAGAAACTCCAGCAATTCGAGAATCTCAAGAAATTCGAGAAACTCAAAAGACTCAAGCAACACAAGCAACTCAAGCAACTCAACAAACTGGAGAAACTCGAGAAACCCGACATCTCCTATCCATCGAGAAGCTCAATCGCTTATCGTCGATTCGATCGCCGTCCGGCGAATCCGAAGAAAACGCAAAGAGTCTCGAAGACGCTGAAAACGACGTATAGAATTCCGCACAGGGTCTTCGTCGTGCATCGCTATCATTCGCAATTTCGAGGAGCGATGGTCCATTCATCGGTCACGGGGGCGCGAAGAAAAGCCAGATCTCCGGCCGATCGCCCAGCACAGTCTCCCCTCTTCCTCGCCCCGTGAACCCTCTCACGCGGCCGGCAGTCGTGTAGTCATCGCACTCCGCGCGCGCGAAAAATGAATACGTTCTTTAAAACGAGCGTCCTGCTTACGGTCGGTGGTCGATGGCAAGCGTAGTTTGCCGAGCCCTCGAGAAATACCGGGCTCGCAATTTCGCGTAACGAAAAACAAATAGCAGCCATCCATCGAGCTCGCCGCTGCTCGGGGAAGACGCGTGTAGCGAGGAAACGGCGCGCAAGAGGGAAAGGGGGCGAAAAGAGGAAGAAGGGGATAAAACAAGGCGAGAAGAACGTACGTACCGTTCGTCCGCGATTTGATGGCTAGGCTGAGGAATGCGAGTCTAGTTGGTCAGTTTTTACCTCGTCTTCGACTCCAATTCACTGTTCATCGATACCGTTACGTGTTGCCAATCGAAAGTATGGATCAAAAGCAGGGAGACTGTCGCTAGGAGTTTAATTTTCCTGTAACATCGTGCAGATTCGTGTGGAAACTTTCAATTGAAATCTGAATGTTATTATATTAAACATTATTTATCTATGATCAATCTTTAATTTTTAGAGTACACTATGGTACAGATTAACCCTTTGCACTCGAGAGGTGACTCTCAGTCACCACTTAATTTGATGCAGTAAAACTATAAAATTTGATATTTAATATTGAACTATGTATAATGCACCGGTGTGTGAAATATTGGGATAAAAAAGCTTTGTTTCTCAATTCACTTGTGATTTCTCTTTGAGTTCATTTAGAAAAACATCGTCTTTGTCTAGTTAGAAAATGTTAAATATATCTAGCGAAATACTTCCGAGTACAAAGGGTTAAGTATAAAATTCTGTTCCTTTCCACTAAATTGTGAACTAGTTCTATCAACCACAATTTCGAAAGCTATAAGACAAGGAATTAACCCTTGCACCACTTCGACGAGTCTCACAATTCCAAACAAAATATTATCATATACGAGAGATCTGTATATCTACAATTATAGTCCAGATTTTGCTCAGTTAACACGTTCAGTTCTACGTGCACCACATGTGGTACACGTTAATTTTTGTGACAAAATATTTTTAAGAGACACATGGTCGAGAATAGCTGTATACGTTACAAAGCACCGAAACATCAAGAAACGATATCAAAATACATAAAATTTAACCCTTTGCACTCCGTAGACGCCGCTCAATCGCCAATTGATTTGACACAGCAAAATTATAGAGTTTGACATTTAATATTAAACTTTGTACAATGCATCGACATGTAAAATATGAAAATAAAACAGCCTCTTTCTTTAATTTACGTGCGATTTCTCGTTAAGTCAGTTTGAAAGAATGTCGTTGGTATTTAATTAAAAAATGTTGAGTATTTCTAATGAAAAACTTCTGGGGTGCAAAGAGTTTAAAAAAACTTGAATATAACTTAATATTTTACTTAAAAAATCAATACAGTTCATTCAACGTGTTGAAAATGATAGTGCAATACAAACAGTAGGTAGTGGTCAGGGGCATCCTTAGCAAAATTTCTGGCACGTAAAGAAAAGGAAAAGAGACAATAGGTAGAAGCACGGAACAAATGAAAAGGTAAAACGGTATCGAGACGGTGCTGGGAACGAGCCGAGAAGGCAACGAGGAAAATCGGCAGCGGACGATAGTTTTTTACGGACAACTTGTCGGCGACGTGGGGAACGCCTCGGGAAGCGATTCGAAAGCCGCGCATCGTCGCGACGATGGCTTCCCACCGTGGGAAAAAAGTTTCCGGGAAGGAGGCTAACGTTCGCCGGAGTTCGAGGTTTGCCTTGGTTTCGTTTGGTTTACGGAGCGTCCCCGGTAAATATTTAAAAGCGGCGTTCTTATTCGCGGCAGGCCGCCCATCCCGCTGCGGTAGTTGGCTCACGCTCGTCCGGGAAACAATCGGTTTTCTCTCGAATTTTAAAATCGTAATGCCCCCTCGCGCGCGCCTTCTTTTTTTCCCCGCGCCTGTATCGCCCGGCGGCCGACCGACGGATCCCTTTCAAATATTAACTGTCGATGCGGTACGTATACACGTCGAATCCCCGTCAAAATTTAAACTTAAACTTTCCCGTACGCTCTCGTGCACCGCCCGGCCTTCGCGCGATTTTCCTGCGGGTTAAACGGTCGTTCCTTCCCTCCGCGGCCTCGTTCCGTTGCTCTTTGAACATGTGAAATTTTCGTGGATGGATGCGGTGGTTAACACTGGGAATACCGAGTATTTTATGCGACGAGTAACGTTTACGAAGATTGTGCAATAGATTTTTATTCGGCTGCTGGTGTTTATTATTCGAGTGGAACTAGTTGCTTATGAAAATGTTTCGGGTGTTTGCTTTGGGAAATCGATAATCGCGAAGTGATGTGACGTCAGTTCTATTTAGGTAGTTCTGGTAATTATGTTTACCGGTGAGGATAAGTAAAGCAAGCTATTTTAGAATCTTCAGCTCGCAAGTATTGAAATTATAACGAAGCTTTCGCGAGAAGTTAATAAATTTCGTGCATTTTAGATAGAACAGCAAGGGACGCATTGAGTCTCGAGAAATGTTCTAGTTTTTTTAAAAACGTAGGAATGTCACTGCAGTTGCTCGGTGGTTTTAGTGTTAATTCTACGTCCTCGAATTCTTGCTGAATTTATTTCAGGATTCTGGTTCCTCTTTTCGTATTTGTTGGTTTTAATAAGGTTTCAGCGGAATAAGCATCGGCTTACGATGATTATATTCCAGTAGAAAAGCGTGGAAAGTTATACAAAGGGTTTTCGGTTTTAGAACGCGAGAAACTAAGTCGGAAACGTAGAATGAAATTTTTTCATGGAACGGTTCGTTCCCAAGATAATCACGTTCGAAAATTTGTCGGGCGCGCGTGCCGCTGAATAAGAATCTGCCGACGTGTCTGTTCATGGCCTGCCGTTTCTACTTCTCGCGGCTACTAATGAATGCGTGTCAGACAAACTTTCCAACTCGATTATCTCGGGAACGAAGTGTCCCGCGGAAAAAACTTCATTCTACATTTCCGACATACTTTTTCCCATAGATACGCGCCGCTATCTCGTTGCCTCGTTCCTCAGAGCCGTCCAACAATTGTAAACAGGGGAGGGACGCGTAAAACATTTCGATTCAGGACGATTAGGAGATCCACACGGAAAACGTCGGCGTAACTTCCGAAAACTCTCTCTCCACGAGGCGCATTAATATTAAACGCATTAGTTACACAACAGTTTGCGGCCAGCGATTACAGTTCCTAGGTACAAGATTCTCGCGGGTAATCCCCGCTCACTTCGCCGAATTCCGTGGTTAACCCATTAACTGGGGAAAGAATTTCCGCGAGTCCTCCGTTTAGTCGACGGAGTAGATATTATTTCGGAGACACGCGCAGTATAACAGGATTCCTATCCCGCTTACGGATAACAGAACGAAATGCGTTAAGAAATACAAAATCAATGAACTTTGCACTCGAAAAATGACTCAGTCACCGTTTGATTCGATGTAACAAAATTACAAAGTGTTACATATAATATTAAGTATACATGAAATATTTATATAAAATAGCTTTGTCTCTTTACCCTTTGAACTCTGTAGGCTCCAATATTGCACCAGTTATAATATTAAGTATTTTAATGAATCTCAAAGAAACTACCCTAAAATTATTCGACTTTCCACACATCCAAATTTTGTGCTAAGAAGAAAAATAAGAGATCGAAGAAATGTTATAGCATTTCTAATTTTCGCTAGGAATACTATAAAAATTAGTTGCAGTTGCTGATAGATTACAAAACAACCTGAAGTGCTAGGGGTTAATTTACGTATGTTTTCTCATTACTTCGTTTCAAATAGTGTCCGTCTCATCGGAAAGTGTCGAATATTTCTAGTAAAAAACTTCCGAGTGCAAAGTATTAACAAACGATCACATTACAATATTCTAACAATCAAACGATCAAAATACTCCATTCTAACGTAATCATACAACCGATTGACATCAATTCAATTACGCTTACTAACAAAAGAAACATCAGTGCCACCCTCTTCCGCTAGATTCAAAAGAGCGAAGTTAACTCTCCGACCCCTATTCACGGCGGCCCCGCAAAGAGCCGCGGAAAAAAAGGGCAGGTTCAAAGATTAAACTCGAAAGGCGACGGTCGAGAGTGTCGGTCCGCGGCGCTCGATTTCCCGTTCGCATTCTCATCGCGGCGGAATTTAAATCGCGAAAGGATACCGTGCGCCGCGCGGTGGTTGGGCCGGCGTGGGGAGGGAAACGCGACAAAATCGATGAAAATCCTGCTCGGAGGAGCCCGTCGAGTGCCCTGGCAGATTGCCATTGTCGCCGGTACAATTCAATCGCAAAGTTAGCTAGCTCCCTGTAGAAATCACATAATGTGCGGTTACCCAACCACTCCTCCTCCGGTTCCGTCCCTCCGTTCCGTCGTACGCCCATGGTTTTCACCCTGTCCGCCGGCCTGTCTCTCTCGCTCGCCCGCTGCCGGCGACTGTTCCGTCGTCTCTGTCTTATTCGCCCCCTTCCGCCCCCTCACCGGCCGTGGAATTCCTTCTCTTCGTCCCGGCGTTCGCGACCTTCTCGTCTCGTTCGCTCGCACACACGACATTCCCTCGCCGTCCCCCGCCGCCCCCGCGTCACGCGGCCTCGCGACATCATTCTGTTCGTTCCAGTAGCTCCGTCTTCGCCCCCCGACGCACCCCCGTGGCAGCGCACGCCTACGCCCGGCCGCGGCAGCCGTCCCGCGGGAGCCAACAAATCAAAAACACCCCCAAAGATCCACCCCGTGGCAACTCGCGAGAGAAAGGGAGAGGACGGAGGTCGCGAGGCGCCGAGATGGGCGAAAACCCACGAGAGAAGGGGCTAAATTAAAATGCACCGTGAAACCGGGCGGCGGCGCGCGGGAAATTACGTCAGTGTCTCCGGAAAACGCGGCCGAATCAAGGCCACGATAAGGGGTGTTTCCGGCGCGATAGTCGGCGGTGCGGGAGGATTCAACGGAATGTGAGGAATGTTCCTTCCGGTAGGTGTTTCTTGGAACGTATCGTTGGAGTCTGAGTGTGAATGAAATGTAACTGGGATTATTTGGAATGCGTTGATGATACACGAGTGCTCTGGCATTGCTTCTTATTTGTCTCGGATTTAGTTGCCTGTGGAAATTAACTCGGCGTTTGAGGGATAACGCTCAGTCGTTTGATTCGAATGAGTGTAATTAAGGAAGGAAAACAGTTCTTTCAGTTGATTTACGAAGGATTATTCTTTACGCTGGTAGCAAATAGTATAATGAACGTTTCATCGGAATAATGATAATTCGTAATGAAAGACATTATCGAACGCAAATGATTAAGTTGGTAAATTCGCAATTTCATGGGACGAATATTGGCTAATGCACGTGAGCCGCTAATTTGCTAATGTGATTAATTCCGCCGAACGAGAAGTAGAAAGATTTGATGAAATTTTTTACACGAGGAGGGGATTGAGTGGTTACGTCATTGAAATACGGGAATATTCGATGAAATTAATGACTACTTATCTGCGCATCTTCATCATCCCTACCCCGATCGACGGATTGAAACGGTCGGGAACTGGAAGACGACACCCCACGGCGCCTCGCGCTCGATAACGAGGCCCCTGATCGTTCCGAGACACTTTCGGACACGCGTCCTCCCCTTAACCTGTTAACCGGACCGACTTCTTCCGTCGAGCGGAAACTCGGCGCGGACTTGGACCGTACGCGAGCAACAAGAACTGCGGAAGTTTATGCGATCCTAGGAAAATCTTCGGTAAATCGCGGAATAGAAGTTTTAATTAAATTCAATACAGCTTTATTTTGGTTTTATTCCGATGACGACGGCCAGGTTGAATCTCATTTAACGTCAACTACTTTCAAAGACACCGGTGGCAGTGTATATTTGCTCGGAGTTCAGTTGTTCGGCGATAACGATCCAAAACTACCGCCTTCATTATGGACCGTTTAATTATTTCCCGACGAACAAATGAGAACATGCTGAATCACAGGTACTAATTAACGAAACCGAAAAACACTGGACATTATTTTACCCGTTTGCAAAACAGGACAAACCGTTCGAGGGCTGAATACTTACGAAACCCTTGAAAAGTTCAATTTCATGGAAGTGAATCCTTCAGAGGTTCAATTTCAGAAAACTGAAACGCCCGACGATTCCGTCGCAACGAACACTTCAACAGTTCAATCTCAAAAACCCGAGCCCTCCGTTCGAAAAATCCCAATCAACGGATCCCTCGGGTTCCTCCTAAAAGTTCCCATTAACCCTGTCACCTACACAAAGCCAGCCGCAGTAATACTCCATTTCCCCGCGGCTGGAAGCCGAGTCTTCCACCGGACACCTTCCAAGTCCGCGTCGTGCTAAGAGCACAGACCCGAAGAAAGGAAGAAAGAAAGGAAGCAAGACGTACCCTAGTATCGTCCAATTAGAAAGCGGCGAGCGCGCGGCAAGAAAGTGGGATGCCCGCGCGGCGGAAGGGGCGGGCGGCAGGGTGATGATGACGATGGTCGCGAGAAGGGATGAAGGGTGAGCTTCGAGCCGTGTAGTTTGTAGGTCGCGGGCGGTGAGTAGAGGTACGTACCGTTTGACTGAAGCAGGTGTTTAATTTAGCGGTACTTGGTAACACGCGTTGTACGTTGCGCGCAAGGTCTAAGGCGGACGGAGAAAGAGACGCGGGAGGGTCGGAAAGTGTGTGCCGGGGTGTGGGGGGTTGGCAGTAGATGTGGATAGAGAGCGCGGCCTCGCAAAAGGTGCACGTCGGGGAGAGGATACGCGGAGAGAAACGGGTTCAGAAGGAGGAGGCGAACGAAAGAGAGACAGAACAGCTGGATACAGGGTGGGAAGAGAGTGTAGGGAGGGGGCGGGGGGGAGAAAGAGAGCTACGGCGGAAAGGAGAGGAAAGCGAGGAGAGGGCTCTTGGCTTTAGCGTGCACGGCCTGCCTACTCATGGTAATTAAATGCCAGGCAATTTACAGGGCATGCATTTGCCGAAGGCTGGGCCACGGTGCCGTGCGAGTTTCTGCTCGGTACCCCCGGCGAAACTCGTGTTGGCGGCCGCGCACGCGTCCCACGACCCACCGACCGACCGACCGACCGCGTGCTAGGCGAACCAGCCAGCGTGTTACTACGATAAACTCCACGGCAAACGGGAAGAACCGAATGCTTTCGAACTTTCGGTTGTTTCGGTTAGCCTCGAGCGACTCGGACCCAGCCATCCGCTCGCTCGCTTGCTCGCTCGTTCGCTCACCCGGCCACCCTCGTACACCTGTACGCCCCGTGAGCGAGCCACGACTTTCTCGCGTTCCTCCGACGCCGTGGAAACTTCCGCGCGTCCCTTCGACCGCGTTCGTTTATCCATCCGTTCCGTTATGGTCGCGGAGCCGTTCGTAACTCGTTGATTTCGCGGGCCGATTAAGGTGAACCAATTTAACGTTCGACGGCTATACGGAATGCGCGGGCAGATTCGCCGTTGTTTCTTTCTGGCGGAGCAGGGAACTCTATTACGATCGTTTGCTCGCGGGATGAACCACGCTCGAGTAAATATATAGAAAATATGTGTGACCAGCATGTTTGTCTAGTAATGGTAATAACGGGGAACAACGCGGGCTCGCCGTTGGGAGGTACGTTTAACGTGGCTCGATGGGGTCACGGAGGAATTCGAATCGGTGCCGGTGGCTCCCGTTTCTTGCTCGTTGCGCTTCGCGCTGGCGGAAATGGCCGAATGAGATGAGGAACGGCTGGAATAATCGGCAATGTACCGAAGAAATTCATGTCATTGTTGGTAACGTTAACCCCTTGCAGGTCAGTGCGACTTTGGAGTCACATATATTGTCATCCTGCTGATTTGCTTCATGTTGCGTGGCGAATCGGCGGATAAAATCAAGCAATTAATTCGCTTGAACTTAAATAGCTCGAGCGTGAGAGTTCATCACTGTAATTCAGAAATTACTATATTTGTTTTAATACATACACTTATCAAAACTACTGAACACATTACTAATTTATATTCATTTGTTAGATTTATACTACATACATGATTCCATAGTCACGAGAAACAACTCAAGACGCTTAGTACTACTCAGCTTGAATATTAATATAAATTAACTCTTTGAACTCTGTAGGTTCCAATATTGCACCAGTTATAATATTAGATATTTTAATGAGTTTTAAAGAAACTACGCTAAAATTATTCGATTTTCCGCACATCCAAATTTTGTGCTAAGAAGAAAAATAAGAGATCGAAGAAATGTTACAGCATTTGTAATTTTCGATAGGGATACTATAAAAATTAGTTGCAGTTGCTGATAGATTACAAAACAACCTGGAGTGCTAAGGGTTAAAGGTTTCAAACCACCGTTCTTCCTCCAGAGCATCAATAATAAGCAATTATAATTAAGTTACGAAGGAAACCATGAAACCCGGAAGATACTCGCAAGCGTCGAGTCCGCGTTAAAGGAATCATCATGAATGATCGACGAGTTACCCCGAACTCCGGGAAGTATTTCCGCCCAGCCTCTTTCATCTCCCGTCGAGCCCCGTCTACTTTCCCAACACCATTTCCCGCACGAAAACACGAACGAGCGGCAGGACGAAATTTTCGGAGACCCTGTCCGCAACTTTTCTTATCTCGGGCAGCTTTATCGCGGACGCGGCGCCCTGCCGAGACACGTTTTGCTACTCTTTTAGTCACTTGTTGATGTCGCGGAGTCAAGAGGTTCCGGCGGAGGCCCGTGCCGGCACGGAAACGATGGTGGCCAGGTCTCCACCGCCACGAGCGGCTCTCGAGGCAGCCAGCCCGTGCTCGAACGCCTCCGCCGCGCGCCGCGGCGCGCTTTCGTTTACGCGCGCGGGACAAGGAGGGTCGAGGAAAACCGGGGGAGGGGTGAAGAATTCTGCTCCTCTCGCAAGAGCCAACTTTCGATCCGCGCGAAGCGTTCTCGACGAAGTTTACTCTTTCGGAGTTTTATCCAAGCCTGCCGCCTCTAACCCCCCGGACCGACCGGCGGCACCAACTTTCCGGAGGCAATCGTCCCGCGTACGCGCCCGACTTAAATCTCCCCCGCCGCCGCGCGCGCGGCGACGTTCCAACAAATCGTTAAGTTCCGTGCCGTCGATTTCTATCACTCGATATGACCTCGTTGACTCTTCGTATTCTTTCGTCCGACAACTTTTCACGACGAGAGTAATCGTATTCGCTGCGCCGTTCGCCCGGCGAATAACGTATCGGATGAACGGTGCTCTCGTATCATTCGGACGTTTCACGTTAATGTGACGCCATTGGCATTAAAGATCCAAGGATCTCTCGATCGGAGAGCTAGACTGTTTTTCAAGTGAAATTTCTTGTAGGAACCTCGGAGGTATTGATATATTCTATACAGTCGGTCGTTTGACGTTAGGTACACTTCGATTTGACACTTGTCGATTGCTGATTGATTTTATGTACACGTACCACATAAATAAATTTCATCTTGCACAACAATTAAAAAAAATACATATATTTGTCGCTTTGTCGCGATCCGTTGCTGTTTTGTCAATCGCGTCGTGTGTAAGTCCTTACGAATATGTATTTTGACTGTTTGTTGTAAACCTCTAGTATATAAGACGCAAATGAACGAATATCAATTTCGCCAGGGAGAATAGAATAATCTGTACAATAGATATCCGTAAATTAATGTTGATCGGTTTTATACGATGTTCGTCTTGTTCCAGTCACGTACTCGTTTCGCAGTGTTCTCCTGCCGGTGCGTCGACGAGCGTGATAAATAAATAAATAGTAATAACGGAGCGGAACATCCTGAGTAGAATTTCCGCGCGGGTATTAGAGGGTGGTCGACAACGTACACAAGCCGCGTTAGTTCCGCGTTTCACGCAAGTGTGCGCTCACTTTGTTTGACAGCGTCGGAACGGATCGGTCGTGTGAGCCACTCGCGGGAATTCTGAAACCGTTGCGCAGGATTCAGTTTTCACTGATTCATTGTGGACGATTAAAAGGGACAAAGGCGAGCGCCGGAAAAAGTCGCAAAAACGAAGGAAAGGTGATACCGGCAAGGGAATACCGTAATTTCGAGCAGCGTCTTTGATACTTTATACAAAAACACCAATTATATTCGCTGGAGCTGCTTTCCAAAGTTTCATTAATATTCATTAATATCGTAGTCGTTCCTTTGTCAACGAAGAAGGAACGGATTTTCGCTCCGCCGTAATAAGTGGCGGATCTTATGTGACTGATTGGTTCCCGAAATAATTACGGCTCCCCGATACTCGCGCGGAATACCAGCCCCAATTTCGCTCGACAAACGAGGTCCTCTGCAGACGCATTGTGCATCAGCGGCGACGCAAAGAGACCATTTATCCAGAAATAACGCGGGATTCAGCTAAACGCGTCTACGGCCGAACGCGACATAGGCTGGCGGAAGGGGCGGAAGTGAAAGATAAAACGAGGCGGGCGCGGAAACGGCTCAAAGACCAAATACACGAGGACCAAGAAGAAGAAGAAGAAGAAGACGAAGAACAAGATCAAGAACAAGAACAAGAACAAGAACAAGAACAAGAACAAGAACAAGAACTGACGGAAACAAGGAATGAACGAAGGAAGAAGAACGGGGTGGCGGGATGGAACGAAGAAGGGGTGCGAGTGCTTGTCGTTGTCATCGTTCGACGTCATTACCGTGGCTCGGCGAAGCGGATATTCCGTATCTCCGAAGTGACGCGTAACAACGTCACTGTTTACCGTATTTCGACCGTACACGCCGTTATCCGACTATCTCGTTCCGCGAAGATCCCGGGCGCGGGTTATCGATTCCGTTCGGTCGCAAGCCGGGCGCCTCGCAAACTTGAATTTTAATCGACGACGCGACAGAAGATTATGTAGCTAACGGGTCCGTCGACCGAAATCCATGGATTAGAAAGCGATCGAGGCGCATCTCCGCCGCGGCGCTCGCGCAGTCGCGAGCTACCTCCGGAAGGACGGATGGATGGATCGTTCGTTTTCTCGTCACTCGTATCCGCGCCAGGGTACACGATAATTTACCGTCGCCGGGGATAGGGGATAGGGGATAACGGAGCGGGACGAGCGAAAAGTAGCGCGGCGCTAGCTCTCGAGTCCATCAAAAATCACGATCGCGTACCGCACGATGAATATTTTATACGCTCGCTTTTCATCCGCGCGGCGGCTAGAACTGAAAGACCGACGGTGCCGAGCCGAATTTCCAGGATTTTTCCGGATCGAGACTTTCTCGCGGGCCATGGAGGGGGGAGGGAACGAGAAGAAGTTCCACGGTAATAACCGGTCGGTAGGGCCGACAGCCAGCCAGCCTTGTCTCGCCTCGGTTCGCGACGACTCTGAAAAATAAAAGGCTTCGCGCGGCACGCGTAACTGCTAAGCCGATATCGCGAAAGCCGGCCAGCTTCTACGTCGCGTCCCGTTTTGCTTCTTTTACTTTGCTGCCTCGTTCCGCTCCGTCCCGTTTAAATCACGCGACGCGAGTCGACGCGACCGCTCGAATACGGATGCCTCCTCGTTTCCGGCGCCCCGGCAATTCAACGCGGCGTTCAGCGCGGCGAGCGTCGAGAGCGACGCGACTGGGTTCTCACCTCGTCGATCTCTCGTCCTTCGATACGGCGAGCGGTGATATTTTCATCCAGGCAGACGGCTGCGACCGCCAGACCGTGCACCTGGATCTACCGAGTTTACGATTATGCCTCCATCCTTTTTAAGGGGGTTTTAAACGGGGAATCTCGGGAAACGGACGCTTCCGGAGTTTCTCGCTAACGGGTGATTCGATCGGGATTTATTGTGTTCCGAATGGATTCGTGTGGCGTTCGAAGCATTCAAGAAGGAATTTCGTTTTTTCTGAGGTTAAGAAAGGGTTTTAGATGGTCGTGTAACGAGTGGAGAGGGTTGTTTAACGTGTATATCGGGAGATCGAGTTTTATTTGGGTAGCCGGGTTGAGAGGTATCCGTTACTTGGAATTACTTCGAGAATTTCGGACAATGTAAAACCGACGGCCTTGTAAACGAGAGGTTACATTATCGTTGAGAAAGTATCCGCTTACCTTCGTTATTGCTAAAAAATGGAAATTGCGATTAAAGAAAGGGACGGTTAATAGATGCGGGATCTTATTAGAAAACCGCATTCAATATCTGAGGTCAATTAGCCGGAGTTTCGCCGTAAAGGGAGTAGTTTTCAGAAAAACCCGTTTAAAACTCTCTTGAAAATGTTGCAACTTCATCGATTTAACGAATCCCCGGCGTCGAGGTCGTTCCATGAGCTTCCCGGAAGATCGGTTCCAGAGAATACCCGAAAGGAAATACATTTTTTCGACGTGGCCGGACAATTAGGGGCTGTTAAACAAACCGGAGAAATATAAAACTCGAGCATCGATCAGAGTTTCCTTCGAACCGACGTGAAAAACGGAGTTCGGCGAGTACAACGGCAAAAAATTGGCTCGGCGGAACGGACGGGACAGAGAAGACGGAGGCCGCACGCTTGAAAAAGGATAGCAAGTTTACGAGTTTCCGATCACGTTCGACCAACGATTCAATTGACGCGCGACACGCTCGGACTACTCGAGTTTCCGGTTTCTGATCGGGGAGGGCGACGCTTTTAAGAAAACCGACTCGATCGCTCGCTGACTAGCTCGCGATCCGTCTACACCGATATCGCGGCTTGACACGTTCGCTGCGGACGTCGCCTATGCGCGTCATCGTTGACCAACAGTTTTCAAACTGTCTCGAATTACACCGTGAACGCGGGTCGAACTGACCCACTTCAGAATCATTATTTTCCAAGTATTCAGACTACGAACACGATATCGAACGAAGATATTTGATAGTGTAACCAAGTTGATAATACAACAAAGACTATAACGCCGAACAATTAATAATCCCTGCTTCTCTTTGCTACGAAAGAATGACTACACAAAAGTGCTCAAGATTTTCATGTCACTGAAACACTAATCTTCTTAACGCATCGAACGAACCGAATTTCCTTAGATGTATCGGATACAATAAACGCAGTGGAGCAAATATTACGAAGATCCTCGACGTTTTAGTTTCAATTTGCTCAATTAAGAAAACTATTCCGACCGTATAGGCGTTTCGACGAGTGTTCACTTGTCAATCGAAGTGTTAAAGCGACGGCGCAATAAATATCCGATTCCTTCCTTTCTCTAATGAACTACTAACCGCAGAGTAGTTTCATCGAACGCAGTCCTGAAAGGAGTTATAGGTCAAGAGGTTAACAGTCATTCGCATTAGTTGTACACAACCAAAACGACTGCAGCCAGCGGGAATTAATGATCCTCGATACGCAGCGAGCGTGTTAAACGATTCATCCGCGCTCGCAGCGTTTTTCTTCGGCCGCGATGCGATGGAGAAATTGAAAAAAATTGCCTCGAAATTCGCGGGCTGCATAGCTCGACGCGCGGCCTCGATTATTCCTCTCTCGATACGGTCTCTCTCGCGTGGCGTCGGACGATGTGAGAGGGTTCGTAGCACGGAGGCGGCAGTGGAGGCGGCGGCGGCGGCAGCGGCGGGGGCGAGCGTTTAAGGGGCGCGCACTCCGCGCGAGTTCGAGCTTTCGTTGCGTCTTATCGATTCTCGAGGCGCCGCGCGCGACTAACCCAGGCGATACACGAGTGCACGGTTTAACTGGCTCGATACGCACTCGTTACCATAAGCCGCCTCCCGGCTTGAATTTCCGGTACCGTCGCAACGGAGCGGATCGCTGCTACCCCTTCCTCATTCTGCCGCTCTTTGGGAAGCAGATTCGGAAGTTAGATTAGCCACGCGGCACCAAAACGATGCGCCGAAAAAACGGAGGGCAATCGACGGATTCAAGCCGGAACTCGACAGACGGGTCGAAAGTTTTTTTAGATTTAATTGATCGATGAGGATTCATTTCGTCGTCGAAAGCCTTGACACCGTACAGGCACTCGTCGCCGACTGCCACTTGACCTTGTTTTCTCTCTTTTCGCCTCGTTCACTTATAAACATCGCAGTGTTGGAGAACAACACACACATCCTTATGCATATTTTCTTAAAGATGGTCCATTGGTGTTGCTTTGGAAGAATTGCGGTGCATGCTAACGCATTGGCTCGGTGTACTTGGTATCGTGAGTTATCGAGTGAATTCCTATGAAACAGCGAAAGTTCTACTGATATCTCTTCAAGATTCATCTACTCAGACCTAGATATAGTCATCTATGACACAACTTGACCCCCTACTCCACAGTTCCCCTTGTTGCTACAATTTTCCTTCCAGGTTCATTTTCACATAGGAGATTTCGAACTTGGTCGTCGGACCTAACCAAGACCTAACCAAGACCAGCACCTAGCACGTCGTGAACTATGAACGATATTGTCTTAAGACCTACAGAAATTCTGTTAATCTGTAACATTGTTGTAATATACTTAATATAATATACGTTATGTAATAGACAGAAGTTTAACGGAAGACAACGGTTCGATAATTAGATTGATTGAATATGTAAGGTACAAGGAATTGGAATACAGAGTGAACGACGCAGTGATTTGTAAGACTAGAAACATTGGACATTTTTGGTAGAAATGTATGTTTAGATAGTCTCGCAGCTACAAGACGTTTGATAATGGAAGCCTCCCGCGAAGCAGAGCGAGGAGAATGGTACACCAGAGAGTCACCAGAAAATCACCGGAACCTCTTCGAACCTCCAAGAAACTAATATAACGCGGAACTAGCGAAGTTCCGAGTAAATGTACGAAGTTATTTGTGTCAGAATTGATTCGACCGAGTTCGCAGACAATCAACCATTCGCTCGCGATTAATTCCCAGCCGTAAGTCATTCAAGTATCCTCCGCAGCGAGCATGCCATCGAGCCGTAGACGAAACAGCTTCCTCCGACTGTCGCCTCCATTCTTCCGTTCACCCCCCATATACCCCGCATTATTTACAGCCAGCTAGGAACACGTGACACGCTGGGAAACATCGAAGCGGCCTCTCGGCCTGGCCGAAGAAGAGGGACCTGCGGTCGTTGAATGACGGAACGAAGGTGGAAGGTTGTTACCGCGGTCCGGAAGAGGAGACGATCCATCATGGGCGAGAAAGGACGGAAATCGATCGATCTCGCGACGCCACGCGGCGCCCACGGACGCCGCGGCGTTACGAAAGCGTCACGAAAGTCAAGCCGATGGGCCGTTCACGCGCGCCGGATCCGATCGCGCGTCGCCCAAGGAGCACGCCGCACGCGAGATCCCGAAGATCGAGATCGGGACGATTTCTAATGGTGTATAAAAGCGACGGACGTCGCCGTGCGTCGTAATTTCCATCCGGCCACCGCTCCGGGACGATAGAGGCGAAACGCGAGCGCGCGCACAGGATCGATGGGATCGCGTCCTCGCGTGTCTACCGGCAACTTCGTGCGCCGGCAAAGACTCTTTTCTCCCGACCCTCTCCGCCTCTTCTTTCTTCCTCCGGCCGCCGACGCGATTTTTCCTTCTAATCTTTGACTACGCGACTCCGGTACGCGTGGTATATCGGAGTATAGTTTGTTCAACGGAACGAGGCGGCGGACATAAACAAAGCGTTCCGGAGATAAGCGCGGCGATTGACACATACCGTTATCTCGGTGGCGCATAAGTTTGCTATCGGACGTTTTTGTTTACGTTTATCGCATCGTCTCGTTGAATCGACTATAACAGTAGCTACGTGGACCTATTCTTTTCTTATTTCATCCCTTATCCATGTCGCACTTGATCAATAGTTATCTTAGAATTGTCTCGACGCTCGATCTCTTTGTTCTCTGTTCGTGATTATTTTCTAGGGACTGAATGTAACAGTATAGGCAAAACACATTGATCTAATACTGCATTCGTTGCGGTCCGTAAGGTAATGTTCTCAATCCTAACCCCTGACGAGATGAAGCTTGCTCGAACTGTAGACTTCGAAAGGATTCCGTGAAAATCGAAGGGGAGCCTGCGGAAACACGGAACGAGGACTGTAGGGCCTCGAAGGAAGATTTCCGTGAAGATCAAAGGATATACCGGGGAAACACGGAACGAGGACTATAGGTTTCGAAAGAAGATTTTCGTGAAGATCGAAGGAGCGCCTGCGGAAACACGAAACAAGGACCCGAGGGTGGTCCGTGTCCCGATACGCTCTCGTTATTGCCGCGCGCCAGGCTATCGCGTACACGAGGATCCTTTCGCGAGGCGGTCGGTAATTTCCCGCGCGGCGAGTCGGCAATGATTAAGCTTTCGTTCGTCGGTAATTACGCGAAGCACGGAAACGCGGCGAGGATGTATACAACAACGCGCATTCACCCGCGGCCGCAGCTACCCCCTCGTCGACCGCTCCAGTTTCCCATCGGCCCTCGTGTGCTACCTCCGCCGCTCCCTCTACTTTCCACCTTCCGTCCTCTCCTCTCTCTCTCTCTCTCTCCCGGTTTCTGCCCATTTTTCATGCTCGTCGGACCAAAGTTAATAATAATTGCGTACTCAAAAAATTGCCGCGAACGCAACGACGGGAAACCGAGATGAACGGCGCGCGGCCGCCGTGGTGAAACTGGGAAAGAGGACTCTCTCCCAAGCAAAACTCCGGTAAACGGGAGCCATTACGAAGAAGTTCCGCTGCGTGTAAATATTAAATTCATCGCCGAGCTGGAATCGTTTCTGTCCGTCGAACGAGCCGCGTCGCAAATTACTGGATCCTCTTCCCGGTTCCGCTGCTTCCTCCTTTTTTTCCTACCCCTCCCCGTTACTCCTCTCCGTCCGCCGACACGGATTCGACTGGCAAACGAAGCCACTTTTGAACGATCGCGCCGGATATCTCGCTCGGTCCGCGATCCCCGAGGAAAAAAGGACCGGCAGGAACTCCTCGGATGGCTGAATGGCCGAATTTGCATCTCTTGTCCCGAAGATTTCGGAATCGCCCGGGCTTAACGCGCCTTCTAAGGTATTCCGCAGTGTTCCCTGGTTTTTACAGGTCGTCACGCGCCACCATTTTTAGTCGGAGCTGCTCGTGGAAGAGTTAGGTACCCGATCGCGCCGCGCGTTCTACATTTTAATCGTAACGCGCGTGTCGGCACATTTAATCGCACCGGAACGCCGAGGGTGTTAATTTTATTTCGACGCGCATCGACGAATTACGTGAACGGGCTAATGGACGCGGAATTATTTTCTGGCAATTGCTGAAATTGCTTTTATACAGAGCGGATCCTTTTTCTTTATTTCAGTTGCGCACAGTGTTTCTCATTCTGGCGTTGTCTCGGTTGGAAAATTCGGTCGGACGATCACTGACGGAACAAGCGCCTTTCTCAGTAACAATTGGCTCGCTAAGTGAATCTTAATTCAATTAACCAAACACTACTGCGCCCATTTCTTACTCCACGTCGCAGTCTATCCCAAAAAACGCCTCGACGAGCAATCTTAAATACTAAAATTCGTATTTTGACCATGAAACCTTAACTTCTTGACTACTGTTGGCGTTTGAAGTAACTTTGAAAATTTAGTTTTCATGTACTGTTGCCTGTCATTGACAATCATTGCAGAACTCTCTTAAACCAGACGCAAGTGAATTCTAATTCAGCACTTCCATCTTCCGTTGGTCGTACACTGTATAAAGGTGATTATTTTAAATTAATTGAACTCAGTTGAATTCAGTGTTTCCACAGTTTCAATGCACTTTCTTAGAAATACACGTTGACGCAATATTCCGCCGTGGGCAAAGGGTTAATTACGATCGCCCCCGAGAAATTCACCGCGACCCCCGGAAAAATCTATACCCGTCTGACCGTCCGCGGTCTGGTAAATGTAATTTGCTTAAAAGCCGCTTCGTTTGCGCGCGAATTTACACGTTCGACGACGGCGGCCCTCGCCGTTCATTATTATCAGAGAATTCGCGTCTCCTGGAAGGAAAAGGCTGCCGGTAAAAGTCTCGACCGCGGCGAAACGGGGTGATAAGGAATGAACTTCCAGGCGGCGAGCGCCCTTGTCCCCGGGCTGGCTTAGCCCAGTGTACCATTGTCGGCTGCGAAGGGAAACATTGCGGCCATTTCCCTTCCGCCTCGTCGCGTAGATTGCGGTCTTATGAAATTACGCGGAGAGACGACTTCTACGCGGGAAACGACTTCAGCCCGCGGAAAGCCCCGGGAAAAAAGTGAACCGGCGAGCCTAGAGCAGCCCCGAGGACGGAAGCGAGGATAACGCGGCCGGATCGAGCCCCTTTACCCCGCGGGGGATGGATATCCTTCGCGTCCCGACACCATAATCTATTACCATTTACATCACAGAGAAACGCCGCGTAGGAGAAGAAGAGAGAGAAGAGGGAGGTCGGGGGCGGACGACGGGGCGAAAAACGTAAAAGCGTAGACGTCTGGCGGGTGTCGCCGGGTAACCCAGCTATACGGCACGCCGGAGAACCGGCGAGTTATAAAACGTTAGGTCCCCGCGTCTCGCGATCCCGCGGGAATATATCTAGCTGGAATAAAGTCTCGGGACGGAGCGGCATAAACGACCGTCGCCTGGACCTATTACCGCTGGGAACTCTTAGCGAGCGTTCCTACCGTCGCCGGCCTTTTCCCATCGCGACGCCTGAAGTGACCAACGCTTCATCTCGATCAGCGTGTTCAGACCGTGTCTTGTTGAAGCTACTTCTGCTAGTATGGCAATTAGGAAATTTACGGTACGACCGAGGCGAGACGGGTTATAGGATATATGGGGTCGAAATGAGGATATGTTTGTTATGAATTATAGTGTTCGTTTTTTGTTTCTTGTTTGAAAGCAGGAAATTGTTTTGAGTATTTGAGTTTTGAGGGATTTCGAGAATATATATTGTTTGAAACGATCTTCGTTGAATAGAGTTTGAGACATTAGATAATAGTGTCTATAGTTTATCGAATGACACGAATCAGCGAAGGTAACGGAAATTCCGAGACAGCTAACGTAGATGCGACTAAGATAACCAATCGATGCATTTGACTCGCGAATCTCTGTGCGCCTATTACTTCGTACCTTCCCCAATATTTCTCCACCGCTTAACATTCCACAGTAAACATCGCAACTGTCAAAGTGCATTCCGCGGCGATCAAATCGCGAATATAAACGGAATTTCGGTTGAAATAGGATACGCGTTCAGGTAAAGGCAGAGTAAGGATAGAGAAGCTAGAAGGAAAAGCTTCGGCGTTCCGGCACGGTGTACTCCGTCGTCTCCGTCGGTCCTCTTAGATTCGGCTTGCTTCATCGAATTGTACCATTCGGGAAACCGAGAGATGATTCGTGGTCGCGAGGCTGACCGAACGAGCGAGCGAGCGAGCGACGTTACTCGTCGGAATAGCACCTAATGTAATCACGATAATGGCCGTGCCGAGTCAACCGAGAGCCCTACGCCATCGCTCTCCGCATCCCGGACATTCCTGTGTATCATAGTCCGATCTGGACATGAAAGGGGAAGAGAGGAGAGCAAGAGCGAGCTGGCAGGCCTGTACCGAGTTACGCCGGGCCGGTTTGACGGGGGAAGAAGAGAAGGAAGAGAGAAACACGGTTGCGAAACCGAGGGGAAAACGGGGCATATACTCCCATGGAATCCCGATTAGCGCCCGTTAACGGGCTTCCGACCGACCATCGGAGCCACCGTTCACGGAATTGCAAAGCGAGGCCGTGGATCGGTAAAATTGTAACGCGCGGAGCCCGACGTTCCTCCTTTGCGCATCGACCCGATCGAAACTCGCGACAGCTGTCCCGGCTGTTCGCGAATAATCAACGATCGACAAGAGGAGAACGCGAGGAAAGTAGATGATATCGGGGATTGCTAAGTTTGTCAGCTTACTGATAGGGACGAGCGACTTCCGTTCTATTTCTAGGTAGGATGTTTTAAGGTTTTAAATCTCGAGATTGGGAGAGCGAGGGAGATTCGTAGGTGTTTGTTGTCAGTGTTCACCGACGGATGCAGACTTTTCCATTAATCGCTCGGCGATGCTTTTCCCCGCCGCTGACGTTTCGCGGAAAGGGAAAAGCGGAGAGTAACGGCTGGAGATACTAGCTATCGACAGGATAGAACAAATCAGACAAGCGGAGTAACGAGATCACTCGAGGTCGGCTCCGGGAATTCCTCTTTAATCTTCGCCGGTTTTCACTTGTTACCTCCGCGGTTCGTTTCGGTAAAATCCGGTTAGGCGAGCGTTCGATGTACGTCTACGGCCTGGCGTTTTTCGGGGAAACAGGGGAGATTCTTGCCAGTTGAAGGATACGCGTGACAATAATTCTATCGCGTCTTCCACGGGAACCCGGTCGAACGCGTTAGTTACTTCTGCGGGACATCGGATCGTGCGCTGGATGCGCAATCGGTTATCATTGTTCCCAGACAATTACTGTGCGGTTCGACGAGCTGTGCCACTGATGAAATATTCGAGGAAACGTTGCTCGCATTGCGAAGAGTTGAGGCGTTGTTCAACGCCGGCCCTTCGGGTCTCGAGGATGACGAGAAAATTATATTACTTTCGGCCTTCGAAGTTATTTGTATCTTACAACCACTCAATCCAATGAATCACTATAGTACCTACATAAAAATACGGAATAATGATCAGTAGAACGAAATATTTATTCAAGAAAAACTTCCGCAATTACCACGAGTGACGTTACAAAAGTAGTCCATTAATAGTCGGTAATAAGTCTTTACCCAAGAAACAGTTTTCCACTTCCCATTTATATTTCTCAACGAGCTTTTTCTAAAGCGACGAAATATCAATGCGAACGATCTGTTTACACCGCACACAAAACCACATCCTTCGCAACCAATAAAACCAAGCGAAGGAGCACGACACGAGCTCGGGGAAACGGTTTGATGGACGCAGAAACGCGGGAAGGAGCCAAGTAACAGGGGGTAGCAGGTGCGAGTAAAACGAGAAACGAGCCCGTTAAGCGAATTAACGTTCACCGCGGTTTGCGAGCAACTCCCGTCCAACGGCAGCGACTTCGAAGGTAGGCAGCCGGGAGAGCCGAGTCGTTCGTTTTATCGAAAACTTTTCCTTCCGGCCGCGTGATTTCCTGTCTCCGCGCGTTCAACCTCTGCCCCGCTCGTGGCACAGATTCCATCCGGACACCGTATGCGCATATTCTTTTCCACCCTCGCTTCTCCTTCGTCCACCGTGCTCCCTATACTCTCCCTTCCCGTTCTTTCCCTTCCTTTTTCCGCCGTGCAAGCGTCGCTGCGCACGGTCGGCCGTGTTCCGTGTTTACGTTATGTGAAATTGGAGAAGAAGGATCACAAACGGCTCGGACAGCTCAGGCGAAACCCGTTCCGCCCAGCAAGAAATCCCGGATTCAATCCTACCGGTCTGTTCCCTGGACCCTTCGATTCCTCCGCAGTCCGAGGGAAGCGTCCCATTAACGCGTTCCACCGAGAAACGCGAGATCCCACGTTCCCCGGCGCGGGATCGCGAGCGGATCCCGGGAAACTGGATTTTCATGTATCACGCATGTTCATGCATGAACATCTGGGCCGGATTTCATATTCGGAGACTCGCAATTTTCCAATTTACACCTTCCCGACTCCGCAACTTCGTAAGGTGTTCCGGCCGGATACGTTTCCTATCCCGAACTCCGAGGGTTGTCGCCGCCGCTCGAATACGAACGGCGGACGATAAAAAAAGGGAACACGCGTCATTCAATCTTCTAAGAAACTACTTCCCCCGAGATCATCTTCCGGAGAGTGTACGGTAGCGATGGGAACAAGGGCCGGTTGCCGCGGGATGGAAACATGGCCGCGATCGCGGAGGACGGTACACAGTTCGGTGACGATCGAAAATCAAAAGGCGCGCGACACGTATATAAATCGGTGTATATGCATATATTTTCCCCTTTGATCGTTACAGAGGGATTTGCATATTCGCCGAACTATCGGCCACTTCGGAATTGATATATTCAAACGCAACCGACACGCGTCGAATATGCAACACGCCCGGTTCGAAAATGGACGCGTCGTCGCCAGTCGCCGGTGCCCGGGGCCCGCCGTTCCCCGACAAAATGGCCGCGCGCGCGGACGCCGGGACCCGGCCGTTCGTTGTTACGCGCGGCAGGGACTCGAATCGGCTCGGCCCAATTACGTATGCCGATGCGAAAGATTATCGGGTCGGTATTTCGCGGCCTTAATTGCGAGCAGCGTCGGCGGATAATTGATGAAGTAACGCGATTACCCGTATGGTCGGATAATTCGGTGGATTGTTAGGAAAGCGGCCATCGTCGAGCGTTGATAATCGATCGCCGGTGCACAATCGGTTCGTTTCATCGTGCGCGCGGAACAGCGCGCGGTAACGACGCGCGAACGAACCAATCTCCCTCTCGTCGCGACCGGGTCTCCGCCACTCCATATTCGTTCGAATATGTTCCCAAGTTACGCTTCAAATCGACCGTAGCTCGCAATCAAGTTTGCCCGCCGCGCTCTGCTACCCGATTTACCGCCTGCCTTCCATCCCTCGGAAAACAAAAGGAACAAGGGATGGTATTTTCCTTAATTCCCTTTGGCTTCCTCGACTTCTTTTTGGTCTCGACCGATTTCTTTTCTATCATCCTCGAAAATGATCTTCGATGAGATAAATGAACGCCGAATATTTCTGGAATATATGTTTGATTGTTTGTGGTAGAACAAAGTGATGAAGCGATGCTTTCCCATTTTGTGTTTCGTACGCTTTACGACGATTTTGTTGTTTTTGGTTTGAAAACAGTTGGTTTTATTGGAAGTTCCGTTGGTACTGTGAACGTGACTCATAGAGTCATCTCTCGGCCACCGCCTAGAGCCGCTGCTCTCAATCGATAGCTCTAACCGCACGGATACGATGAAAGCGAGGAATCGGCGCTGCAAAACCGGTGAACAGTTCCTCGAAGAAAACAATCCACCCACGGTCACGCCCACCCTTCGCATTCCAGCTGATTTGTTCCAGACCAGCCGACAAGTTGTCGGCGAAACTAGCTCACCGATGGAGCATCGCAGGTTTCCCTGTTATCTATGTAAGATAACACCCTCGCAGTGGAAACTCGATGAATCTCAATACTTTATAATATCGATCAACTATTTTTACATCTTTCATCCTTGCTTTGCAAATTCATTAATACAAATTTTTATCTGATTAGCCAACAATTCTGATCTCTCTTCGATGTGATGTTCGTACAGAAAAAGAATGACAAATGTCGGGTTTTCAATTAAACGAGCTACAAAATGAAAGGGAAGATTCAGGACTGCCGAGGAAATGGTATTCTAAGTAGCTGAATAATCGGTGAAACAGTAATTAAATCGACTCGTATGTATTTCTCCTTTTTCAACAATCAAGTTCGTCAGTTCTCAGTCCCGAATTCGAGAGGACGCGACAATTTCTCCAGGACCAAGAATGGAATACTTTTTTCAGCTAAATTCTTCGTTCCGGGTAGCTCCGAAGGCATTTGAATCTTCTCCACGGTGTTCCCCTCTCCCGGAAAGCCGGGTGGTTCGCGAAGAATCAGCTTTGAAAGCGGCAACACCTTCTCGTTTAAATTCTCCGAGCCAGGAAGCTGCGGTGAGACCATCCCCGGTGATATATCGGGACTCCAAGGTGTTTCCGGGACTGCCAGAACCTCGCAGATCCCGAGTAATAACACTATGATCTATAATAATTCCGAAATTCCGGTATCCCTTCCAATTTTACGCCGTAAGCAGTACATTCATTCTTGATCGTAGCCACTTGGAACATAGTTAACACTAGACTTACGGAACGCGTCAATTTGACGTAAACTGAATTTTTTAAACATTATTCAGTAGCAGTTTAAATTGATTTCAATTGTGTATTTGAATATACATTATAATGATCTAGTTTTTAAGCTACAATTTTCGCGATCTATTTAAATGAATGCGTACTTTTTCTAGGGCCAATAGAATAAAGTGTAGAATAAACGTCCATAAATCTAAAGTTAACATTAGGTTTACCGATTGCGTTAATTTGACGCATATCGAGTTTTTGGAGCATAATTTAGTAAATGTGTACGTCGATTTTGATCGATGCAGTTATACGAATATAGATACCAAGTGTGTATTTTTAACCCTCCAGTTTCCAAGATCTAAATGGATCGATTCTTCTAGGAACAATCTAGTTAACAATCTATTTCCTTTATCGAAGGATCAACAAGAAATCAATCATAGAAGATGTTTCGCTACGAATAGTTCGCCAAAAGGAGAAACTACGTTCGTTCCAAAGGCAGGCCATAGATATAGGAAGAACAATACAGAAATAGACATCCTTTTCTAAATTCTATATCTACATGAGCTATCGATTACTGCGAATGTCGGCCTTTCTAGCCTTTCAACTAAGTCTATTTTCAAGCATGATGCAAATGTCTATAAGAAAAATATTCAAGCCTCTATATATCCCCGTTATCATACAGTAGTTTCAGCTGTTACTCTACAGACAACGTGCCACGATCTACATCGCCATTCCCACCGATTAAAAACTGAAAATAAAGCGCATCTATTCGAATCCCCCAAGAAACCAATGAAACTCAATTCCCTTCCAGAATCTTTCTCAATTATTAACCCTTAGCACTCCAGACGATTTTGTAATCTATCAGCAACTCCAATTTCTACAATACTAGCGAAAATTAAAAATACCATAACATTTCTCGGCTCTTTTATGTTCCTTCTTAGCACAAAATTTGGATGCATGGAAAATCTAATAACCTTAGAGTACTTGAGATCCGTTGAAACATTTAATATTATAACTACATTACTGTATCCTACAGAGTGCAAAGTGTCAATTCCCACCGAAACAAACCAACCAACGACAATAACAGAAACACAAGACCTCAACAAACAAATCGATAACCAACAATCCCCAAGTGAAGCCTCCAACGTATCGTTCCCGAAGTTCTATCCCTTACCTTGATCATGTTCGCTCCAGCAGTCCGCGATCGACTGATTCCCGATCCCAGGACCCAGCTTCGCTTTTATACGGCTCGCGACGAATCAGAAAACTCGTCCCATAACCGCTACGCCTCGCCGATTCGTGGAAGCTACATATTCGTCGCCCGGGGCCAGCCCGGATTGTCATCGGATCGTTTCCCGGATGGATCGCGAGCCTCCCCGTGAAATCCCGTGAACGATCCGTCGATCCGTCACGCGGAAGATCGGCGCCGGATAGTTGCGAAGAAATGCAAATATGCCGGGCAAAATGTAAATATTATCATAACGAGGAGGAAACGTAACGTTTCCTAGATCCCCCGGACGTCCCGTGGCGAAGTCTATTTATCTAGGAGCGACCGGCGCGGCGCAGCGGCTCGATTTTTCCTTGAAATTCCATGGGGGAAACCGGCGGGAGGGTCGCGGGGAAAATATCACCGGTGATATCGTGTCGAAATCGAGGCCCACGCGTTTCCTTTTCAGCGTTTCGCCATTTACGGCGGACGGACGCGCGTGTCACGGGCGAGAAACGCGACGATGACATCGGCGACCGCGTGGCAAGGCGTGCGGTCATCGGACAGGTGACGTCACTTAACCCTCTTCCACTCGATGACCCGCCTATTATAAGCGACCGGTCTACTCGACCGTCGTAAACTCTGACGGGTTACAGCGCGCCACTGACGTCACCCGTGTCTCGTGCACCTTGACTTTTCTCAGCGTGTCGCGTCGCGTCGCGTCGCGCGTGAACACGATCCTACACCCCACTGGATCGTTCCCGGGGAGGATCTACGCGCGATCGGCGCCGCTCTCCCCGTGAGATCGTTTATTTGTGTGTTTTGCTTTCGGCGGAGAGCACGGATTACGTAGTTAGCGGATTTTTCTTTTACGCTGGCAAATAGATGGTGAAAACAACAGTTGAGGAATAAAATCGTATTTTATGTTGGAATTGTAACCGTTAGTGTAGGCATTCGGTTTTTTGGGATTGTTGCCTTAGGATTTGATGCTTAGAAAACCTCTCGGCGTTTTGTTTCTTTAAATGCGATTTTATGGTATGTAACTGTGATGGACATTGTATGGACATTGATGGTTCATTGAATTGCAATTGAATTGATTATTGATAACCGATGCTTCTGAATTGCTCGTTTGTGATACCTTAGATGATTGATGTGGAATAAACATGTTTCATAAAGCGAGTTGGTGATAGGCTAACGCAAAGATCGTAACGCAATTAACAATCGTTTCTGCCTTCGCTTCGAGAGAATAAGTGTTAAGTAAAACGCTCGCGATTTCCATGGCAGTGAACGCGTGACATAATTGTATTATATGCGGGAAGGGTGTTTAACATCATTTGATGTGTTACGCAGAAAGAGAACGAGCAATAAAATGAACAGTATGTTTCACCGAAAGCGGTTCCAGCGAAAATAAATCCTTACCGGTGAACAACAGAAGAAATGGGCACGATTAGCCATCACCGGGTATCTGTTTTCTGTCCCAACCCTTTATGTCAAGAAGTTATTATTCTTACTTTCCACCGCTGCTTTTCTGCCGGTTATACCGAGACTGTTTGAACAACACATACGCCGTGTGTAAATATATTCTTCAATTATTGACGCTCGGATCCGCGGTACTTTGAATTATCGATTTCTTTTGATCGAGCCTGCAAACTTCTTTATTGTTCCGACGAGAACCGCTGGTCACCGTAGACGTACGTGTTCTGCGAAACCTAGTCATCCTTACAAGCGGAATAATATTTCTTTTGACGTATTCTCGCATTCTCGAAATATACAAAGCCTACTTCAAAAGCTCCAGTACACTCTTCGCGTGCTGATGCTCAAAAGTAATCGTGCTTACGATACGCAAGCTCCTCATCGTGTAGTTTAACCGTGTTTCTCATTAACTCCTTACCGTACAATGACGAGTGAGACTCGTGATGAAGATTTCTAGACCAATTTAACAACCATCAGGGTTATTCATTACCTACGGATCAAAGCAAACCACTATTTTGCTATTTATTATCTTCAAATGAAATTTCCACTTCAAGTAGAATGGGAAATTTCGTTGCATTTCTTCCAAATTGTCGATAGTAAAATGTTACACGAGCTTATTAGCGAAAGTAAATACGTCAAAGTGTTAAAGAGAATCGAACTATTGAAAAGAATGAACAAACACAAACCAACTCCACCATTGAATATTACCATCGCTATTCCACGAATATTCGAACGTATCATCTTACACGTCATTCTTCCCAAAAATCAAATCCAAAAGTATAACGTTATGTATGCCACAATATTCCACGAAAAGATGATGATTCTAATGTATACAAATGTCAAGTATATCTTTACAACTACCCGCGGAGAGTTTCAACGAAGCTCCAATAAAAGAAAAAGCTGGAATCCAGCCGGAGGATGCCCGAATCTCATTTGAGCTCGACTTTCGCCGGTGCTCGTTAGTCGTCGCGGCCATTCGAGATAATTGCGAACGCCTCGCCGATTCGAACCGGCTGCGGCAACCGACCGTTCGATCGTCGACGACCGTTAGCGGTGTTCCAAACAATCCCGGTCGCGACCTTTCGATAACGATCGTTTCGAATATCAGCGACGAGTCGTCGTCAGCGAAGCCAGCGGCCGCAGTTCCCCTGAGCGCGTGTCTTAAATTAGTCGTTGTTCGCCGACGTTTCGCGTGTTTCGACACCCGTCTCTACTCGCGGTGCGCGGCCGGTTCCAATCCTCGAAACAGAGAAACCCGAAAATACACGGTTTGACGTAGAACGGGAGTTTCAAAGTAAGTAAGCAAGCAAGCAAGCAACCAAGCAAGCAAAGATCGGCCTCACCATTTGTTGTTTCTCTTCGGATCCGTGCCCCTCCCCCCCCCCCCCCCCCCCCCCGTGCGGTTTTCGGGACCTCGTTCCTCGCCCTGCCGACCCCCTCGCGTTTCTAGCCGCAGGAAATATCGGTCGCGCGGGGATCGTTTCGATCTAGATTACTCCGAACGACAGCGGGCGGTCCAGCTCTACGCAGTTTCGCTCTGACCGCTCGGAAAACAACGATCACGTTGTTCCTTCGGCGATGTACAAATAAACAAGCCGGCCCGATTGCTTTCCACTCGCTTCCTACATCAACCTGTTCGCCCGTGGCTCGACCTGTTCGAGGGATTCAATCGTCATTGTTTCTCGACGTTTCTTTCGCTCGTCCTCGCTCGATCAGTCTTTTCAATCGGCGTTTGGACGAAGATACCCCGCGGTAAGATTAATTATTCGATTAATCGATGTAGAAAATTGTACCCGTTAGTTGACATTATAAAATCGATGCCTGATATTCGTATTCACACTAGAACGAACGCTTCGACTGATTTTTGAACATTTCTCTTTAGAAACTAGAAGCGTGTGTTTAACACATTGTCTAATTTTCAGAAAACTGAATTCATCAAATTTCAGATTGTTATGTAATAGATTTTAAATAGATGATCGGTTCTAATGAAATTAGATATTTGTTTAAATGCTGTGGTAATTAACGAAGTTACATAACTAAGTGTCTTTATATAAAGAGATTTCTCGTTGCCAGTATGCAATGTGTTGAGATTTTAATTGATTTATATTTCAATTTGGATGTTATTGCGTCTCTACTAATTTCTCGAAGCATCTGAGTTCTTTTAGTAACTATAATGAAAGAAATCAGGAATGGATCGTTTTAGTTCATCTGATAGTTCCAGTGGTAACAATGTAATGATTGGATTAGCAGTTGATTAACGGATGATATGAGCCACAAAAAGGTTCCTTTGAGGTCCGCGCTCTCGTTCTGCACAGCCGAAGGTATTCTCGACATGGACCAGATCCTGAGCATCGATCCGTGGAGCCAGATCGACGACTTCGTGCAACGTAACTTCATCCAAGATGTGCTGGACGAGTTTAAAGAACGCGTGACGCTCGAGCCGAGTCACGCGCCCAAAGGTAAGCGCGTTCGACGGGCATTACGATTTCGCGGATTTACATGATTACCCTCGGCAACAGACAGCGAGAGAACGCCAAAACATTTCCGGAAGACGGATCGCAGATCGCCCAATCAGCAATCGAGTCAAAAAAAGGCGACGGTGTCCAGTGATTCAGGGGCGAAAAATAAAGCAATGAAATCGGCGAGCGAGAAGAAAAAGGAAAAGAAGCAAAATGAAAATTCGGAGAAGAGAGAAAAGATGAAGGCCGATGATTCGAAGAAATCGTCGAGATGTCGGAAAAGTCTTGGCGACGCCTGCAACGTCAAATCGAGGGCGAGTTTGTCCGCGAAACGGTCGAAAAACGATGCTAAGGTTCGCAAAACGAGAAACGGGTGCTCGACGGAAGACAAGAGGCCGGAAAATATTGACGAATCGAATGAAACAACGGGGCAGACGTCGCTGGACTTCGACAGTCGCTTCTTGTGCGAAATGAGCACTCCTAAACGAGAATCTTCGCGAATCAGCGACCTCGCGAAGCCGGAGGAACTCGTTGGGACACTCGACACGTCGAAAGAGAACGAAAATTGCGGCGCGGCGATTGATAATCGGAACGCGTCGAAAGTTCTCGGGAAAACAGCGTTGAACCGCGACGAAGTCGGAGGCGAGGCGAAAGGACAGAAAGAGGATTCCAAATGCTTGGGAGAGAAGGAGAAAAAACAAGAAGAGAAGAAAGAGAAATCGAGACGTTCGAAGGACTTCTCTTTCAAACAAGAAGAGAAGAAAGAGAAATCGAGACGTTCAAAGGACTTCTCCTTCAAACAAGAAGAGAAGAAAGATTCGAAGTGTTCGAAGAAAAAGGGGAACCACGACGAGAAGCAAGAAAATTCGAGATGTTCGAAGGAGGAGGAACACAATGCGAAGAAGGAAAAGCCGAAGTCCTGGAAAGAGGAGACGAAACGCGAAGAGAAGGCGACAGAGAAAACGGAGAAAATCAAAAAGGAAGGAAAGTTGCAGCCGAAAGCGGGGTGCAAGGAGCCGAAACCCGCGGGACGGAAAGATAAATCCGCGCCGATCAGAGGTGAGAACGTCTATTTCCGTTTGCCAGTAACTACTTCTTCGAATCACGTCTGATTTGTTCGGTTCGACCCGCAGACGAGAAGAGGAAGGTCGGGAAATTTGAAAGACGGCTGATCGACGAAAAGAACAGGCGCGACGAGAGGAAAATACGCCGGCACGAGAGGAAGGCGAACCGAGCCATGGAGGAGTTCACTAGACAAGTAACGAAGGTCGCGAAAATAATGGGTCATTTGCCAGGTATTGCATCGAGCCAGTTGCGCTCAAGATACTCGGGGTGAATCCCTGTGAAGAAATAAGACGAAAACGTGAAACGAAACTTCCTCGCCGGAGATTTTTCTGCCTGGGATAATCGGTTTTTGAGAGTGCGCGTGAAACGAGTGCATGAAAAATATAAACTACCGAAAGTAAATACAGAGAGTTATGAATAGACACGTTAGCACGTTTTTATTCGATGGCACGCGTCCACGGGACAATCCACTGCGAAATTTTTCCTACGTGCTTCAGCGTTGTGTTCGGAAGAAGTAGAAATGGTAGGACATAGACAGACACGGTGGATGCTTATTCGATAGCACACACGACTGGTACACTTTCGAATGTGATTATTTTAGAAACAGTGTTGCGGGAGAACATTTTATTCCGGGTTTTCGTGTCATTTTTTCACGTCTTTCTAAATGCAACCTTAATTTTCGTTGAGTGCTGCGCGACGAGTTTATACGGTTTTCTTTTTCAGACGTTGATTCGAGCTGCAGCAGCGATGAAACTGATAGTTACTCGGACAGCTCGTGTTCCTGCAGTAGCTGCTATTACTCCTCTAATGACTATTCCTGTTCCTGTTCGGACAGCTACTGTAGCTGCAGCTTTTCTGATGATTCCTACGGATACTCGGAATACACGCTGGCTTCCTCCTCGGACTGCGATTAATCGAGCTGGAGAACTTCAATCGGATGGGACATATTTTTATATTGTACCCGAGAGGAGAAATTCGTCACTCGTAATCAAATGAATTTTCGTATGATTGTTCTGTGTGTTTGTTTAGTGATTTGAAATTTTATATTTAACTATGGTATTTTAATCCTCTAGACCTCGATAAAGGTGATAAAAGTTCAAGGAGATTTTTATGTGCTTTGAGGTAAATTGAACTCTTATTGAAATGAAAATATTCTTATAAAGATCTGGGATCTACTTATGTTATGTATGAATTGCAGAAACTATGAATAAATTATTTTTTACCCTTGGAAACTTTAGTAACTGAGTTCTGTTATTTCAATAAACAATTCGGTCGCGTGTCGCTTGCGAAGAATAGTAATTCTCCTAGGAAACTGTATCAAAATTATTTGACAATTGTTACATAAAAGCTCTAAAAACGTAGTTGTAACTGTTCGCAGTGGGATAAAGGGTAGCGCGATGGAGAAATCGAATAAAAAAGAAACGGGGCAATCGATCAGGTTGTTTCGCAGATTTCCCATCGCGAGCGTTTTCTCTATTTATATCGCTGCGCCGATAGCATTGTCGTCGCACCAGTATGTACAATTCGTCCCTATGGACAACGTGTACTTGACACACATCTTAAAAATACTTTCTGGTACAAATTAAATTCCATTTGGCCATTGTGCACGCGCTGCCCTCCGGCCATCTTCATCGATTCGATCGAACGTGCTGTTCCGACTTCGACAGCGTTGCACGCCGACTTTATCTCGCGTAACGAGAACGTAGAATAACCCTTGCGCGCGATACGAGATTACTTCTCACTAAAATGTATCCGATGCACGAGGTTCAAAGAATAACAAAGCGACGCGTTAGATATAAAAAGCGAATGAGAAGAAGGGAATTTATTGACGAAAGAGTAGAGCGAACGGTATAATAAAGGCGATGGTTGCGCGCAACAACGAAACCCGACGAGCGTAAGCATCGTAGCTAAACTAAACTCAAATGTAATTCGGTAAGCATAAAGGAGGAAGGAGAAAAAAAACATGGGCCGAACGTGCGTAAAAGAAACGAAAATGAATATCGCAGCATGGAATGATTATATTACACCCGGGAGTGCGTGCGCGCGCGTCGACGGCGGGATACACCGTCGGTGGAAAATTTCCCGCCACTCAAAAATTGTTAACCCCTAAAAATAGCCGGGTGTATCATTTTCATAAAACAGCAAGCCTCTATTTTTCTTCGCTTCTCCAGCCACGTTAGACAGCCCTTACAAACTAGACTCTCATAAACAGTTCCCTCGACGTCTCGCAGCTAATCCTCAGACTTCGAACCTTCTAAAGTTTCTGTTCAAACGATCCCGAAGTAATCGCGCGGTGCATCTTCGCCCACAAATTATACGAACCCTTTGCACTTCATATTTTCACTAGAAACGTTCAATATTTTCCAATAAGATATAGAAGACATTCTTTGAAATCAACTAATAAGAGAATATGGAAAAATTAAGCAACAGCTATTTGCATTTTAATATTTCACATATTAATTATATGAACCCTTTGGACACTATACGAAATAAAATTACACAGTTATATATAATATTAAGCGTCATATAATGCACCAATACACGAAACACTGCCATAAAACAGCTTTGCCATGTACACTCATTAGTTAGTCTCAGAGAATATCATACATCTCATAAAAAAACGTTGATTATTTCTTTATAACCCTCCTACATCAAATCAACCGACAACACCTACCCCTCGACTACAAGAATTAAAAATTTCAAACAGAAAAGAACAACAGAACCAAAGGAACTCCACGGATTCCACTAGAACATCGAGATTTTTGCTAAAGGCGCAAAGCGACCGGAAAGTTCCATACGTCGTTGCGCGTCGCAGGGCAAGGCGGCCGCCTCTCGTTTGAAAAATCATTAATTTATCTGGCGTCGAGATCCGGAGAGATCCGCGCGGCGAAAAACAATTTCCTTGGCTCGGTACCAAGGTGCCGTGCGGGTGTGCACGCTCGCTTCAGCCTATTATCGTGCTAGGTTCCGCGGAACGGTGAGACTTCGAGGCGTTTCCCGGCGCGGACGCGTCGCGCGGTTGTCCCTCGTTCGTTGAACCTCGCCGCGGCGACGGATCGTCTAATTATCGTCGCACGATCAAGGGGAGAAAATGATAATGTTCACGGAGCAGGCCGGCCGGGTGGGTGGCAATGAAAGGAACCAGGGAGGGAAGGAGAATTACGCGGGTGTTTGATCGTCGGCCGGCCGTACCCCTTTCCGATCCACGTCTGCGCGTCACGAGCCCGGTCTATAAAAGCGGCGCAGGGCGTCGCGACGGCTCCAGACGCGACCACGCCACGCGCACGCCGTTGAAAATGTGACATCGAGCGGCCCGAGCTTACGGTCTCTCGAGTTATCCCGTCACGGTGACGTTTATCCCCCGGATTCCCGTTCACGCGAGGACACGCCAGTGAGATATAACGCAGGGACCGACGCGACGGACGGTCCGATCGTCGTCCCGATCTAGTTTCCCCGACGTGCTGTGCGCCCCGTGATCCCCGCCGATCGTGTCCCCATACGTACGTGCGACCACTGCCGAGTGGCCCAGTGAGAATGTAATTGAATCGACGTATCATCGGTACGAACGATCAATCGCGAGAGCTTCGCCGATAGGACACGCAGTGAATCGTGCACTTTTCAACGTTCGTTCGTCCAGATCGCAGCTGGAAGTCGACTAGGATTTCTGAAATCAAGGTGAGTTCCGTGTTCGATCACCTAATATAGATATGACTCGAGCTACCCTCTATTGTCTAAGGTTCTAGCGAAATAGAGAAACGCTGGATCATTATAAGCTGGTAGGATAACAAGCGTTAGGGGATAGATGTCCGATGGTTAGAATGATAAAGAATACGAGCCCGTTGATCGCGTTGGGAATAGAAACGTGGACGGGGCGTACGAGATTGTCCCCGATGACGCGAGACGATAAAACGAACGAACGGCGGAGACGACGCGGTCTAGCCGCCAGATACGAGGCCAGTCCCTCTAGTATCAGACCTTCGCCCGTGTACGTGTCCCTCCACCTGGCTGTGTGTGCAATCTATCCGTGTATCTATTTATCTATCCGGCCCCGCGACCCGCGCCTCCCCCGCCGGCCGACATTCAGAATAACTCGTTAAACGCGAAGACGTACGCGAAAATATTACTTCGCTAATCTCTAGCGGGTGTTAAAATAACCTCGGTAAACAGAACCGCTAAATATATCCGCGTCGAAAACTTGTCCGAGTCGAACCGGTGGGAACTGGTGCGCGAGCCGGAGGGAAAAAGAAATAATCAAGGTGCCGGGGACCGCGAATATCCGATACGCACGGTCGCGCCGGGAATATCGTATCGACGACGGCCGATCGATCGAGCTGAAGAATCGAAGGAGCCCGACGTTTTCGGCGACTTCGGAGAATTATCATTTTCCAGAGCGATCGCGTCGCGCCGGAGGATTTATTTTTACGAATACGATTCAACGATGCTTTTGGAAGAGGATAGAGTTCCGTTCGGTATCCCATCGCGAGGACTTTTTTTTCTCGCTTGTTCTTGGTCTAAATTTACTCCGATCCAGACGACGCGAAAGGGAAACGAAACGAAATGGGTTTACGCGCGTTGCCGCAGCGAGATCCTTGCTATTGATCTAGCCAGCTCGAAAGGTCCTGGGTTCACCCGGCCAACCTCCGGCATTCTACCCCCACCCGCGGAGATTCACCCTCGTCCTTGCGTACACGGACCGCCAACCGAATTTCCTTTGATTCATGATCCCCCCTGTTCCGTTTCAACGGAGACGCTCGAGGATCCGAGCAACGCTTCGAATCTCGGTTATTAAATATCCATCGGGTCGGGTCTGATTTATATGATTCATTTATACGCCCGGCTATTTGCGGAAACCGAGATTCACGGATTAGCTCCCGATGTCAGGGGAGCCATCGCCGCGGAAATAGAATAGAAGCTACTTTTAGAATTCAATAGAATTGTTTATTCCATCAGGCTCGCGAACGCCACGGAGGCGTGTCACGGCCTGAGCGTGACAGAAATCATTCGGATGAATAGAATACTGCTGGCGGAAATGGAAATAGACTCCTAAAATCGAGTAATCGATTGTAACCCGTTTACCGGGCAGGAAAGGAATACTTGTTCTTATTCGTTTCTGTCATTGAAGAAGGCGATTAAATAGAGTCTGAAGCTAGATTATCAAATCGTAACCTTTTCTAACTTAAAACGTTGATATCGATTAAGTCTAAAATAATTCAGGATCTGTAATCTAATCTAAGTAACTCGTAATATTCATTTGGACTGAAGAACTATTACAAGTAATTCCTCAGCGAAAATAGAGGCTACAGATTTAACTCAGACATTCTATGTCTGCATTGGACATAAAAGTTTCATACGACTCCCCTCCGATCGATCAAGAGTCATCCGGTTCGTAAAATTCAATTTAACGAGCCAGCCACGTGTCCGATATTACAAGGCAAACCCGAGAATCCGACCGTTGAAGTAGCCCGCGAAGTTATCCGGGAGAAGACGTCAGAAGAACCAGTAACGACAGGCTGCGCTTTGATTACAGATGAAACTTCACGAGAAGAAAGAGTCCGGCATCCACCGAGTGCAGGAGGTGCCGCTCGAGGAGCTGGACCTATCCAAGGAGTACGAGGTGGAGAAGACTCTGGCTGAAGGTAGCTTCGCGAAAGTGTTGCTCGCGACGCATCGTCCGACCCGGACCCGCATAGTCCTGAAAGCCGTCCACCAGGAGCTAACCACCGAGAAGGATTTCTTCCGCGAGTTCCACTACTCATACCATTTAAGCCCGCACCCGAACATCCTCTGCTCGTACGCGGTCGCGTTCAAAGCAGACAATTGTTTCGTATTCGCGCAGGAATATGCTCCCCACGGCGATCTAGCCGGCAACGTGAGGGCCGGTGGTCTCAGCGAGGAAGCTTGCAAGAGGATCGCCGGTCAATTAGCCTCCGCCCTCGAATTTATCCACTCGAAGCAGTTAGCTCACCGAGACATCAAGCTAGAGAACGTGCTGGTGTTCGCGGCGGACATGTCCAAGATCAAGCTGTGCGACTTCGGGTGCACCAGACGCGAGGGCACGCTGGTGAACAAGATCCGATGCACCTGGCTGTCGTTCCAGCCCCCCGAGATCTACGAGATAGTGAAGAACGAGAGGTACGCGTGCAAGAGGAGCGCCGACTGCTGGCAGTTCGGCATAGTGCTGTTCGTGTGCCTGACGGGCAACCCGCCCTGGCAGAGCGCCGACTTGATCCAGGACCCCGAGTACTCGGCGTTCCAGAGGTGGCTCAAGAGGCGCACCACAAAGATACCACCCACCTTCCGGCGTTTCACGCCCAGGCTGCTGCGATACTTCAGGCGGGTGTTCGAGCACAAGCCCGAGAAGAGGCCGCACGTCACGGAGATCAACAAGTACCTGAAGGACTCGTGGTGCGTGAACAAGATCAGCCACAGCGCGACGTCTACCTCCGTAGACGCGAGCGAGACGATCGCGCGGAGAGCCGACAGCTTGTTATACCTAGACACTGTCCTCGACGATCAGCGAAACGTCGACGAGAACAAGAACAAGCTGAGGAAGCTGCTGAACAGTTACGGTCTCGAGACCAGTATCGATCAGAAGGTGGTGACGAAGAGGATCTGGGAGTGGGTGATGCAGTGCGACTCGAACGTCGGTGAGCCACCTTTGATTGGCAGCCTCGGAACTGAGGGTATCTGAGGGATGGCTAGGGCTGCCAGTGAACCTTGTCTCAGAAGCAATCGCCGAGAACGGAAGTACAGCCTGGACGGTGTCGGGAGCGTTCCCGATGAAACCGTAGCGGCCGGCTCCTCCTCCATTCTCCCGCACGACGAACCAACTGTCCGGACCACGTGAACGGATTTCCACTCATCCCTGTGCACATCCTCGATCATTCCCTTGGGCTGCGCATCGCCGCCGCCCACGCGTCCCCGCGCGCGATTACGCGACGCGGGGGCGATCGATAATTCCCCGACACCCTGTTCCTGCACCACGTTCGTTCTTCCTCGATGTTTTGGTTCCCCTTTCGGAAACTTTTCCCACGGTCACTCCTTTCCTCCGACTCGTTTTCATCTCCCTACACTCTTCACCTACACACTGTCTATTCTTCTCTACGAGCGGACCAATTATCGACGAACGTGTCGCGAAACGTGAATCGTCGCCGATTTTCGTAAGCTTCCTTTTTTCATCGCGGGACAGGAGTCCCGTGCGACGCGGTGCTCTCGCGATTTTCCGTGATCTAGTTCGATCCGGTTTCCCCCGAGTCGTCCCGGGGACCGAAGGTTCGCACGCGTTTGTCGTGCTCGCGGATCGACGGGACAGGGGAACGGTATGTCAGCACGGAGAAACGCTCGCCGATGCGAAGTTCGGCGTTCCCCGCGCGATTGTTTTGTTAAAAATTAAACGCGACCGTCGGACTTTGTATTTTTGGGAATGACGTCGTTCGATTTAGCGAAACTGGATCACGAAGATCGCGCGCCGCGTCGCGGTACGGCCGATCCTTCTCTTCTTCTTTTCACCGATGAACATGTACGAAACGAATGTGATCAAATAGATAACAAAAGAGAGCGAGAGAGATAGAAAGAGAGTGTGTGTGTGTGTGTGTGTGTGTGTGCGTGCGTGTGTGTGCGCGCGCGCGCGTGTGTGTGTGTGTGTGTGTGTGTGTGTGTGTGTGTGTGTGTGAGAGAGAGAGAGAGAGAGAGAGAGAGAGAGAGAGAGAGAGAGAACAAATAAAAAGGAACAAAAGAGAGATATACTCGTTAAGACTGCGGCGAACACGAATGTAAACTGCGGATCGGTGTTTCTTCGGTGTCGAACTATAGAGACAATAATGACTGCGGATTTCCTAGTAATTTATTACGTTAATCGTTTTAGTCCAGAACATGGAACGATGTATTGTATAGCTAGCTGTATGTACATACCTCGCGAGGCCTTGCGTGTTAAACCGGAGAGAAACAGAGAGACGGAAAGAGAAACAGCGAGAGAGAGAGAGAGAGAGAGAGAGAGAGAGAGAGAGAGAGGGAAAGATTGAGTGAGAGAGAGCATCGAGATCGAACGGAGTCGTCGTGACGCACGACGACCGCGAGCAAGGGAAAGAGAAGGGGATCGAGAAAGAGGGTGAAACACGTCGAAAGAAATTGTGAGAATGATATTTAAGCGTTACCGAACGGTTAATAGAGTACGCATACGCATAGCGCGCATATATTCTTCTAGCGATTTATTAGTAGAACGACCGGTGTAAGAGGATCGTCGGAGTACAATATTGGTAGAGCTAATTTATTACGATACGGCGCGGCTCTTCATCGTGCCCGCGCGCCATCAATTTCTCCCCTCTGTCTACGGCGATAGGTCCACGCGAGTTTTACAACCTGTTAACCGGGGAGGGGACGAGTGAACTCGTCAATTTCTATTCATAGGTCACACTTTTTCCCATCGATTTAGGATACCCGAAACTCGATCACGCCATATTCTCTGTAGCAGTATTAATTAAATGGCACTCACGTCGGACCCTTATTATTTACGTCTAACCTGTTGACTGGCTAATCACTAGATCCACGGGGCTCGTACGAGGTTAATTAACCTTTCGCAATATTACCTCTTGTAATATCGAGTCAGACGGACGGTGAAGGATTTATAATAAGTTTAATAAACATGATTGTTCAATCCTGATCGATTGAAGGAGAATTTTCGAAACCGGATTGCATTTATTTCCAACACCGTCACCCTTTAGCGTAATTCTTTTCGCGTCAGCTGCTGTCACGTTTCCGATTGGAAAATTCACTTTAACGTTGACGCGCGGAGCAGCTAACTGAAGCTCTTTACTATCCATTTTCTCCATTATCTTATTTCCGTACCGTCTCCGAGGAAGCTGAAAGACTTAACTTCCCGGTTTCCATCAATCTCCATCAGCGCGTCACCCGGTTAACAGGACAACGTCGAGTGTCCCGAATAGAGCCAGCGTGCGCGAGAGACCAAGGGGCAGAAACGCGCGGCGAACGCGAACGCGCCGGGCCTCCTTAACGCGCGGAAGCAATGTTTTCTAACTAAACATTATCTAAATAAACGTTGCTATTACATAGAATCACGCTGCACCGCGGCCAGAGGCCGTTTCATCTATCCAACCACATTTCCCCGCGCGTCTCGAGCGACTTGAACTTCAAGCGAAGCGATCCGCGGCCGCGTCGAGGATACCGGGAACCATCGGGCTAGAATTGGAAGAGGCGACGCGGCGAGGTCGATTTGTCGCGACCTACTTCGAAATAACACTTTTCCGCGGAAGAAACGTGGCGAGCCCGGGCGAAACCGTTCCCGTTCCTTTCATCCGCGGATCTCGAAACGTGGAAAAGAGCAGCCGAGCGAATCGTCCGCGGAACACACTCGACCCCTGACCTTCTTACATCTTCCCCGACTACGCGCTCGATATCGCGATTGTACCGCTCGTCCCGACCTGCCCTTAACCCGCGAGGAAACTCACCGCCCTACTCCTCCTCCGCTGGTTCATCTGACGCGGAGGGTCACGCGCGAGCCACCCTCGAACCGGCTATATTTGGCTCGTAACGGGAACGAAACGAGTTTCAACGGAAGCGAGGGAAAGACGGCGAACGGTGCAAGGGAAAACCGACGGGAGACAGGACCCATTAAACGGAAAATCGACTGCAGCGTTATTTACTCCGAGGGATTACAATCGACTTGATCTTTTTCCGTAAGATCGTCCGTTCGAATACGCGAAATGACCTTTCCGCGAAAGCAGCGACGCGAATCGCGTTCGGGGAACGGGTCGAAAGAGGTTTCCAACGAGTTAGAATCAGCGAGATTTATCGAGCGATTCGGGGGAAGAACGGACGGGTCCGTTCGCGGAATCGCCGACGCCCGTGCTCGCATTTCGAAATACATGTCGAGGAGCAGCGTGTTCCCCCGTTGCGCGGCGTCGCCTCGAATTGGTTGCATCGACTCGATTCGGGGACCACGGCCGGCGAACGTCAAACGGAGGTAACACGCGCGAGCCACCGCTTTTATCGTATCTGGATACAATGCGTATTTCGGGCTCGCGCATTACTATTTCCGTGCGGCGTCCGGCTATTCTCGGTGCCGACTTCGACACGCTACACGCTCTCGCCCATGCGATTCTACGCGCATGAGGCGAGCGTTACCAACGTGCCGCGGGAAATGGGCTTCTATTTGCGATCCACACCCACCGTTTGGAATTCGTTTTGTCGTGTTAGAATAGAACGGCACTTCATACAGCGGGCTGAGATTGCGATCGAGCGCGACCCTTTTCATGAGGGTGGCACTCGGCAAACGTTTCGTGACGGCTGGTCATTGGAGACCAGAAGTTCATTTCCATGAACGAAATTATTGGACATTGTGCTTAAAGATCATAGGGGAGGAAATGGAAGAGTGGTTACAATCGTAGAAACGGGGGATTGGAGGTTTCAATGAACTAAATATACAATAACCTAAAGGTTTGTAAGAGAAGGAAGGAAAAGAATGATTATCGTCGGTTAAGTTTGATTCTGTGATGATACGTTTGTTGCTATGGTTTGCTTAAATATTTCGATGAACTCGATTACGGAACAGTGTGTTAGAGGATCGTAGAAGGAAAGGAATGACTGTAGTCGACTGCGGAGGCGAGAGGGAGACCGTGAATTCATAATCGATGGAGAAGAAAAGAGGAAGAATGTCCAGCCACTGGTCGACTAGTCGCAGGGGATCATCATCGATCCTTCGGTCCAACGGCCCGACGTCTATTTTCATACGGCTAGCCTATTTATATGCACGTACAATGTTCCACTTCTATCGGCCGATGAGAACACCGACTAACCATGCACCGTTGCGTTGCATCGAATGCACCGGAGCGAGGATATTTTAATATCGCATCGAAACGTTCGATTTCCTCCTCCGATCAAACGATTCCGTTCAATCGGCATTTGTATCGTCAACGTTCTCCACGTTTGATAACTTTCGCACGGACCTTCGCGCGATTCGACGGTCGTTATTATGATAAAATATGCGCTCACCGAATCACTGGTTACTCTTCGGTGTCGTCCACATTGTCCTCGGATTTGAACTCTACGGGAAATCTGAACGCTTGCCACATACGTTCGAATTCTTTTAAGAACGGCTCGACCAGCGGGCTCTGATTGGTCACAAGGATGTTTTCGAAGTTTCCGAAGAACGCGGACATTGTCCAATTTGTGCTGCCAGTGATCAAAATGTCCTCGTCCACTATCACGAACTTGTGATGCATCAGGACTTCAGGATTCTGCATTCTGACCTCGATCCCTGGAACATTTGCGCTAGGAGGACGAGGTGATCTATGCAAAGTTTACCATCGACCGGTGACGATCGTTAATGACGTACCATTATTATGAAACAGACCTGTCCGCGCTGCGTCATTGCTGGCCATGTGATGATCCATTATTATTCTCACGTGTACGCCACGTTTGTGTGCTTCCACGAAGGCCAATGACAATCCGTGACAAGTCAAAACGTACATGCAGACGTCTAGTCTCCTCTCGGCTTTTTTAATGTAACTTTCCAGACGTCTGGAAAAGATCATAGAACCATCGTTAATTTTTTTTCAACAATCAACTATCCTTAGAATCCTTTTATCTGATCGGAGCTTTGGGTATAATGTCCATGATCTGTGAAGAAGATGTATGAAAACTGAATTAATAGGAACAAAGGATGAAAATGATGGAATTTGAACAGAAAAGTGCCCAGGGCCCAGAAACATTATAATAAGGTCCTATCTATTAGTACAAGGGGAATTTCCCTTGCCCAAAAAGTTTGATTTAATGTACAGTTGAAGAATCACTGTTCAGTGATGAATTTTACCTTAAATAACGGACAGGGCAATCCACTTTGTGGCATGTATATTGACCATCAGCATGATCTCGACAATGACCAGACTCTTTGGAGAAAAACATGACCTCCGCAATGTTTTGTTTCGGTACGATTGCATTACGCGTATGGTATTTCCGCGAACCATGGAACTTTTTGCATAGTTGCCAAATAATCTCCGTGGCGAGTACCACTCCTCCGATTAGGAAAAATGTTTTTCTTTTCATCGCTGGAAAGCAGATATCTGTGATTACAAAAGTGAAATAAGGTAAGTTAAATTTTTAATTACAACTATACAAACCATTCATAAAAAAGAAAACATCTTTAAATAGCGGTTTCAATACACTGCTACCATCTTGCTTTATCCACATGAAACAAAACAGTGGCAGCGCAGACTTAAGGTATGTACAGACTGTTCGTACAATGTATGGATCTGTCTACTGTTCTGAAATACCGACAAAAATGCCGCGATGCGTTAGCAGACTACCTGAATCGTACAGTCAACTACTGCACTATATAAGATTGCATATAACAATATTTACGTTTGCGACTTAATAAACACTACATTGTCATGAAGTTTTATTGAATTCCATCATTTAAGTTACCGCTAATCATACGACAGAGAGCAAAAATGAAGTATACAGCTAATCCGATTCTTGCTAACAAACCTAAACTCTTGTGTTACCGATAACGTCGAGCGCGATAGCAAAATGGTATCAGGGTATTGAGACCCCTGAAGCTCCAGCAAAATTCCCATTAACTGCAACGTCTGTAAGTACGTATCTTAAGTATGTGGTGGCGGTACACGTGCATAGCAAATAGTAAACAAAAAGAAATCGATCGTTGCTTTTTAATACATCAATTAATACGTGCATTTAAATCTTTAGAATTGACAATTATTGTGTATATTAACATATTCAAAATTCAGTTATTTTGTGTAGATGAATTATAACCTATGATCGATTTTTGACAATTAAATATTTCATGTCTAACGTTGAAACGTGATAAACAAACATGTAGTATTGATAGATATACCTGTTATTATGTAGAAATATTTAAATTTTCTGTCGGGAAAGAAAAAGAAGCGGAGCAAACTTAACACTTGAACCAACTTTGCCGCTCAACACTAAGTTGATCCCCTCGCGCTAGTAACTCGAAAACAGTGTTCCCCCACTACTTGTACTCGAGGATCTACTTGAGACTGTGTATGTGAACAGTTCTGTGTAGTGTTCAATCAAATAGGTAATAGTAGTATGGAAAGGGTAATTTCTCGGCAGGGGAGTGTTACTAGAGTGTCCATAAGCACTGACTTGTCTTCAAAGGCTGACAATTTAGTGACATTAAACACCACACATTTAGTAGAATTTACTAGAAATATTCAAACAAATTTTAATAGATAATCATTCCAACAGAGGGCGCTGGAAATTGTGTAACATATGTGTATCATCATTACGTATTATAGTCTTCTGTATATATGAATTCAGTTTGTTTACCATGTGGACTATTGACACGTGATGATTACTTCATCGAGAGTTTATTTATTATTTTTATATCATTAAAAGGAAATTCATCATAGCACAAACAAAATGCCGAAAGTTCGTGCACAGAAACAATCCCGTGTGCACAAAGATGTTCAGAAGCAGGGTATGAAACATTTTGAATAATACATTAAATAATATCTATATTAAAAATTAAGTATATATTAGTTTAAGAATCGTTTTGCAAAAATTAAAATTGTGTATTAAATTATAAAAATAAATGGATATTATCAAGTATGATATGACTATATTTATTTATATTAGGTATTATGTTTAATACGGATATTGGCCAACACATATTGAAAAATCCACTAATAATTCAAAGTATGGTTGAGAAATCTGCTGTTAGACCAACAGATGTTGTATTAGAAATTGGTCCTGGTACTGGTAACATGACAATGAAACTATTGGAGAAATCCAAAAAAGTTATAGCATGCGAATTGGATACAAGAATGGTAGCTGAATTACAGAAACGTGTACAAGGTACACCGTACCAAGCTAAACTACAAATCCAAATAGGGGATGTTTTAAAGACAGAATTACCATTTTTTGATTTGTGTGTTGCTAATATACCATACAAAATATCATCTCCTTTGGTGTTTAAGCTACTTTTGCATAGACCATTGTTCAGGTAATTTCTAACATGCAAAAAGCAGAACAAATACAACTTGAACTGCACATTATTTTCCACAGATGTGCCGTCCTTATGTTTCAAAGAGAATTTGCTGAACGTTTAGTGGCAAAACCAGGAGACAAATTATATTGTCGTTTAAGTATAAATACTCAGTTGTTGGCAAGGGTAGACATGCTTATGAAAGTAGGAAAGAATAATTTTAGGCCACCACCAAAAGTAGAATCAAATGTTGTTAGGATAGAACCACGCAATCCACCACCCCCTATTAATTATCAAGAGTGGGATGGTTTGACACGAATTGCATTTGTCAGAAAAAACAAAACTCTTTCTGCAGCATTTAAACAGACTACAGTATTAACAATGCTGGAGAAAAATTATAAACTTCATTGCAGTCTTAATAATAAGGTAATTAATGTTCTAGAATGAATAAAGGCAATTGTTTTATTTAATTGTTTAAAAATTCTTTCTTTTTATATAATATTTAGACAGCAGTAGAAGGATTTAATATTAAGGAAATGGTAAGCATGATTTTGCAAAAGGCAAATGCCGAAAATAAACGTGCTAGAACTATGGACATAGATGATTTTATCAGGTATAACAACTATTGTACTTATATTGGATCATCGTGATGTATGCTGAATTTCATAATATAATTTTTATTTTAGCCTTTTACACGCATTCAATGCAGAGGGAGTGCATTTTACATAATTCAAAATTTGAATCATGTAAACAAAAATGTAAATTATATATTAGCAAAACACATACTGTATTAATAAAGAAAAAGAAAGAATAAATTTTTTTTAAAAAAGGAAAAAAACTTATGATTTAAGTTTCATATTATTCACAGAAATATCTAACAATTTCAGAAAGAAGGGAAAATCAGTATTACCTGTTACAAACCAGTTATTTTATGATTTACGTATAACATGTATAATATACATATAACATTTCTAGGTTTACCTACTTTACAAAAAATCATGTTTGTATAAACATTTTAATTAAATTATTTGTTTATAAGATACACGTATATTTACAAACATTCTTTGGGAATTAAGATCGTAAAGAAATATACCCAAGTTTATTGTACATTGATGAAGATAATAGTGAGATAATCATATAATCGGAGATTCATCACTTATGTAGAATGTGCATTGTCTTTTGACACGCATTATCCAGAGCTATAGCGTTTTATCTGGGTACCTTTTCCATCCAATCGATTTACATTGAAGAATTATAAACAGGGAAAACTACCAGTGTTGGAACTTTTGTACAATTTTCATATATTCGTTTTATAACAGAAGTGGAAGCCATTTTCGTTTCAAAAGGCAAAGGAATGAAACAGTATGAATGCATGTTTTGTATAATATAGTACTTTCTTTTATCTATAAAGTTCTCTTATTTTCTCATAAAGAATGTTGCTACTAAATTGCAAATAACTGTTACATCATGCTTCATCGTTGTTTACAGGTTATGCACGCGCAGTTGTTTAGAAAAGTATCAGTATAAATCTTCAATTCAAGGATTATTCATTATATCATATAATCTTTCTCCATTTTGGAATTCACGATTAAATGCATTCTCCTGATACCATTAATTTCGATTGGGCGTTACCCTGAGATCTTCTATGGCTTCTAAGGTCTCTGAAAAGCTGCTTTCTTTATTTTTATTTGTTTGAATCATTCTTTAAATCGGAATGTTTCAATGACGCGTACATATGAATTTTTAAACAGGATGTCGTCGAGTCAATCGTGATCGCATAGACGAGCTATACGTTCTACTATTAGACCGCTTCCTTTTTTTACTTTTGTGCCTGTCTTTGTGCTTCGACTTCCTTTTATGCGTGTATGATTTACTTGAATAATTGCTACACTGACTATGGGACCGGAAACGATCGTCATCAGACTCTGAAGTACTCAGAATTGCTGCTTTCGATTTTGTCTTTAATATTATCCGTTCCTTTCTCGATACATCCCTATTCGAATTGCTATCATCGTCGCTTCGGTCTCGCTGGGATTCTCGTCGCCAGGAACTGACTTTCTTCTGTTTCTGAGACGCATACGAGGAAGCGCTGCTACTTCTGGACATAGATTGTCGATCATCCTTATACCTTGGTTCTTTTCGATGAAGATCTTTTGTATCCAACACTTGTCTAGCCTTCCCTCTAGTTCTAGTTACTCTGACGCTTCTGACCGTATCAAACTCACTAGAGCTGGTGGTATATTCTCTTTTCGATCTTTTTAAGGTACGAGATTTAGTGTTACTTGCATCTTCTTCGGATTCGCTACCAAATGATTCGTCGCTGCTGAACGATTCGTCATCCAAATATCGATTTTCTTTTTTGATTAAGTCTTTACGAACACGTACGGTGCCTTTCGTAGAATATTGTGAAGTCCTTGATTTCTTATCATCTACTGTTTTTAACTCACTTTCATGGGAGCTGGAATCGCTACTGCTACTTATTCTTTTTTTTATCGTGCGTGAGGTCCTCTTTGTTCCCCTTTTCCTTGAGTCGCTTTCTCCAGAACTAGATATATTCCTTACACGGTTTCGAGTTCTTGTTTCACCTGAACGGTTGCGTCTTTTAGCGGTCGTGCTTCTCTTAGATTTCCTGGAGCGACTCTGATATTTCCTGCTTCTTCTACAAACATAATCGCTATCTGAATCGGAATCGCTTTCCGTGGACGATGAGGTAGAGCCTCTTTTCTTAATAGTGTGGGATGTACTAGGTTGAATTGAACTTTCTCCGTAAAAAGCAGATGTGGAAGACCTGTTGATATTATTGAAATACGATTAATTTTTAGAATCTATTTAAAAATTAAATAATGCGAAACAAAAATGTGTTTACTTACTGTGCATTTTCGTTCGATGCTTGAGAAACATTGACTTCTTCAGGATCTGAAGATACTAATTCTATGATTTCCGGCGTTCTTTCGTGGCGAGGTTTTACGTAACCAATTACTTCACAATCATTGTCCGACGAGGAGAAATCAGAGGAAATAGTTAGAACGTCCGGTACATTGTATGGAATATCCAATTGGAACATTTGTCCGACAGTACTAGGACCTAATTAATAAAAAAAATACTGTAAACTGTATTCTAAATTTTTGTGCCTAAAGTTTTATAAAAATATTAATATTTACCAGGTACACTTATTGCATGGGGTCCTGCACTTGGCGTTACAGTATTCGTTCTGAGATCTATTGCTTCATCCAGAACTCGGACGTCCGAATCATCAGAACTAATACTGCTGCTGCTGGATGCAGGTGATACGACATTTGATACATACTCATTTGATAATCCTATAACAACGTGTTATTAGTTTGTAAAAAGTATAAAATATTATTTATAACAAAGTAGAATTATAATAAAATACCTTGCGGTAAATAGGTCACGGACTGATCATATCCAACTAGATCAAAGTTAGTCCTTGCGTAATTGAGTAGTTCATGTACAAAGTGATCTGTGAATGTTTCAAAATAAGGACGTACTATGTCTCGAAATTCGGGACTCCGAATGTCATACTGGCTAAGGGCACCCAATATAACTGTTAATACATATGCTACATGTGATGCATTGTTATTAAGTAGCACTTGTAATTCTCTATTTAACCAAGGTATGAGTCGATTCAGTTCCCTTGGCTCTCTCCTGTAGATGAACCATTGTTATAATATCCATATTGACCTTTTAGGAAAGCAAAGGAAAGAAATACTAACCGATAATAATCCGCACTACATTCACGAAACTGACCAAATACATCTGGTAATGCTGTAGCCCAAATTCCATGCCTATAAATGGTACGACGATAATCAGTTGGATTTGCTCTTCTACGTAAACGTTCTCCTATGGGAACTTGAGGTGCTATACTTGGCACTTGTGCTCTTCTTGCTACTTCTTCAGGATTAAGCACTACTTCATGTGGACGTCGATGGTGCCCTGTCATAGTTGTTCTAAGAGAAATTGAAATAATTTATGTAAGATTATATACATTATAAAATTATTTAGAATCATAGTTCTATAGAATACCTATAATGATGAATACGTTGATGTCCAATAACATCCACGGGATGCCCAAGATCATAATTAATATCCAAAGTTGCCAATTCTCTAGGCACATGGTACTGATCATAATCTTCTTCTGATCTAACATTGTGTATGATAGACTTAAAAGTTTGTTTACATAGTGGACATTCTTTTTTTATTTTTGACCATTGCAGGAGGCATGTAAAACAAAATTGATGAAGGCAGCTATCCGTAAATGACGTGTTCACCAGTTTGCCCAAACAAATACTACAATTTGGAGGAGGTGACACTGCACCGTCACTCCGATCACTACTATCAGGATTCTGCACAGGCGCTTCGGACTTTATGGGTTCTTCTGCTCCAGGAGCAGAATCTTTTACTTCTAATGGACCCTCCATTTTGACTTAATGTGTTTGCCCTTCCATTAAAAAAATCTGTCCTAAAACATATATAACATTGAACATTTATAACACTGTTAAACAGGTTCATAATTATAATGATTGTTAATTTTGCAGATTATTCAGAAGACTGGTGATCATTTTAAAATTCAATTAATTTAAACGAATAATATTTGATTCTATTTTATATAAAAATATCACGTGATACAACAATTTACTGCAGACGATTTGTATGCAAGAATATGTAATATATAATTTTCATGTAAACATTTAAATTCTTAGTGAAAATATTACTCTTTTTAAATACTTGTAATAAATTTGAGAAACAGAGTGACTTTAATGATCAGTATTTAATTCAGCATCTTTGAAAACTACAAATTGATATGAATAATAATATAAAGAAATGCAATAACCAGGTAAATTTGATGAGTGAAACTACTGCAATAAAGCGTAACAATGCCTTTTAAAAAGGTCTTTCGGGCAGCGTCAATGAAATAATATTCGGCTCAAATATGACGCAAAACAAAAATAATGCTATTTACGTTTTCGTTGGGATCGATCTGTCACAATCGTGGAATAACAGTAACTGAACAGGACAAACGTTCTTGCACCTGATACGATAAAAGAAATAAAGATAAAGCTTGGTTTCCTGTTTTCTTTTCTTCACAATAGAAAAAAAGATAAGATACATCACATGGAGCATAAAGAAGGCGTCATAAAGCTGTTTGATAATCGGTATGTTTCCATTTTATTCAACTTGTTATTGATTATCGATGTCACTATTTTTTCGCATAAATCATGCAGTTTGATGGACATGATACGTTACCTTCGAGATACTTCAAGGAGAGCTTGATAGCTGGCTTCAATAAGTTAAAGAATTAATGTCTCGGCGAAGCTATCTTTTTCGAGAACGAGTAGTCTTATAAAAGTCCATGATCACAAAGCGGAAACTGGCGTAGCATAATACCATGAGTGAGACAGATACCCAACGAAGGTGAGACTGATTGTCAGTGATGCCTCGCACGAAAGTCCCTAAATTTTAACAGAACTGATTGCTCGTTCAGATTACAGATGGATCTGATGTAAGTTCAGGAGCGCACTACCTTTTACAGTCTATGGTAGAGGTGTGATTATCATACATATTATAATTGAAGGAAATGGAAAGAATAATAGGCATATTAAATACAAAAATAAATGCAAATAATAAGCACCAAGATGTTGTACAAAAATTTAAATCATTATCAACGGATGAGAAAAGGGTTACATTCATGCTTAACCTTATGTTAGAGTATGGTGTAGTTCCACAGTCATATTCTGATACCAAAAATCCCAAGGAATCAGAGAAATTCAGAGAACTAGGTAACAAGGAATTTGTTTCTGACCCATTGACAAATACCTCTTGTACAAAAGCTTTAAAATTATACACTAAGAGTATAGCTTACGCACCATGCTTATCAGAGCAGCTTGCTCTAGCATATGCCAATAGGTCTGCAGTTTTGTTTAAATTACATAAGTATGAAGAATGTATTAAAGATATAGATAGAGCTTTATCATTATCATACCCTGATCGTTTAAGAATCAAAGTTTATATAAGAAAAGTAGAATGTTTGGAGGTTTTGAAGTCTTCGAATATAGAAAATACCATCAAAGAGACAGAACAATGGTTACAAAAAATGTCTTTTGAAGACACTAATTACAAGAAATTAAATGATAAACTTTCATTTCTGAAAAAGACTTTAGGATCACGTAACTTTGAGACACAAGATATTATAAAATGTGAAACTAAATATCTCTTGCCTAAAATAGATACTTATAATACTGAGATTCCATGTGCTTCAAGTGCAATAAGTTTGAAATACAATGATCAATATGGCAGACACATTGTGGCTGCCCGCAATATAAATCCTGGAGAAGTAATTTGTATAGAAAAACCTTATTCCTTACTATTAAGTATTGAAAAAACATATACTCATTGTTCAAACTGCTTAGAAGTATGCTGGGCGAACATACCTTGTAATAACTGTACTTATGCCATGTATTGTTCAGAAGAATGTAAGGCTGTAGATTGGAAGAAATATCATGACATTGAATGCTTAGTAGTTCCATCCATGTTAAAACTAAATTTAAAAGATCTGGATTTATTTGTTTTAAGATTAGCTATACAAGCTGTGAGAGAAAGCAGTATACAGGATTTAAGAAAAGAATTGGAAGATGTTGAAAATGAGAAGGGTAAATATATTAGAGTACATTGTTATACATGTTTCTATGCTAAGAAGAATATCTCTATCTGTTTTCCACAAGCTAAAAAAGTGATAGTAGCAAGAAAAGAAATATTTGATTCAAAGACATTTGCAATATTATTTTCTACAGTAATTATAAATGTTCCTATTAAAAAACAACAATATTGATGCTCAAAACTTTCAGATCTACGTAGAAAAGGCTTTTCTAAGAATGGGATTTTCGAAAGTAATCAGTACAGAAGTATATTGAGTCTTGTAACCAATAGTGAAAAACGTACGGTAGATGATTTATTTAGAAAATCTTTAGACGCTTGTTTCACTTTATACTTTTTGGCAACATGCACTGACATGTTTGGAAGCCCATTACAGAAAGATCTGTCTGTATTGATGAAAAATCCTGATGTCCTATTTGTGGGAAGTCTCATATTGAGACATCAACAGGTGATTCCTAGTAATATGCATACGGTATGTTGTAACTTAATAACTACTTATTCTCTTGTTAATAGAAAACTCAAAATTGAATAGTGTACTTGTATAGTTCACAGAGGAATATGGACTGGACACTATTACACGTGGTATTGCAGCTTTGCCATTTTGCAGTTTGTTTAATCACAGTTGCTCTTTAAATGTAATGAGACTTTCAAGGAGTAAAGATCTAATTATTTATGTACTATGTCCCATTAAACAAGGTGAACAGGTATATAATAACATTGTTAAATAATTATATAAAAGTTATATTATTATAAAGTTACCAATATCAATTCTTCCCTTTAAGATATTTGATAATTATGGTGACTGTCATGAACTCAATTCAAAAGTAGAAAGGCAAAGAGCACTTTCAGAGAGATATTTCTTTGACTGTAATTGTGTAGCATGCCAAGAAGATTGGCCACTGTATTATAATATGAAACCGTATGCGGTAAGTCACTCAATAATTAAGTAGTCAGTAAGATTTTATCAGTTTAATAAATTTTATTCTTTGTATGTTTGGCCATAGAGTTTTGTTAAAAACACCAAAGACTTGAGAAAACTTAATCAGACATTAAGGAAATTCAACACATATGTCGATATTGTTACCGAGGGAAATACAGCGGATAAACCTTATATTTTAAACGACTTATTGAAAATGATTAAAATTTTACATAAGTTAGTACCAACGCCCTGTCTGGAAATGCTCAATGTGAGAGAAACGTTGAAACAAGTGTATTGCTCACAAGGAAATATATTTGAAATTCCTAAACTGTAAATATACTCTTTTCTGTATATTTTATATTAATCGTGATTGTCAATTTGTAAGAAAAAATAAGTCTGATTTCTTAAATAACTTTTTCATGAGACTGCTGTTTACAATGTTAATGCAACAATTAACATATTATAAGTAGATTGCAGATGCTTATGGATTTTTTCATCATATGATATTATATGTATATATATATAATTATAAATAGATACTCATTTTACATAAATATATGTATGCTGTGGTATATTTATATATTTTTAATTACAAACTGATAGAGATCCAGAAATTATAAAATTTAGAGATTATTAGTAATTGAAAAATTAATTAAAGCGCCAATTGATCTATACCAATTTATTATAAAGTACTTGGTAAATAAAATCTTTAGGTACTAAAGCTTAAAATTAAATTATGCAATTTGAGGTAGAGAAGTAGTAGATAGGATGCACATAAAAGAGCTTCGAATTATATAGACTATTAAGTTTCAAATACTGTTAAATCCCGACTACCTACTTAATGTGCATTTCTACTTATTAATTTATCTTAAAAGTAACCAGCTAATTATTGGTAAAAAGATTGTTAACCCAACAGAGTCATATAACTTATTAGAACCATTGAATTGCTGTTTATTTGCATAATTAATCCTCCATTCAACACTTGGATGCACTGGACTGTGTTTCTCAAAGTATTCAACAAGCGTATGTGCAGTAGTTATACCTGAAGTAAAATATATTCAACAATTTATAAAGTACATACAATATACATACTCGTAATTCATTGAAAATGTTATCCTAAATAAAAAATATGTAACATACCTAATGATTGAGTCTTAAGATCCTTTAACATAACATATCCATCTCCACCAGTCTGCATAAAATCAGGAACAAGTACAGTATATGTTTCATTTCTTTTAAGTTCACTATATGATGGAATACTACAAGATGCACATTGCACTTGTACTGATACCACCCTTGAATTTTTTGGTTGAGTTAAATCGTAGACTACCTGTGAGATTAATAGTATTTACATAAAACCAGACTTGTAACTTAAGCTAACTAAAAACAATGCTCATCGCAAAGTTGAATACCTGAAGACCTGAGAACTGTACAAATGCACCAAATAAATCTGTAGTCGTATCTATTTCTAAATTGTAAACACTCCACTCTAAAACAGATAGAATCAGCTCCCCAGTCATTTGCACCTTCAATATAATATTGTTGAATGGTAGCACACTGAGAACATCTCCCATGGTAACTATATCATCATTGTTTCTGGTGATGGAAGTTCTAATACTTCCACTGTTCTGCAAAGCTATAGCAGCATCTGTCCAACCATCCTTGCCTCCATATTCTCCAGCATTATAATCGATCATGGAATCAGTAATCAAATTACCAAGATTACATTCCATGCGTCTGCAGATTTTACTGTCTCCCTGGAGAAGAACACGAGTCTTCCCAACCACTGTCAGACTAACATTATCAATTGCTCCCCTCATTTGTTCCAGCTCATTCAAGACATCTTGTGCCTGTTTAACAATTAAAACAATTCAAAAAAATGTAACATAACAGTAACATATTTTTCTCATATATTTACAAGAAAATAAAAAGTGCTTTCATTATTCTACTAATAAAAATCTTTTGCATACCTTCTACCCCGTTAAATAATAAAAACATACCATACCGATTAGTGATTCTCTAATTTCCACGATTGTTTAATTTTCAATTAGACTATATTATGCATTTCCCTATCTCCGTAATGTGTAAGACAAGGAAAGAACGTCTGTGCGACAAGGACAGAGAATTTTTGAAACACGCGGTAGAATCGCCATCTGGGGGAGGATAATTTGGAATGTTTCTCCCTATCACCGCGAGTATGACAAAGACAGAGTGACTGTGCGACAAGGACAGAGAGAGAGAGAGAAATCCGGATGCCACCTACTTTGAAAAAGCATCTCATCAGTCCCTGGTACCTATGCGCGAAGCATGAAGCAAAGGAGGTATCAGGGTGATTTCACACTGGCGCCATCTGGCGTTGACGATGCAGCACCAATTGGCTAACAGTTTGAGCATTTTGCCGTGGATGGAGCCACTTCCGTAGAAAAGGAGAGGCAGAGTGTGAGACAAGGATAGATTTCATCTATACCGTGCCACTTACTTCGAAAGCATGGTTTCATACGGTTCTTGGTAACTTCAGAGCCGATTTTGTACGCGGGACACATAATGCGTATAGAGGTATTAGACAAGGACAAACATACGATTTCACGGGAGTGCGAAAAGGACAGACACAGTCTGCGTCAAAATGCCCCGAAACGCCTACGAAGCCTATGGAGGGAAGTCGCTTAAATGATTACTCGACACATGAATTACGAATTACTCGTTTTCCATCGGCAATTTATGAACTTTTGTAATTGATTTAAATGGAATAGGACTCCAGCAGTTAGTGAATCATTTTTAATCGTAATGCGATTTCGATCGTACTGTCAGAGATTTATTAATTCATCGTCTTGTAAATTAAAATTTACGTACTCGAACAGCGAACGATGCGATGCTCTCAAGTAGATTCGGGTTGTGTTTTAATTATCTTGTGCCGCTTAAACTCTCTATCGAAGATTTTGCAAACCACTACGAAGGAGGGTAAAACGAGTAATTAATCGAATTAATTACCTGCTCGATACTGCTGTCAACCAGCACGGGGTTGCCTTTGATCTCGGTCACCTCGCCCGCGGGATTAAACTTCACGGTGAAGTTGCCGAGATACTTGGTGTACGCGTACGCCTGGACCACGTACACTTTTCTGCCGCTTTTCTGCGTCACCTCCGTCGGATAGAGGCCTTCGGGTACTTCGAGGTCGGGCTGTTTACCATTGTAAAGGAACGTGTTGGTGTGGCCACCGACCACGAGATCGATGTCCTCCACTTCCTTCGCGATTTTCTTGTCGACGCTGAAGCCGGAGTGTCCTAGAGCGATTAGGATGTTGACACCCTGCTTCTTCAGCTCCTTCGCCTCCCTGCGGATACTCTCAACTTCATCCAGGAAGATCACTTCCTCCGTGCGGGAGATCATTTTGGTGTCGGGGGTCAAATAACCGATCACGCCGATCTTCGTTCCGCTAACCATCAACACGACGCTGTTCAACAGGTTGGTGGCTGCTAGTTTAGGCTCCTTACTTAGGTCGAGATTCGACGTGACGATGGGAAACGACGCGTTCTGGATGAACGGGACCAGACCGTCGACTCCGTCGTCGAACTCGTGGTTACCCAGACTCTGAACGAAGAAACATTTTCGTTTATTCGAGTAATTGCGTGACACTGTCATTGTTAAAGCGTCTTTCTCTTGCTACTCTTTTGTCGTTGCTGTTTCGTAAGTCGCGTTACCATTATTTGATCTACGACCTTCTTTATGGTATTCGCGTCATCTAACCGAATAAATTTTGATCGCTTCGGGCAACAACCAATCATTCGCCAGTTAAGATCATGATTCTACGAATTAATGATAGTGACTAGCGATATTCGAACCGAGCAGTTTTTACACATCAATTCGCGGCCAGAAATATTGTTTCGTAAGAACCGTGTCGTAACTGTTCGACTGCGTCGTTGTCTGGTAAAACAGTGGTGGTTCTCGTAATCAATGGCTAATTTATCAAGTGTTTGGTTATTAGACTGCGATTGAGAGGTTCCTCCTCGCTACAGTAGAGTTCGCTGAGACTTATTGTAGTCAGAATCTTACGAATCGTTAGTTCTCATATTTGACATTTCAAAGTATTGAAATGTAGATTGTTTAAACAGAAAATTCTTCGGACAAATGTCAGCTGAACCTTTTAACCCTTAGCACTTCAGGTTGTTTTGCAATCTATCAGCAACTGCAACTAATTTTTATAGTATTCCTAGCGAGAATGAGAAATGCTATAACATTTCTTCCATCTTTTATTTTCCTTCTTAATACAAAATTTGGATGTGTGGAAAATCGAATAATTTTAGGGTAGTTTCTTTAAGATTCATTAAAATATTTAATATTACAACTTGTGCGATATTGGAGCCTACAGAGTTCAAAGGGTTAAACTGTACTGTATAATTCAATGGACAATATGCTGGGCACAAGTGGTGTATCGACGTTCATTTCGAACTTGAAACGTATTCGGACAGGAGACGCGTTTATTTTCTCCTCAATTGTAATATTTTATTCAATCCGATAAATCTTCTAAACAAAATCTCGAAAAAATTAAACTGGGACAAGTTATCGAGTTCCCAAATATAACGCCGTAACTTATAACTTGAAGTAACAACATCTATAAGCTTAATTTTATTATTTTATGTAAAATATAAGATCTGCCTGTCACAAATATTCGACGCTGGTAGCGAACGTGTTACATAAAAGTTTTCGAACATACCGCGGCGTCTGGAGCCAACAGGTTGAGGAACTTGGCAACTATTTTCCATTTGTAGACGTTGTACCATATGGACCCTTGATAAGTGTCCCCTGCGTTCAGAAAGATACAAGGAACAGACGATTGTCTCGCCTGTCGAATAAGGGTTGCCATTCTCGCGAACCCTCCGTAACATTTCCCTTCCTTCGCATCCTTCGGCGAGCAGAGGCTGGATAATCTCGATGTCTGCTCGAATCTGAAGACGAGAATGCCTTTTATAACGGTCCAATTGTACCAGCAGAGAATATTATAGTACCCCAAGAGCTTGATAAAAGGATCACGCGTATTAGCATAGAACAATGAAAGTAACCGATTAACTCATTGCAAACGACGGCTATAGTCGTCCATTTTACGGACTGTACTAATACATTTATTTGTTTACTCTTCAGTAATACATTGAACAAAAATAATGTAACAGTCTAGATAACATGTAAATTGATTTTGTGTACGATTTGTCATTAACAAGTCGAAACAAACAATGAAAGAAGGAACGGTGCGCCGCGATGGGTTAAGGAAGCATTAAACAATCAAATCGCTGAAGGGACATCAAGAAATTCTAATTATTCAAACGAAGCGAACGATAATGAGGCAAAAATTATTGATACAGTAAGCTGAATGTTAATCAGGCAAGAGTAATATAGGATTTAACGTCTCGATTGCATCTCGTTAACTACGGAACAAGAAGAAATAAAAATAAACCGGACGTACGCGGTAAATCAGGTGAAAAAATAGTGATAAACATCGGCCAAGCGAAATGTATCGCTGGAAACAGGGGATTTACGAACTCTTACGAAGAATAAGAGAGAATGCTTCTCGATACGAGGCGGGGAATTAACATTAAGCAGCTCTGGCCGGTGTTAATTACCATTAGGCCGTTTGTAATTAGCGTTGACGCGTGGCAGAAGCAGTACGACTGACTTCATATTGACTAGAATATGTCGCAATACGCGGCTATGTTGCAAGGAGTTCCCTATTTTTCCTCGGCTCAAGGAATCGTTGCTCACTACGTGCTTCACGCGAAACACTCGATATTTCCAATAATAAAAATATTTGTAACACTAAAGCTACCGGATGAGTCAAAATGACGCTGTCCTGATTCCTCCTTACCAACACGCAAACTGAATTGACAATCAATTAAAGTCTGAACAGATGCACTCTTGGAGTTTCTGTAGAGGAATTTCGAAGGTCAATTTAACACGTTCCATGCCATAGAAATTTCGTTTATACTTTATGAACTGTGTGGATTCTTTCAATAAAATATTAAGTTATATTCAAGTTCTTGGTAATTTTTATATACTTTGATATTGTTCCTTTGTCTCGCTGCTTTGTAACATACCACCGTCCCTTAATATTTTCTTACAGAAATTCTCGTGTACCATATATGGTACATTGAACGTGGTAACTACACGGTAGTTTTATTGTTAAGTAAACTTTTAAGGAAACCAGCATCACTTGACAGGTGAAATCTTGTTCACTTTCAAGTACAAAGGACCGAGTCCGTTTCTCAAGGATATCTGCGCTTACAAATAAATGTTAAAAGAAAGTAACAATAGTATCGTCGCTTCCGATTTATTTGGCCTCGTTCGGTTACTTTTCTCAGAGTTAGAAATCTGATTTAAATTCTTTTCGTTAGAAGAAGGATTACCTCGAGTGCATGTCGTTTGTGTGAACGATCCTGAGGGTGAGCCCTCCATCTTCCTGCGGAACAGGATTACCGACGACCCCATTGGACAAAGCCGCGACGGCGCAACAAATTGCGATCCAGACCCTTACCATTTTCGATCTGCTCTCGTCGAATTTCTTGCCTCGTTTCGTTATCTCGTGTTTTCAAAGCTGAACTGACGCGTTCTGTTGCTAGTCCGTGGCTGTCGAAAATAAAAAATTGTACTGTCACATAGCATCGACGTTCTATGCAAATCTACTCTTTGAAACATCGCAGTGTGACAGCTGAGACTGGCTCCTAAGCAGACTTTGTCAATTGTTGCAATAATTACCTGCAGTGTATTATCAAACAAACAGTCAGTGACTAGTTTCGATGAAAAGGGACTACATTTTCGAAGAAGAAAAATACTTTATTCTATCAAAGATCATTTGACAACATCAAACTTATCGATACATTATCTCTCATTTCATAATGGACGACTGAATCCGCTTGATATCGAGAGTTAACACTGAAATCACCGCGCAGTTAAGACTTTTTGAAATTCCTCTATAAGGAACAGCGATTTCTTTAATTATTTCTCAGTAATCTGTTATCTTGTTAATATTTCACAAAGAAGAAGCCAGAAATTGGTCATTTTGACACGTGTAGCGGTTCTAGCGTTAATCACAGTCGACGAACACGGTTATTCGTGTTTCTGTCGCAAGGCAATTCGAATTCTTGCCTGGAGATGCGTGTAGGCCAAGAAAACGTCTCCACAGCCGTAAATGAAAGGAGATCCACGAGGCCTCGAGCAGAAAACAATGCGCATAAATTCGAAGACGAAACAAGCGCGGGAAGATGACGCGACATTGATGCGGCGAAGCCGAGGAGTAGAGTAAAATTCATTCTCGCCTTGGAACCGGAAGCGGAGAGGCGCTTGCGAAACTATGGCCGCTGCCAGCGAGTCCGAAGTCGCTGACATTAACAGAGTTTCGTGCCAACAACTGACCCCACTTCTCGGCTCGCGTCGATACAAATGAATGAACCTCGATCGCGCTCGATTAACGGCGACACAAGCACAATTGGGAAATGGCTTGTTTCTAGCTTACAGTTTTATGAATACTACAAGGCTAACGAAGTCTAGTTCACCGTTTGATGGTTGCGATCGATTGCATGTAACCGTATCGATGTACAATCGATGGTCAAGATGGTTAGAAATTAGAAAGGTAAAGCCAACAGAAAATTAGATAAGAAAAGGGAGACTAATCAGTCAGAAGAATTCTTCAGCCTCGATATGAAGTTTACGCGAATGGTTTACGCATTAACGCGACGTCAATAAATTCCGTTCATTGCAATTCCTCAGGACTCGCACGTCTGACCACGCATTTTCCTCCTTTCGAACGTGACATCGGCAGATTTTTTAGAAATGTTGGGACACATTAGGAACGCAGATAAACGATAAACTTTGAATTTCAATTTTTCATGAGATCGCTTCGATTTGATTATCGTTTCTTAAGATGATTTTCTCGATCGTTAAAGGAATTTCACCGACTTCACCGTTTTATTTTAGTGGTACTGATGGAAGGTTTGTATGAAATGTTTCTGTCGGAAACACCTCGAAGCGAGGAAACAGCTGTGAAGTTGTCAATATTAATTTCGATCGAATTGCGTGACGAATTAGCGTGCAAATAAATTTACGCCGAGCGTGGGTACCGTGAGACTGATTACTGGTTAATTGGCTGTGTGCGACGCTCGTGTGCAATCGTTACGCGAAACAATGGGCGCAGATAAGGCGAGAAATAATATAGAATATTAGTATTGAGATCATTTTTGTACACCTGAGGATATTTTTGACGGGACGTTTCCACGTCGGAGTTCTTATCTCTGCATTCGGATTTCTCTTATTTGCAATGCGAGGCTGTATAGGATCGCTTTGAAATACTATCTCAAGCTCAATAATTTTTAACGAGTTACGTGGTCTCATGTTCGAACTCGAGCATCTGTAAGTTCGTGGCATTGGTGAGTATATTAAATATTGTTTGATCGTTGAGATTAGTAGTCATAAAGTCTGCAAGTGGAAGATATCAATAAATCGTCGACCTATACAAGCGACGAGATAAGAGAATGAAAACAATACGATCTAGAAACGCGTTCTACTGGAAGAACTCAAAGTTCTCTTTTGTTCAAAAACAGTGTTTCGAAATGTAAATCGGTTAACCGAGACGTTCTCTTGATTCTTTCGTTTTTAGATAAACTGAAGGTATACTCTAAAACTGTGCAAAGATCGTCTATCGCAATTTCTCATTCAACAGATGATACAGAGGACAAACAGATCCGCGTACTGGGTAGTTGACGCTCAACTCTTACGCGCCGTTCATCGAACTACCGTTACATTAATCTTCCACAACTCAAATACTTTTAAAATCGACCATCAATTAATACACATAACTTCTCTGTAATCCAATTGTAATGTACAAACCACCGATATCGAACTAACACAAAGATAAAGGATCGTTTGAACCGATCTTCGCAGAGTACGAAACCCAACTATCCCCTAACTTCCACGATTCATTCGCTCTTAACGACTCAAATTTGTTCAAAATCGACAATCAATTAATACAAATAACTTCTCTGTAATCCAATTGTAATGTACAAACCATCGATATCGACCTAATACAGAGATAAAGGATCGTTTGATCCGATCCTCGCAGAATACGAAACCCAACTGTCCCCTAACTTCCATACTCCTCCTGTCACACGTTATCGACACCTCTTCTTTTACGAAATAAACACGATATTCTTATTGCTATGTACCTACAGTGTGTGAACCGCCGCCAAACATCTCAGCACGTCGTCGGAAGCGCACGATCCGTTCGCGGGACGTGCGAATCGTAGCTGTCCGCTCTAAAAATACGCGTCTAGCCGCCGGGAAAAAGAGAGAATGCCGATGGTCTCGCGATGCCAATTGTGGACTAGCTTTTACCGGCGAAATCGGCTGGCCGATTGCACAACGCAACACTGGCGAACGCGGGACCACCGATTTTCACGAGCGACAAGCGCCGACTGAACGCGATCGCCCGCGCGGAAGCTCGAGGAAGCAGTGTCCGCGCGCGATTCGCCTCCGTGCGACATGGATCACGGCCGATCGACCGCGGTGAGAAAACTTATCGTGCCCGGACTCGTGTTCTTGACGACACGGTTGTCTTTTCATGTACTTTCACCTATTCGTTGTTGACTGCTGGCCTCTGGGGATGAATTCGTTGGTGGATCAATCTGGATCCATTGTTTAGGAGAAGATAATTGAGAACGAGGGTCTAAATGGTTAGTTTTCATCTTTTCTCGTATCATTCTCAATAGTGATTTAATATTCTCTACAGTTACCAATCGAAACTATTAACAAAACTGCTCAAAGGAAGATATTTGATAAAGAGGATCTAAATGGTTAGTTCTCATCTTTTCTTGTATCATTCTCAATAGTGGTTTAATATTCGCTACGGTTACCACTCGAAACTATTAACAAAACACAGGAATTCCTCTTCTTCTGAGTAATATGGAGTATTAAAGTGGACGTGGATACCGATGAAAATGTGGATTCAAGGGTTTTTCTGTGAAGGTTGTGCGACGATGCTTGAAAAGTGGATGATGACGTTCATTCTGAGTCTTTGACTTTTCACTTTGGATGAACGAAGAGAACTGAAGGGAGATTGTCATTGATATCCTGATAAAGGCGAGATTTCAGTGAGTTTTGCGCCTTTTGGCAAAGATAACGTTTATATAGTTTCACTTGTCAATCGTTAGATATCGTAAATTGATGAAATTACACAGTTCTAAGAAACAATCCTCAAGTTTGCATGAAGAATAATTTGCAACAAGAACGTCTATAGAACTAGGTCAATAAAAGAACACTGTCTATGCTAATGGGTTGTATATAAGATTGACAGCCTGACAGTATTCGCACCCTTCGTTCCTCCAGGGAAAAGAGTCACCTTCGAGGTTACATTTTCGTGTTTCCGACATTGACGTATTCCGGTTAATCGTCGTTCGATAATGATAATCGTGTTATTGTTCCACGATTGCCACAACTAAGCGCTTTCGTTCTTAGATAAACGGAGCAAGTAAAAAACTAGGGCAATCTATGATTCATTGAAATAGCAAAGAGCTTAATGTGCAATCATTACTAGAAAAATGTCGAACTAGACTTTGTCACTTCGAGAAGCCATTACGAAAAAATTCTGTGTCGCGTTCTATGACTTTGAAACTGCTCCAGTTTGAGTCGCTTTAGATACACGAGCCGTATCAGTTAGGAATTGAGTGAATTGTTTTCGTGAGAGATACTTTCTATTTCTGGAGTCACTTTCTGTCGCAACGCTCTTATCAATCGAGTGATTTCAATGCCCCGGGTCCACGCAGGTGAACGCGGCCGAACAGTAGAAATTATGCTTCGGTTATCTGGCTCGTTCATTGGGAAACTGCTACTTATCTGCTGATATGCCGCGCGCACAAATTGTTAACCGGGCTTCAAGAGTTCGATAGTTCGGAACGCTACGTGTCCCGACGAATTCCACGCGTAAAGCAGTATCAATACACCTCGACAATGCCGTGAAACTCGAACACCGTCGTATCCCGAGCTCCATTTTCGAAGGTTATTTCGGTGCAACGATAAGACGTTCTACGACTGTCATTCGTTAATTACGCACGCCTGTACATTATTTTACTCGACAATGGTAAACATTCTCCGATAATGCGCTTATACGAGAAACGACGCGCGAATGTAAACAAATTTTCAAGAATACCCGAGCGATAAGACGGAAGATAAACGATTATCATATTATGCGGTCGAATGGTATTTCGGTTAATTGGTTAACGAATGTTTATTTTCGTTGCCGGAAGTAATTCGCGCGATAAAGCTCCTCGTTGGCGAAACAAAAGGAATTCACCCCGGAGAAACGGATAAATCGATATTTACGATTTCGGATCGGTTAAATCGAACGCCAGCTGAAAAACTAGTTCTGTGCGTGGCATAGTTTTTCAACGCCGGTGAACTGGTTGCCGGCCAGCGGCGTAGGTGATGGAATCTGCATAACTTATCCGCGTTTTCTGCACCTTGTTCCATAGAAAAATCGAGTCTCGCATATGAAACAGCGGCGATTTGCGTGACGAACCTGTTTCGAGACTCGGCTTATCATATCGCTCGGGGATCTAACTATGCTCGGGGAATATTCCATTCGTTCGCTGATAATTACCTGCTTAATGAACCTCAAACCGTACGAAAATCGATTTCCTCTTGCAATTAGAATAGACCGGTTTCTTGCGAAGAAGCAGACGATGTAAACGTTCATAGCGCATTCTTCGAATTCATGGATACTCAGGATTTATCAAACATCCAGGACAGTGACGATTTATGGAGAAATCGCTTGCTAAAGATTCTTAGACAAAGACTTTAACACATTGACTGCTATGAAAAACGTCAGCGTTTCACGTGTCACTTATTCCTTTCTAGTGAAAATGAAATGAACAATTATGAATTATTTGGTACACAATTATTAGGTTACACTATGATCAAGTCGCGTTACTAAGCATTTTCATTCAACCACAGTTATCTCACGAATTATAATTGTTTTCAAGTAACTTGGAAGCTCCAATCATCGGTGACCATCGTGGCAGTCAACGTGTTAATAACTAATTAAAACCGTAACATATTACCGAGCAATTTGACTCATCTCTAAGCTTTTATACAAATCAGAACAATATATCCCTAGATTTAATGGCTGTCTTATTCCATCTACAAATACGAATTTGACAATTCTTCGCGAAAACCTTGTCAGAATTTAAATACTGACGAACTGGACATCCCAAAATGTGTCAGTTCGGTCCTTCAGGTAGTCAACGCGAAATTAAAATGCATTTCCAAGATCATTTCACAATTTGAACAGTGACCAGGGGTCTTTAGGAACGCGCCGAGTCGAATTCCACGTTCTTAAATGTCATAAATATTAAATGGCCGCTTGGGTTGCAAAGGCTGCCGCCGGTTTCATGGGTGGAAATTGAAGCCGGGCCAATTCGCGAGCGATCGAGGCGGCTCGGGGATTTTCGCGGACATCGAAGTCGATGGTCAAAGAGATCTCCTCGAGGAGACGCGGGACGTCGGAGAAGACTGGCCGCCGTTGCACTGGCGCGCTGACAAGAGTGTCATTCTATATTCGAATTCCGACGATCATGGTCGCTTGTCATCGAGGGATGATCTAAACGGGAGAATCGCCGGCCACTTAGCCGACGATGCACAGGTGAACGTAAACGTGGCCTTCGAACTGCGGCTGGACGTCGTATAATTCCTCCGCTCGAGCGCTGGCAAGCTGACATTACGTAAACTGGTTAAACCGCTGTCTTGGTTTTCCGACAGCTTCGACAAATAAATTAGAGGCTCTGTCCGTTGATCTTAGCGATCGATGAAACGAGCGATGACAAATGTGTCAATTTAAGGCCCATAACTCACCTAATTGTTCGGAGTTCCTATTTAACAAGAACATTCTTGGAACGAAATCTGTATCTATTAACCCTGCGCAACTCGAGAATATTTTTCTCAAGAAATATTCATTATTTTCTGATGGAATATCAATGATATTCTTTGCAACTAACACAAGGAAATACCTTGTATAAATTAAGTGACATTTTATTTTGATGTTCCGTGTGTTGATGCATTATGGAAAATTTAATATTGAATTTGAAATTTTATCGTTTCGTTCGGTTAAATCAAATGGCTACTGAAAGGCGCGTCTCGATTCAACAGAGGGAAATTATACAATTAACGCTGAAACTACCGTGCAATTGACTTTTTGGAAGTCTATGGAAACTCTATAATAAATCTATAGAAACTTTAATATTCTATTGTTATTTTCATTCTGAAAATTAGATGAAAACATTATTGAAATTTAGTTTGTCTTACTGTTCTCATGTACTTTTAACCCTTTGCGGACGGAGATTCTATAAAATATACGAAACCTTCAGCAGATGAAGCTGAATTACTTGTCAATTGCTTAATTAATATAAAAACGGAAACTACATACTGATATCTTGCTGTTCGAGTAATCAAATCATTCGTCCACGACTTTTTTAAATACGAAACTTTCATCTCGAAATGTAGACATTCGTCCGCAAAGGGTTAACGCTAGATTCACAGAACCCAATTCGATGGAAATTGTGATTCAATTATGCGAATTCCCATCGCAATACTCTGGTGTCGAAGGTAGAATTTTCGCGATTTATATAGACGAACACGTAGCTTCCTAGGAGCAATAGAAAGCATAAAATAAACGTCCGTAAATCTAGTGTTAATTATTTCCTGAAGAATTCAGTTATTACCAGAATGAATGGAATCGACGATTCTATCGTCCAGCTCACCACCGTTCGAGGTTCACGTGGAAGGGGTTGCACTATTTTCCCGAAGCTCAGTTTCTCGTTACACCAGACGCTGCTGTATCAAAGGATTCACGCGGACTGAACCAGGTAGAACGGGATCCCGCGAAAGGAGCCGGAGGATCGTATGTAACAGGTTCCTTTTGTCTGAAATTCTTCCGACCTTCTCTCCTTTTTCTCCAACGCAGCCCCCACCAAAATCTTTCCCTTTTTGCCCTCGAATAGCTGAATCCGTTCTTGACCAATCGCCCCTGGAGCTGCTTATCCCTGTACCTCGCTTCTTATTGCTCCGGGAGCATCCTCATCCTTGTAGATCACTATCGGCGAAGATAAAAGATCTTCGGAAGAATTCTTCCCGACGTGGACGTCGCACGTTGCCTCGAAGATCTAGGGTATCGCATTGCATCCACAAGCAACATCATTTCCGCTATCACGCTGAACCATCTACACACTCGTCAATAAGAAACAACAAAAAATCTTCAAGTTCTAGATATGTGTATTAACCCTCTATGGGCCGAATTTTTGTTCGTGATTATAACAAAATCTATGCAGTAGAAAATTAATAAATATTCACATATGAATACGAGTTAACAATATATTCAATAGTTTCAATAATTTCATCAAACGAGTATATTTTGTAACCTTCAAGTTACAATGACGTTAAACTTTCATGCCTGAGCGTATAAAAGTTGAAGTTAAATGATTACTTAATTTTACTCGCCACTTTGAGCGCAAAATGAAATAAATCAACAAGATTATAATGTACTGACATGTGACTTCAAAGTTACATGGGCCTACAGAGGGTTAATTACTAGACATTCCATTTCGATTCTCCTACAATCTGCCTAACAAACGCCTCTCGTTATCAGATAACAGAAAATCTCCTTGACCGTTGCTCCTCTAGACAAGCTAACTAAATTGTATTTAATTGTATCACTGACGAGTTCTCCACAGGTGTTATCAGAGATATGAACAATCACCCAAATAATAACCTACTTAAACAATGGATGACGATCACGAGTCTTGATCTCCGCGATTCAACATGGAAGTTCGAATTGTTATTCTTACTCTTAAGACTTAATTCGCTGCAACACATGACGAATTCGATAATTTTGTTTGGACTCGTCACAGTCTGACGGAAACGTTATGACAATGTTTTCCATGCGACGATCTTTATCGACGCCGTTGTATAACGCTCTTTTCGCCCGATAATTGAGTCTCTTCGCCGTGGAAGGCGCGCCAAGATAGATCTTCTTTTCAGCAGCCAGTCCCCGCCGAGCGTTCGCGGCCGACAGGTGCGTTTCACGCTCGATTTCTGATTAATTGACCCGCTAACTGATAAATTACGGATCCCTGCCCGTCGTGCCGGCCGATTACACGCGTAATTTCGACCGCGTCCCGTCAAGATTTCGCCCCCGTGACGCGGATGGTGCCCATTACTTCGCGCCGCCTCCCGGAACTCCCATTCTATTGTCTCGCCGACGTTTTCCCGCTGCTTCTTTCCGCGGTTGAAGTGTGAACCGCGACGTAATCGCGAAAGGGGGGTCCTGCTTCGTGTTAAGTGCCACGTGATTGTTCAGTGACGGGGCAGAAGTGCGCGATAATGGAATCATTACAATTACAAATTACCGTTGACACGTGTTAACTAGTCCTCAAAAATGTCGGGTTCACCGAAATCTGCTCGCCACCTTTACCGAAACGTGTTTATTGAGTTAGTTCTCGAGGAAACGCTCGGATAGCTTCGATTCTTATTATTGCGTTACGAGCACCAGGAAAATTGCTGTACCGAATGTTTTCCTTGTTCGATCGGTGTGTAAATCCTCGACAGTTTGATTGGAAAAATCGCTCGGGAATGGCTGAAACATTTGCACAATGCATACGTTGTTTTGAAATAAAATCGTATTTTCAAACGTGAAACCTGTCGCTTGGGCACAAGTGGGTGTTTCATTGTTATCGGGCCAGGTCGAATCGATAACGATTCCGTAATTACTGGAAAATAACAAAAAGGCAATTGCTTTATTCTCAAGGATATTCATACGTCAGAATTTCTTGTCACAATCGGTCCCGATAAAGCTGGCGTATGTCAGCTAGCATATAACTCGATAACGTTAAAACGACGGGAACGATATTCCGCGGAAACCCTCGTTGAAATTTTATTACGGGCAGCTAACGGTAGGAATAACTTCGATGTCGCAAAACGTTCTAAATAAACTTGTCGAAGAATTCTTTTATTCATTTTTCCTTCTTATTTGACGAGGAAATATTCAACAGCGACGAAATCTCTTGTTGCTAAGCCTTCTCCTTTGCGCGGACTTATCAGCGCACTAATAAGCCTAGGATTAGTGGCGGCACAATGAAATCTTTTCATATAATATTCTCGTTTAACGAGGTTATCAGTTCTGCGTGCGCGGAGCAAGCGTTTTCAGCGTTAATTGAGGAACGCGGACAAACAACTTTTACGCGACAGCCGATACATTTCGCTTCGAACGGCCATTTTATTTTCCACGTGATTACAGAGTCGCAACGGTGTACGGGGCGAGTGCAGATTCGAGATTGAAGGAAGAAACATACACGGGAATAATTAATTTCCACTTAATTATTGTACGATCGCGTGAAATCTTTCTTCGGCGAATCCTTCGATCCTCCTTTAACGGCACGGTACACGGGTGCATCGTTGCGATACCGATTTCTCGGTTATTAAGATAACGATGCACGGGTGTCGGTTCATAATTAAATAACAAGGTTCTTTATCCTTCGTTCTGCGACAGGCAATCGACTGATCTTCCCTCGATCGGACCGATCAAGATGAATCGGCGTTGATTTCCATCGGAATCACGGTTCGTTGGGAGAAGAGTCGCTGATTTATGTTTGATTCGCGTGGATAACGAAGCAAGGGTCGCGTTAAAATCTGATCGACGATGCGCGCGATTTGGCTGTTGCTGTTTCTCTTCCGCTTATCCAGCGCGTTCACCGGAAGGGGACTTTATTATCCGGGGCGATCGGATTTGTTCGAGCTGTCAGTGATACACTTAAACGATTTCCATGCCAGGTAAGCCACGTGTGTTCATTCAACCGTTTTCAATGGAAACATGAATGACGTCGCGATCACGAAACCGGGTCATTGAAAATAGTTCCGCTAATTATCCTCGTGCGCGGCTCGCTCGCGATCGAAACGATTTCTCCTGTCTGCTGCGTCTGTTGTTAAATTCTATTCGACGATTATGGAAATCCTCCTGAACGACTGTGAACGTTTATTAACATCTTGCTCTGTAATATCGCGTGGGACTCTTGATGGAGATTTCAAATAAAATTTAACTGATTTATGGACGTTTGTTCTACGCTTGTTCCATTAGTTCTAGGGAATTATCGAGGAAATCATCGAGGAAATTTTTTATTTCTTTGGAATACGAAATTAAAGGATTAAAGCATCAACGGGGAAGTAAATAATTAATTAACCTGGGGAATTGGGAATGGCAGATGTTTCTTTTGTTTTTACAGATAATTATGATGAAGAACATAAATTTTAAATATATATGTAATTAAAAACGTAAATTTAAATAAGAATATAATTAAAACGCTTATTACAGTTTACGAGATGGTTGCACGATAAGTACATTATTAATGCGTATAATGTATTATAAATCAGGTTTACGACAAATTGGACATTCAACTGGTATTTTTACATAGATCATTCCGTATATAAATTTCCGTTTAAACCGCGATGAATTATACTTTTATTGGTTACATCAATCTTTACATTCTGTGCGCGGTTAATGTTCCTCCGATCGATTCAAATTTGGCGAGTAATTCGATATTACCCGATCGATCCGGCCGTTCGCGTCGTGACGCGGATAAATGCGTTGATCGCCGGGGATCATCAGCGATGCATCGATAACGGTAACGTTGATGAAGCGATTGCTGTGAATTCAGTGTCTGGATTTGAAGGAGCGAAACGACCGTCGACCCGAGGTCCGGGGAATCGGAAAGTTTGAAAGCGAGTGACGCGCCGAGTGAAACGACAGGGTCAAGGAGGAAATGATTTGGGTTAATCGTTACTTTTTCTATACACGAGGATCGTTACCCAATATCTGCGCCGGTGCGTGGCATAGAAAACGAAATTTCGCTTCGCGGTTGTTATTCTGTGATGGAATTGAGTAATTGATGATCATCGGATAACATTTAGAAAGGGAATGTACAATCTCCGAGCGAATAATTCAACGTTTTATAACGAAGTCGTAGTAGAATATTCGTTAATTATCGTCGGAGGGAAATGAAATTATAAAGTCTCACTGTTCTTAATTGATGACTCATAAGAAGCTACTTTAACGCGTTAAGCGCCATGTCAGTCGATGACGCTTCTGAATTACTTGAAAAGAATCGTAACGTGCAAGATAACCGATGTCGAATGAAAATGATTAACAGTAAAACTACCGTTCGACTAAAGTCACTTCCTGAAGTTTCTCTATGGAAACTCTAAGATTTAAGCTATCGAGACTTCAGTTGATTTGCAATTCAGATTGCGTATTGGTAAATCTATTTCGTTAACCATTTCTCAGAGAATCTGTTATCTTAAGAAGCAAAAAGAAGACTTCAGGAATGGTAATTTTGACCTGTCTGGTAATTTTAGTGTGACTATGTGATGCAAGGATTGTAACATTAAATAATTAATAATTATTTCTGCTTTTCTTTACTACAAAAGAATAACTCTACGAAAAACCGATGGAGATTTTTGCGTGACAGACTCTTCTAATTTAATGTAGTCATTCGCTGAAATATCAAGGATAAAATTCTTCAGTAATAATGTCCATTTCTCTAGTGTTTCAATGAAACCTTCAGCATTTCCTTTAAATTCTTCAATCGTTTTAGATTCGAGCAGACGGGCCCGCACTCAGGCGCGTGCCACGAGGAGGAAGAGAAAGAATGCATCGGCGGGATCGCACGTGTTTCGACTGCGGTGAATCAATTAATCAAGGAAAGGCCAAATCCGATTTTCCTGAACGCCGGTGACCATTTCCAAGGAACGTTATGGTACAACGTTCATCGTTGGAACGTGACGGCGGTGTTCATGAACATGTTGCCGCACGACGTGATGGTAAAACGGACCGAAGAACAAAGAAACAAAGAGTAGACACGCGGAATAGAGTAAAGAAACCGAGAATCTAGAAATGAAAATTAGACGAGCTACGAAAGATCGGTGAATTTCGTTGTTTTCCGGTGGATACTTAGCAGTTCGGTGTACGATACATTGTTCTATAAGAAAGCTTTTTAATATTCCAAAAGACCCTCGTGCGCAGAGGGCTAATTGGGTCAAACGGGTTTAACGATCGATTATGCGAACACGGTGCCGTTCCGTTACTTAACAAGACGGTACCCGCGTCGGAGGTAATAAAATCGAACGGATCAGCCGGTGAATTTCGACGAACGATAAAAACGTTTCGACATGGACCGTCGTACGGTTAATCGAACAAACGGCGGGCCTTTTCGCGGAAACAGGATAAGTCGGACGGAAGTAATCGATGGAAACGGAATGAGTAGGAAATAACTGCCATTTACGGCTCCGAAGAGACCGCGGATGCTCGGTAGCAGAAATGCGTGTTCGAATATTGCATCTTCGTTCGAATTTCATTCGATGAATGTACTTGATCTGGATTTTCGATATAACTTCTATTGATCGATCGACGGTTTATCTATCGACGATAATTCAATGGTCCTCTGGAGATCAGTAATCAAGAATATTTTAGTGAACTTTAGTGGAAACTTCAAACTAACAAAGTCGTCTTGTGTAATATGAAATAATAATGTCTTCTGAGAATGTTATTTAGTTCAGTTTGATATAATACGAACACTGAGAGATCTGTTAACACGAGAACTACCAGAGGTCGAAATATTTAACAATTTCTTCTTTTAGAATTACTGGTACAGACACTTCTTTAAGAAATGATTAAAGAAGCTGATTTAGTAATAGCCGAACTGAAATATAAACCAGTTGAAATCTTAATCAGTTCACGTTTCTAGATTTTATAAAGAAGTGTTAAAAAGTGTGAGAAAATGTTAAATGTTCTAGTGTTAATAAATGTTTAGTAAGTGAAGTATTAAGATCGACGCGATCGGGCTCTGTTCATCGACGATTCTATGCATTGATTCTATCATGAAGCTGCAAACTTTTTGTTCCAGACGATAGGGAACCACGAGTTCGATAACGGTGTCCAGGGCGTAGTGCCATTCCTGCAGAACGTCAAGGCACCAGTGGTGGTCACTAATATAGACGCCAGCGAGGAACCGTCGATGGAGGTTCGTGGACCGATTAAGATCTCGAGCGAGCGCTCTCTCAAAATTGTTTTCTGCTGCAGGGCCTCTACAAGAACAGCACGATCATTGAGAGGAACGGTAGGAAGATCGGGGTCATCGGCGTCATTTTATCGACAACGAACGTACGTATCGTAAATCGCCGCGAATCTTCGTCTTAATCGACTCGAAAATTATTTTTACGTTTCTCTTTTTCACGCTGAATATTTTATAACCGAGGTTGATGGAATATAAATGGGCCTGCGTCGCAAGATGTTACGTTCCCTTTAATCGTCTGCCGCGCCGTGATAAAAATTAATGAACGCCGCTTTCCGGCGCGCAACAAATCCCGCAGAATTGCAACGCGCGGAACGAGAAAACAACGAAAAAGTCTGTATTAAGTTAACTCGATTCTCGATCGAATATATCTTCCGCCGTTTCGCCCGTTAATACGCGCGAGATAAGCGGGCCCGTTCCTCTTTGACCCGCCATTTTTACGCGTGCCGTAACAATGGCGATCGATTCACGTCGCGCCGGCACGGTAGGAGCCGGCGTATCGTTCTGTGCGTCCGTCGGAATAATCGAATCGATACTGAAACCACTCGAGTCTCTTCAATCAAGATTCTCGTTAATTCGTACATCTGTCCCGACGTCTCGATCAACGTCGCTCGGCCGTCTTCTTCGAACAACGTTTCGTTCGCTCGACCGAAAATGGCGGTGTCAAGGCTGCGATCCTTCAGCTTCCCGCCTAACAGGGAACAGAAAAGAAAAACGAAGAACAAAGAGATGAAGAGCGCGGACCTTTCGTTTCGCAATGATCGACGCGATCGAATTGATTCTAAGAAGCTGAAACGTCGCCGCGGATAATCGCGCGGCTCTTCGTCGATCGCGGGGATTGAAGGCCGCCGTTTAACCGGAAGTATGACTCCGACGTTTCGTAATGGTCCCTAATTTGAAACTCACAAATTGCCAGACAATTGCCGTTACCGGGAGATTGAAGTTCCTGGACGAGGTGGAAACGGTGAACGCCGAGGCGAGTCGATTGAAGTCCCAGGGGGTGGACATTATCATTGTTTTAAGTCACTGCGGTCTGGACGTGGACAGGATAATGGCCGCCAAGTGTCCATTAATCGACGTGATCGTCGGCGGACACTCGCACACGTTCCTTTATACAGGCAAGTAATGGGGAACAGTATACGTGATGGGAATGCTCGAAGAATCATTTTACACCAGTCTTTTTAAGTTGAATATTTATGGGTAATAGTTCGAGGAATTAACAAGCTCGGATCTCTGCGATTGGGTTCTGCGATTAATCGAATTACGAAGATAAGGAGGATCAGGAATTAATATATTTCAATCTGTGAGATCTGATTCTGCGATTAATTAATATTTGTGATAAAGACAGAATCTCTATTGAGTCATAGTTTTAATTAATTTTGATAAACCTGAATTTCTTTGAATACGATGTTTTAATAACGAGACTGTAGCAGATCTTTGAATGTAAAAGGATTCTCTGAATCGTTCGAATGAATAGAATTTTGACAAAAATTCATTCCCTCCACAGCTCTTCACTATCTTCTCTTCAATATCGACTCACAGAACGTGGTTTTCCATCCATTCAGACTTCCATTCTGGCTAAACGAGTTAAAGTCACAAGTTAACCGCGCCCAGAACTCTAGGAAAGTTTAACGAGGAGTGCTCTTCAAGTCTTACGCTGACTTTTTAATGAGCCTTCGGCAGATTGTAGTACTCGTCGAACGATAGTACCATCAGTGCTCCTTTTCGCAGCCGGGTTGCATTCGTGTTCCCGTTATTCTCAAACAGAAATTGCTTCTTTAATCTACTTCCACTAATTTCCGACGAGTAACACGTACCACAATAATAACGTAGCACAATCTTCCTTAATGTGTCTGAATAAAACGAAGTACAATTACAGAAGTACAACGATACGAGGAATTCATTAAAGCGATTGAAAGGAATTATCGCGTTTCCAGGTCCGCCGCCTTTCATCGACAACCCCGAAGATGAGTATCCCGTGGCGGTGACCCAGAAGAACACGAACAGAACGGTCCTGATCGTGCAGGCGGCCGCGTACACCAAGTTCGTAATTCGTTTCGCGTAAAATTTAAGCTCGGAAGTTCGAGACCAGTGTTTTTCTTCTCGCGGATTTACGAAGTGTTCCGTTGTTTGCGCCAGGTATTTGGGAAACTTGACGGTGTGGTTCGACGAGCTGGGCGAGGTGGTTGATTGGGACGGGAATCCGATTCTTCTTGATTACACTATCGAGGAAGGTGAGATTCGAATTTAAATCAGAGTATAAAGCGGCGCCAGGCAAGAACGCGGGCTTTACGAGCGGTGAATGGCGAACGTTAGATCGCGAGTCTCCTCGGAAATGTACGCTTTGTTAAAGATCCGCGGGACCGGTGAAAGAAGATTACATTTCTCTCGTAAATCATTTGAATAGATTGAGAGTAGCTGATATAAAGTGAAATAGGAAATTCTGAGGAAGTTTATATGTCACTCTTCCCTGCGGTTCTTCGCGAGTTCGGTGATGATTCGTGAATTAAACGTACTAAGTTTCACGAAACGAGCGGTTCACCGTAGAATCGAGTCTCTTCGTCGGAGATCTTAATATTGCAGCACTGAAAGCATAAATTTTTAATAGATCCCGCGATGCTGATGGCTCTGAAGCCCTGGAAAGTGGCCGTGGACGAGAAAGCACGGTCCAAGGTCGGCCGATCGAAGGTTTATCTGAACAATAATTGTCGCAGGACCGAGTGCAACCTTGGCAATTTAATCACGGATGCGATGGTGGACTCTGTGCGTGCAGGCAACCGTTTCTGAAAAAAAGAGGAACATTCAATTTGTTAGATTAAGAACCAAGCTGAGAATTGTTGCTTCTCTTACCGCTCGCATTGAATGAATCTAATTAAAATTCTTCGCGTTACAAGCGGCCTGTATTTTGTGCTCTTTTTGATTTGCGATTTCAGTACGTGGAGAAGGCGGAGAACAAGACTTTCTGGACGTACGCGGCCGTCGCGTGCATGAATCCCGGCGGGATACGCGCTCCTATCGAGAGCATGGGCGCTGACATCACTTTCAGCGACTTGATGATGGCTCAGCCCTTTGAGAACACGTGGGACACCCTCGAGCTGAACGGGACTTGCATCATGAAGGTGCGTAACGCGATTGTAATAATATTCGATGGTGAAATTCTAATAATTCAAGGGAAATGTAATATTCGATGGTGAAATTCTGATAATTCAATGGAAATGTAATGATATTTGATAGTGAAATTCTGATAATTCAATGAAAATGTAATATTCGATGGTGAAATTCTAATAATTCAATGGAAATGTAATATTCGATGGTGAAATTCTGATAATTCAATGGAAATGTAATATTCGATGGTGAAATTCTGGTAATTCAATGGAAATGTAATATTCAATGGTGAAATTCTAAGAATTCAATGGAAATGTAATATTCGATGGTGAAATTCTAATAATTCAATGGTAATGTAATAATATTCGAAGCAGCGATTTAATTACATTATTAAAAATTGAATCTTCATTATATTGAATGGATTAAGTGACACTCGAATCATAAGATTTTGCAGAAAGTTATTCGCAATGTTGTATCAAGCATTTACGTTTTCTTGGTTACGTAGAGGAAACAGTGTTCGCTACAGAAGTGAGCGAAGTGTTGCAGCCTTCAGGCGTCTTTCCTTTATTTATTACCTCTCGATATGGAATTATTTTTAACGACAACTATGATAGCTGTTATATGAGACTCGATTAAAAACTAATGATTTGTAATTGCAGATATTAAAACTGAATGGAATATTGGTGTGGTCTGGTTTAAAAGTAACTTACGACATGTCCGGTGATACGAGGAATGTATTGGAAGTTTTAATAAGGTAGATCTAAATTTAATATTAACCCTTTGCACTCGGAAGTTTTTCACTAGAAATATTTTAACAGTTTCTGATGAGATAAAGGCGATATTTTGTGAAATTAATTCGGAAAGAAATCATACGTACATTGAGGAACAAAGCTATTTTATTTCAATATTTTTCAAATTGATGAGTTATACAAGGTACAATATTAAATATCAAATTTTATAGTTTCATTGTATAAAATCAGGTGGTGAGTGATAGTCACCACTCGAGTGCAAAGGGTTAAAACTACCGAGCAGCCCAAGTGACTTTTCGAAATTTCTATATAGAAATTCTAAGATTGCAGCTGTTGAGACTTTGATTTATAATTCTTTGTTACAATATTTCTCAGAGAAACATCTGTTACCTGTTAATCATTGCGAATGGGTCATTTTGAGGCGTTTGATAGTTATAGCGTTAATTATCTTGATTCTGCGAGGTTTTGAGATACGATTGTGTTAATTCTTCAATTCTTTAGATGTAGAGCTTGCGAAGTACCATCGTTCGAGAAATTGGTAGATGACGAGTGGTACAGGATCGTGGTTCCATCATTTTTAGTTGGTGCTGGCGACGGGTTCACTCCTTTCATCACGTGCGCCAGGAACCATAAAGTCGGGGAAGTCGATTCCGAACCGTTAACTAGGTACATTAAGAAGATTAGTCCGATTACAATTGGACTGGATCGTAGAGCAATTTTTCTGAACGCCAACAAACCGTAACCAATCGAGTCTTTGGAAATTAAAGAAGACTGAAGTGATTATTCCGTAGATTAATATAACTTCTAAATATCTGCACACTCTAATTGCATTTTTACTTAATAATCTTACATAATACATGTATCTAAAAGATCGCCATAATAAAAGAGCAGAATTTAGTAAATACTGTACAATTGATTATTAATATTCACGTTATCGTTAATCAACTGACTCTTAAATGTTCCATAGACTTCATAGAGAAACTAAAACTTCTCAAAGAAACTTTACCTTTTGCACTCCATATTTTCAGATGAAACATAGACATCCTTCAAAGGTAACTTTAAAGTAATAATAATAATAATAATAATAATAATACTAATATTAAATATCAAGCTTCACAACTTTTCTCTATAAAATCAAGCAACTGATGGGCACCTACAGAATGCAAAGGGTTAATCTCTCAATCATCTCAAACTCCTCATCCTTAAAAAGTCAAATCCCCAAAATTAATTAACCCTAGAACTACCAAGCACATAACGCAATTAATACACAATCCCTATAAAACCTGTAACAACAGACTACTTCCGATTTTTTCAGCCATTCGTTACAATATCCAAGTACAACTACTTTCCAGATCATGTCAAATATTCGTTTTCAAGACACAACAAAAGAATCGACAGCAATAACTCGCCGGTAGGGTAGTTCTTGCGTTAATCGATCTCGAAAATGAATCACGATCTCCCAGGCAAACAACATTTTGCTCCGAGGACAAAGTTGCTTATTAAAAAAATTCAGCCGGAGTTCCCGCAGTGAATGAAGCTGGCCAGCTCGGCCCGTTCCCGGGATCGGTTAAGCCGTCGTTGTTCCCGGCCAAAAAAGGCAGCCCGGCGAGCCATTACGCGATCAATTTCGCGAGTTCCCGAGCACGACCGAAACGCAAAAAAGCTTCGCGGGAATGGGACTGCGACCCGCAAATCTCGCGTGATATCGTCGTGAAAGCAGGAAACGCAACGGGCCCCGGCTTATCTCGCGGTATCTTGACATCGCGGCAGGTGAAGCATTTAAATAATATATCGAACAGGTGAAATAGCAGCTGTTCGTCTGCATCGTGGCCCTGCGCCCGGGACGCGTGAACCGCTTTGTAGTGCCGCGGAGGACGCTCCTTTTTCAGTAAAAATTTTTCGCGTTGCACAATCTGCCTCGTCTGCGATGTTATCCACCTTTTTCTCGTGTATCGTATTTTCTACCTATCGATTAAAACTATCAAAACGGTGCATCGTTATTGTATTAACATCGAACGACTGTTCGAAACGATCTTCGACGTTATTCGGCGTAGATGGTATATCAGAGGTCGTGCTGCGAATATTGAACATTAGATAATAAAGAATACAGTGTGCGATTGGAATAGTAATAAAGTTTATCGAATGAAGGAGAAGATTGAACAATAAAGCCGAGGCATTGAGGAATCAAGAATTTATTACAGAGCTTGATAAGTCTTCGAAATACCGAGCTCCCTACTTCCTCGAGTGATCAATTCCGCTGAATTGACTTTACTGCCAATGAAAGTCACTCGTCCATTCATCCTATTGCTTGTAAAACTGCGCGAGATCCTCTAATTCCTCTCCATTCCAGTCCTAAAAATTCCAATCCACTTCCATCATTCCCTAAAACAGCTTCTCGATCTCTCAAAGATTCAACTCAAAATCCCACCCCTAAGCCTCATCCCCTCATCAACCCTCCATCCACCAAGCTCAAACCCCCGAAACCAGCCCCAAACCTCCCATACCAAGGAAACCTCTCCAAAAGCATATCATCGTTTTGAAATCCGCGGTCTTGCATCTCGTCGACGTCTCCGGTGCGTGGAAGAAGCGTTCGCGTCCGACGTCTGCGGGAAACTCGTGGTTCCCGGTCGGTGTGGAGGGGAGAGCCGTGGAAGAAAGGAGAAGCTCGCTGGTGGGAGTCCGCGGGACATGGAAACGGCAGGAAAATGCACGCTGGAGGCCAGAGGGAGCACGCGAGCGCCACTGGAGCGAGTGGAAGAGAGAGAGAGAGAGAGAGTGAGAGAGCAGAAGGTTGCCGACTGTGTCGGAGGGAAGAGTGCAGCCTCACCGTGTTCCAGCGTTGGCCGGACGAGGAGGGAGCTGGAAGCGTAGGGAGGACACTCGGAGAGACAGAGAGGGTAGGATAGAATGATACAGGAGGGGAGAGGATTGTAGGGGAAACGGAACTGGTGGGGAGGAAAGGCAGCTGCAAGCAGTCGGTGCAAGGGAGAGCCGGCCGAGGGGTAGAAGAAGACGGGAGCAGTGTCATGGAGGCAGGTCTGGCCTGCTGGCTGTCTGTCGACCTGCTCCCTGGCTTACCTGACAGTGCTCGCCAGTGTTTCCATAGCCGCGTACACCGATGGATCGTCCCGCGATCCTCTCGTGAGCCCGTTGTGCTCGCCACGAGCTGACACTCTATCTCGCCCTTGCTCTCTTCTCCCTCTCTTCATCCCCCTGATCGGACAGCATCCGTGGGACTCGTCGTGGCGGACGTGGTCGCAGGCTGATCGCCGGTGAAACACCTGAAGAACCGTGGACCGAGGGGAAAAGAGGACTATCGTTGTGTGCCGGGAGGCTCGGAGGTAGACGCAGCCTGGCACTTCAGGATCGCTCGCTCCTCTCCGCAGGGAAAACCGGGTGAAGCGGCCGCGGTGACGGGCAGGGAGGGAAGGGAAGTGACACGTTGCGATACGATCGATCCAACGGCGAAGTTACATGCGTTTAAACGGACTGCCTTTCGGCGAGCGATCGCGGGGGAACAATGTGCTCGTGACAGACAAGCCGTGGCTGGAAATCGGTACCTGCCGGTCGGCGTGCTCCCGGTGTCCTCGCTCGTCTTAGCTTCGAGTCGCTTCGCTCTCTCTCTCTCGGGGCTGCGTTCCTTCGGTTCCCCGATAGTTCGCCTCGCGTGTTTCCTTTTTTCCGGAGCGGACGCCAGGGAAGAAACGCGAGAGACACACCGGCGAAGGAGGAAACGGATAAAACGTGGGCGTTGAGTGATTGTTGTCCGTGCTAGTTTCCATTCGGAGTCATGAGAGATACCAGCGATATGATGGAGGACGCCTTGTCCGAGGTATGTAATGCGTTGATAAATCGCTCTTGTTTTCGACCGCGCGGACGGAGCAGCGTTTTAACCCTTCGCTGTTTGGCTTTGCTGCTTGATGTTGGGACCTTGGTTTTCGGGAGATTGCTTGGGTACTGATATGTGTGGGAAATTGGGAGATCTTTAACCCTTTGCGGTCCGAAGTGCTCTTGGTTTCTCACTTTAAGGTTCACGTCGACGTTAGTTCATTCAATTACAGCTTCATATGACGCTCTATTTATTTATTCAAGAATATTTGGGAGTCATTGAAATGTTACCCTTAAATGGTACAATTGTGATACCACAAATAAATTTAGAAAAATTATTAAAACAGGTAGAGGTTGCAATAGAATAGAATGTCGAGTGTGACTCGACATAGGACTGCTAAGGGTTAAGCCTTTGAAAGTTCTTTGGGAATAATCTGTTTTCTTGAAACTAATTAATATATAGCGAATCAAGGAACAAAACTGTTTATTACAATGTTCCTATCGATGCTTTATACGATTTACTAATGAATTAATATTATATACAAGACTTCATTTTACTGAGTCACCTCTCGGCAAAGGGTTACAAAGTAGAACCAAGAATCTTTATCTCAGAAGCGTTCAAAGTCAAAAATTCGATGGTGAATCTCATCTGTTTTCGATAAGAGGTAATCTGAACCACCGAACACCCTTGTCCAATGTAAATACGCTCGCAAGGGGTTGAACTGAGCACTACACTTGCCAGGAATCATCCCTAATTCGAGTTTTTCGAGTCACTTCGGTGATGGAGTTTCGATAGGCGGTTCGTAAAAAAGGGTCATAATGTTACGGACGTCGGAGTCGAGGATGAATCGTTGGACGAGGTGGTCCAAGATGATGGGACGAGAGCGTCGACTTCACGCCGCGATTTAGAAACACATTGTGCAGCGTGTAGTGGCCCGTTTATGGAGGTCCCGGCGAGGAAACTCGCTCTAGACTCTCTCGCCGCAGCGTTTCGCTCATCTCATCTGCCGATTTGAAACGTTCTTTTTGCGGGAGCTGCGTTTAACCCTTTCTGGAAGAGTATTTTTTCACGATAGACTTACGAACGTTCATTCTACACTTTATTCTAGCCTAGAAAGCTGCGTGGCCGTTTATATAGATCGCGAGAATTAGAGCTCCGAAACCAGTTACAACGCGTATTCGTATAATTGCACGAATCAAAATCGACTTGAACTGGTTCTAAATAATGTTTGAAAGATTCGATACCCGTTAAATCAGTTCCGAAAATCTGGGGTTAAAGAATTATCCCTTTGCACTCGAGCAAAACTATAAAATTCGAAGGAATCACACGTACATCGAGGAACGAAGCTATCTTATTTCAATGTTTCTCAAATTGATGCATTGTACAAATTATAATATTAAATATCAGCTTCGTTCCTCGACGTATGTGTGATTTCTTCGAGTTGGTTCCACGAAATACCTTTATCTCATCGGAAAATGTTCAAAGGATTCTAGTGAAAAACTGGCGAGTGCAAAGGGTTGAAATGCTTCTCAGTAAGAAGTTAAATTATACGTCCAACTCTGAAAAAGCAGAAAAGATGGAAGTTATGAATTGATCTTTTATTATTTGCTGCCACCGATACGACTCGGCTGATTTAAAAGGGTTTCTTTTCTTCCCGAACTATTCCTCCACCGGCGGATTTCCCTCTCGAGCGAAATTATTGGCTTGATCGGGAGGTTTTCTAGCTCCGTGTTTAATACCTTACTCGGGGATTTTCATGAATCGCAGGTAGCTCGAGCATTTTGTCCCCAAGAAATGTCTTTTAGCAGTTTTCCAACCCCTATTGCACCACTCGGACAATTGCTCCGCCAATGCGTTCTTGAATTAGTATCGTTGAATTCCTCTATTATTTATTATACATACTGTGCGGCGTTTGCGCGCGCTCTTTAACTTCCAGCAATCGTTAACAGCCCGATAAGGCTGCGTTTCTTGCTCGTTTCTATTATCTGCACGGGACATTTTAGCTATTAGCCACGGCAATTAAATGAACGATAAAACCACAAGATTTACCCATTATCTCTAGCGACGTGTAACATATTATTTATTAACCCAATTATTTTATTAACCCTTCGCGGACGAGAATCTTCGGAGCTTATGAAAACTTGCCTAAAGAACAGCTGAATTACGTATTAACTCTTTGCGGACGATTCTTCGAAACATACAAAACCTTGAACATATGAAGCTAAATTATATATCAATTGCTTAATTAATAGGAAGAAAGAAAACTACGTGATCTCTTCCTGTTCGACTAATTAGATCATTTTTCCACGACTTAGTCTTCGAAATCAACATTTCATCTCACCGAAATGCCTACATCCGTTCGCAAAGGGTTAAAGTCTGAAACGCTAGAAAAAAAGAAAACCACATATCTATCTCTCGTTATATAAACAATCAAACTATTCATTTGCAACTTTCGAGTTTAGCTATCAAACCTTAGCCATTACAGCATTCGATCGCAAAACGTTAAATCAGTAACGAAACGCCTCGAAAACCGACAATCCTCCCAAAAAATATAGCCCACCGTTTTAATCGAAACATTCAGTGAAAATCTTCGATCGGAAAGACCTCTCCCGAACGAAGAAAACAAACTCCCCGAAAGGAAAAGGGAAAAAACCGTTCGAGCAATTAAATTTCAACGGGGTATCGACTTTCGAGCAGAAAATGCGCTTTCCTTTCCCGGCCCGTCCCCCGTGGGAAAAAGACCGGGGAAATTGCACCTGTTTGCGTCATCGGTGATAAATTACTGTATCTGGATTTGACTCGGCTCCATTGTCAGCTAATCGTGTTATTTCGGATTCGATGCACTTCCCCGTGACCCGGGGTATTAAATTTCGCGCTTATGCGCCGGATCATGAATCCGGGGCCATTATCGGTTATGTTCTTCCGCGTCACTTTTCCTACAGTATCCCCCACCCTCTCCCCCCGCCTATAAACCATCGACCGTTCACGTTTTATTCGCCGACTTTTCGGATCGAATCGAATTTTGATATCAATTTCCCGGCGTCATTTCACGACCGAATGGAAGTAACTCGAGCAAAGTTTCTTCCGTCCGAAACACCGATCAAAATTTATACGGCACGCCGGGGAACGCGTTTTTCTCTCGCCCTATCGAGAGTTGAAAAAAGAGCATTCCGATCGACGATCGTTTAACGAGGCACGGTAAGGTGAAACCAGAAAGTCCGTTCGATTCGCGAAACGAGGGAGGAGGAGGAGGGGGGAGAGGGTGAGGGAGAGAAACGTGAGAAAATAAAATGGCAGGAGGCCCCGTGTGTTTTTAACGTGTCGATCTCGTTTTTCCGAGGCTCGGGCGTCGGTCGTTAATTATAAACGGATCGAACGTCGCGACAAATAACTTTCCTTTTTCCCCAGAAACCAGTTTGCCGGGCGATGCGCCGAGGCGCGACATTCTCACGGTTTAATTGCCGAACGAAAAAGGCTCGCGATCGCTTTCGCTGAACCGTGAGCCGCGTTTACCGCGGCCGGGCTGCGGGGCAGCCGCTTTTGAAGAAAACGCGGCCCGTCGCTGTGTGCACCGGCGCGGATGAATATTCAATACGTCTACTTCGCGCAGCGGGGCTGGGGAAGCTGGCTGAAAAATTTATGCGAGAGTTTTCGGGTTGCCGGGGATTCGATGGAATTAGAAAGGATTGCCGGGGACATGACGTTAAAGAAGTCCTTACTGGTCGATGGAGGGATTCGTTAGCTTGTAGATGAAACGCGAATTAACGAAGTGAACGTAGAATGAAGATAATGTGAGGTTTTTAAATTGGTATTTATGCGAGTACTTGAATAATGGATCAAGGTACGAGAGCAGTCTAGAAACGTGATAATGGAAGATTAATTGATCATTCATTCGTATGAGAAATGGATTCGAACTGAAATTGACTAATGATTCGCAGTTAGTACTTCAAATTGAATCGGTCGAGTCTATAACGTTTATTCCCGTGAATGTTAATGCACAAAAATCTCGAGGAACCGACGAGGATAATTCCGCTCCAATTAGCAACGGCGTTAACGATAATTAATAACATTTAATTAATCCCCGCCATCGCGTTATGGGCATACCGAAATCGTTGATGCGTGAAACGCAAGCACCGCCGCTCCAAGGAGTTCAATAAATTTTAATGAACCTTTAATTACGCTCGCGAGCTGGCGCGCGGGATCCCTAACAGGGAGGTAAACAAACCGTTCGTTAATTGCGGCCCATAAAAATGTAAATCCCCGTGAAAATCCGTCCGATTCACGTGCCCGGCCGACTTAACGTTAACGTTTCCCTTAGGAAAGCCGGCTCTCCTGGTCCGTGTTTGTTTAACTTCCTTCCGGCGAGCGTTTCATCCCCGAAAGGGTGCAACCCGAAGCGTCTGCTGGTTTAGATGGCGGATAGGAAACGTCTCTCGACAATGGAGCGAAAGTGTCTGAAGGATCTTTTTCCGGGCGGAATGGAGAAGTTGTAGGACTAAAAGGGACCGTCGACGAGACGGCAGCAGAGGAACGGGGGAGGGAAAATATGGCGTTGGAAGGGTAGGTGTAGCGAGCAGATAAAAATCCGTGTCGGCGTCGGTGTTAATTGGATTTCTTGGTGTGTTCCCGACGCATAGGAACCAGTGTAGGTTTCCTCGGTCGGTTCTCGTGCGTGTGGGATCGCGTGTGAACGTGAATGCGCGAGCGCGAGAGCGCATCGAACAAAATGTGTTTGTTATGCCTATAAATAGAATGTTGCCGTTTAGCTGGTAATGCCGGAGCATCGATCGCTGCGCGGAGGAAATGTCGGCCGACGTATCAGGGCTTGCTCGCCGCTAATTAAAACGTTAATGGTACTCGGCGCATACCAATTAAAGCCGATGCGTTCACCGTCGAGTGTATTAACAGTAATTTCGTGCGTTTAATAATCGCCGCGCACCCAGAACGCCGCGGCCACGGGAACGACCTTACCCCCCTCGTCGAAAACCGGGCGAGCTGTTCTGCGGGAACGGGAACGGGGACGATATCGTGTTCACGTAAATTGCTACGCCAAGGCGACCTTTATGCTCGCCCTAAAATATGATACTCGAGCGTGAACCTCGTTTCGGGATGTACGGGTTTATTAATTCATGGGGAGTTACGCGGTTTCGTGTTTTCCCGCGGTTCGTGTTGCTGGGGACTGCGCTTTGTTTCTTTCTGTTTCGAGAGATCTTGGGAGAGAGAGATTTTGGATTATTCGTAGATCGGTTTTTGATTGTTTGCAATTTTATATCGAAAGTAGGAAGAGAAGTAGAAGCCCTTTATAGAAACTCCGAGAATGCCTTTATTTACCCTTTGCACTCGAGAGGTGACTCTCAGTCACCACTTGATTTGATTTGCAAAATTATAAAATCTTATATATTATATTAAGCTTTGCATGATGCATCAGTATGTGGAATATTGAAATAAAATTTCCTTCTTAATTTACATGTTTTCTCGTTAATTAGATTCATAGAACATCGTCTGTATCTCATCGGAGAAATTGAATATTTCTAATGAAAAACTTTCGAGTGCAAAGGGTTAAGAGTTTAATAAATTTATAATTCAGTTTGTGTAGCGTTGAATCGATTTGTTTAATCGTTTCGTATTATTTGCAATTCAATCTCCGATTGTTTGCAACTGAATGAAGTGAAGGTTTTCGAATTATTTGTGGTCTTTGATCGTATGGTTGATACTTGGGATTTCTTCGTGTTCGATAATGTTTGATCATGATTAATCGTGTTTGATCTCGTTTTATATCGTTCGATCACCGACAGAATTAGCCAAGTGCTTCTACTCCGAATTCTACAAGTGGATTTCTGGTCTTCCGCGGCACAGAAGATGCTCGAGGAAATAGGATGGCTCAGCCTTGACGGCAATTGTTATTTCTGCCCGAACTCCGTCCAGTTCCTCGTCGAGCATCTGCAATTATGACGAAAGAAACACCGTTTCCCAGCGTAACGATCCAAGGAATTATGCAAGCGTCCTCCCCGCGGCCGCCTTCGTTGACAAAGTTCGAAAACGTTGTTCCATCGGCTCAATTAGCAATTCAATTGGCGTGGTCCGCTCCCGACTCTACGATTCGCAGAAAAACGAAGAGTAATCTCGCGAATCCGTCATAGAGGCAACAGCTTTGCATAACCGTCGTTGTTATGTTTCCGTTTGCGACGTGATGTCACAGCAAAATGAACTCTGAAAGCCCGTACCGTTGTTCGACGGGTAGAAAACTGAAACTTTTCAATTAACAAATTCGAAATTTCATCATTCCGGCTTCCCTATATAAAGATCCTCTGCCATAGCAATTATCATTTTAATTCCATTACTCTTCACGTCTATAATCGACAACCAATATATCAAAAATATGAACTTCAATTTCTGATTAATTAATCCAGAGTACAATGCAGGTTGTCGATGAACGTTTCAAACGTCGATACACCTATCGATCGACTTCGCAACAGAAAACGAGCACGCAAATAAATAATTACAATTGTAAATCCTAAGTAGCCCGAAGAAATCGGCAGCGATAAGAATCGAAAGAAAAACGATCCACCAATTGGAATCACGCGAACAAGCCAATAAAGATTCCGAAAACAATATTCGTCGTCCTTGTTGGCCGGCCGGAGTGTTTTAAACGGGCGGAACAAATTTCGAAGTTTAATATTGCCGGGCACTAATTGAAATTTTCTTTCGACTCGGCTTTCAATCTTCCGGCGAACCCGGTCCGCCCGGGGGTAAAAACGAGACATTCTTTCTTTTCCTTTCACATCCTCGCCGACTCTTCTCTCCCCGTTCGTTGTTTCTCCATTCGACAATTTCCACCCGGGACGGGGAAACTTTTCATCCGCAATTTTCCCTTATCAAGGCCGCGTCAAAGGGGGACAGCGATGCTCTCGCCGCCGCGGGGGCGGGAGAGGGAAAAGAACATTTTCCTACCCCGGGACAGGGGCGGTTTTCAGCGTTCCGCAGGCCCGGCGGGCCGACTCGCAATTACATAATTCACCGTCGCATCGGGATCTTGATAAAATACAAAAGTGCGATTACACGCCGGCTGCCGCATAAGTTCCTCCCGGCAGATATTACTTTCCGCGGCGTATTCTCCGCTTTGAACTTCTCCCCTTCGTCTCGATGCACCGGGTGTTCCGATAGTAGCAGTCATTGTTTCGCTTAACGCTTAGCCAACCGAATGGGGAGATCTCCCACTTTTCACTTAGCAGCGTATTGACTTTTATTCTGTTTATTTTGTTTTTGCTGTTGTTTAGTAAGTCTTGAAGTGGAATTATTTGCGATTCATCAAATACGGTTCTTGTTTTTACGAAACAAGGTTTTAATCAAATTAATTGTATGAGTTCGATTGAAGATAATAGGAGAGATTGTAGTTGTAGTTCTTTTTAGGTGGTTTAAGTGTTAACACTAGAAAATAATCTATTGTTACAATTTTTATGGGGATTATATATTAATCGTATTAAATACATGGTAGTTCTAGTGTTATTCGAGATCGATTGCACACCGTGTGTGCAATAATAATAATGAACATTTATCAGTTACTCTGAGTAAAGTAGTCGTCGAGATAAGACTTTTTTCGAATTAATAGTATCTGTAAAGTATAAAAAAACAAAATAAACATGCTCACCAATAATAAGAAAATTGAGTTTTTATGACTATCGTCTAGAGATTTTGAAAAACTTAATTGGAAAACCCCGTGACAGAATTTCGCTCGTGGGGACCGTTTTTGGAAACAATCGCCATCTTGAACGGGTTAAGCTGTTTTAAGGGGGAATTGTGGTTATGGATATTGTGTTGTTAGAATATTATCAGTAGAGAAATATGATATTTTCGTTATCGGAGACAGTTTCGTTTGAATATTCGAAGGTCATTAACCCTTTGCGGACGAAGATACTTTGAAACATACAAAACCTTTAGCAGATGAAGCTAAATTATATATCAACCGCTTACATAATAGAAAAAACAGAAACTACGTGCTAATCTCTTATTGTTTGAGTAATTAGATCATCTATTTGCGATTTAGTCTTCGAAACATGAACATTTCATCTCGCCGAAATGCCGACATTCGTCCGCAAAGGGTTAGGACTTAGACAAGCGTTTAGGACTTATCTTTTACCTATGTTTAGCAAATTAATTAACACTAGGTTTACGGAACGCGTCAAATTGACGCATATTGTATTTTAGAAATATTATTTTGTAAATGTTTACGCCAATTTTGATTGATGCGATCACACTGACATGTAGCCGAATTATCTACTATCAAATCTCCAGTTTCCACAATCTAAATAAACGAGCATCAATTCTTTTAGGAATAATAGAATGAAGTGTGCAGTAAATGCCCGTAATCCTAGTGTTAAAGCTCCTATTGTTTCGAAATTAATCATGATGGATTTAATAGAAATCGATACCCGTTACGTTATCAAAAACGCGAAGATCTCTAAGATATCGAAGATACGTCGAGCGCGAGTTAGAATTTACACACCCACCCAAACGCACCTCGGCGTCGCGAAGCCCGCGAAAAGAGATCAATTCGAATTCCGTTACGAAGCCTCCTTCTTTGTCCCTTCGAGCAGGCGGCCCTGCACGCGGTATCAGCGTCGAAAGCTGTCTAAACGCGTCCGCGTACTGTAATAATGTTTATTTACGAGCACCGCGGAACTGCACCGGCGACGATATTTTTCTCTGTCGCGACGGAAATGCAGCTGCCGTGGAAATTGATTTCGCTGAGAGCTCCGCTTGCTTCTCTGATGCGACCTTTATGCGCGCTGCAGTCTCGCGGTTCCAACAGTTCGCGAGTGTACGTACCTTAATAATTTTCTTGCAAAAACCCGCTCGAAAAATTCCAAGCGGCGCGACGCTTTCCTTTCGATTTAGAAATGAACGACGCTTTTCTGTTTTTAGAAAAACAAATTGTGAATAGTGCGATCGTTAGATTTTTCCAGTTTTAACTCTTTGCACTCGAGAGGTGACTCAGTCACCACATGATTCTACAAAACTATGAAGTTGAGTATTTAATATTTCAAATAGAAGTTTGCATTGCTACGTGAAATATTTAAATAAAACACCTCTGTTGCCTAATTTATCTATGAATTATCGTTAAATTAGCTTCAAACAATATGACCTATATCTCGTCAGAAAATGTTGAATATTTCCATTGAAAAACTTTCGAGTGGAAAGGGTTAAGCGGGCAATGACAAACATAAAAATGAATGATTAGAAGGAAAAGAGATTCAAGAAAAGAAAAGAGCTTCATCTGATTCTACAAACTGACAGACTGGCACTTTTGAACAATGTATATTATATAAAGACACTTAGCTATGCAACTTCGCTAATTACCAAGCATTGAGAAAATATAAAATTTAATTCGAATCGATTATCTATTTAAAATATATTACATAACAATATGACATCCGAGTTTCTCTATGTATAGCGATACAAGTTGACCTCAGTGAAAATTGCCATCACAATTCAGTTTTCTGAAAATTAGTATTAGTTTATCAGTATCAATTATAATTTTCTTACTATATTCTTCAAGAAATAGATAAAAGTGAATTTATTTGAATAAATGTTATTTTTTGATACTTTTTGTAATAACACAATATTTGTGATCTCATTAGGCAAGTACTCTTATTAATTTTTTTACGTACACACCCAATCACTTCCGCATTTTTGGTAAACATCCACAAAAGTTGTTTAGCATCCAAACGGTTAACATACGAACGTCGTAACGCTCCCGTGACACCGTGCTCGTATTAAAATATTTCGAAACGATCGTCAGCCGAAAACTCGCGTCGCTGACGTGTTTATTTTTCATTCGTTAGCTCCCCGAGCAGATAGACACACGCTCGCCAGGGAAGTTGGAGGCGTTTCGGGGGAGGTTTCGACTACAATGTCGCACAGTTCCAAACTAACTTAACCACTTACGTAACAATGGCGGCCAAGTTGGCTGCAAAAATTATCGGGTATAATGAGGAAACTTCCCGAACCTGGGGGATGTTTGGGTATCGTGCCGATAATGTACCGGGTGTTCCGGCCGGAGGAACTTTATTTCCGAGGCGAACACGCTTCTCCGAAGATGTCCAATTCGAGAGGACAAAAGCGAAACTTTGATGTTTTCCCGTGGATTTTCTCGGGCGAAAATATAACTTCGGGATTCCGCGAAGTCATTCGAAACTTGTTCCGCTTCGCGGAAGTTTCTGGGAACTTGCCTGCCGATGTCCCGCTCCCCTTGGAATCCTTATCAGTTTCCCCGGCTCGCGACGCGCAATCTAAATTTCAAATGGAATCTTATTTCGCGACCGAAAACTTTCCGCTTCTTCTTCTTCTTCTTCTTCTTCTTCCTGCTATTCTCCTTTTCCCTTTCCTTTCTTCTCCCTTTTCTCTCGCCCGGCGAAACTTCCCTTTGAACTTTGTTCCTCCCCCGGGAATTCTTCCGCGAATTCAATTCGACGCGAAGCTACGATTTCCCTTTGACAACGTCTCGTTCCATTTATTCTCGCTTAGACACCTAGTCGCTGATTCTAGAGAACTTCATTTCCGTCCGCGGAGTATCTTGGAAGTTTTAATAACGACTGAATTGCATCGGAAGTATCGTGAAGATTGTTTTTTTTAAACAACCTGTAGCTTCGGAGGGAATTGAACGTAAATCGTGTCTCGTGGACCGTTCTGAATTGAATTGTACGCGTTATAGATGGATTTTTTAATGATTTCTCGTTTGAACATGAATTTTAATGTTCCTAGATGTTATGTTCGAGGAATGAACGATAGAAGTAGCTGACAGCGACGTGTCTCTCGCGTCACCCGGTGCATCGGTTGAAACAAATGGAACCTCGAGTTGCCGCAGAAGTTTAATCACGCCGCGCTGCGATTGAAAGCGTCGCGGAGAATCGCGTTTTGCACTCTTAAGCTAATTTAACTCTTTCCTGGTAACAGTATGATACCCTAAATACACGTGACTATTAAAAAATATTCCAACGGAGCTCATACCTCGCACACGTGCAACGAAGACAATGCAGTTTACGGTCGCACGATCGTGCTGGCATTTCTCCGTTCCATTTCGACGGGTCGACCAGAAATATATAAAAGCCCCAGTTTATTGTTCGCGGAGCAGGAGTAATCAAACACTTCCAGGAATCACGTGTCTTTCGAGTATCTTTCGAGATTTATCGGGCGGAATGAAAAATCCGTTTTATCGGGGCACGTGTCGCGTTCGTTGCACAACGCACCTGTAAAAGCGACACGATATTTCGCGATTTTTTCGAATTTATCCGTTCACGCGGCCCAGCTATTCGTTGAATGCCACCTTTCTTCTCCTCTCTCGTTTCGTCCTCTGCCCTCCCCACCCCTCCCTCTTTCATCTTTCCCCTCTCACAATGTCCCGTGAACATTATATTCGAAATAGAGCGACGGTTCCGCTGAACGGCCTCGTTTTATCGGGACCCGGTGTAAAATCGATTTATAACATGCAAAACATGAACGGCCCCTGTGTATCGGTATCATATTTACGATATATCAATATATCGTTTACGAGGCGAACGGCGACGTTTCGTTGGCCTTTTTACGGCACCTTGCGCATCCGGCCCGCGTAAGAGTATCGATATTCGATATCGGCCCGTTTCCCCGCGCGATAACTGCGTTTCAATAAAACGAGCAGTGCATGAAAATGTTGTAAGCGAATTACGACTGGCGGTGGCCTCCGTCCCCCAACTTTCTATTCCCCTCGATTACGCGATTATCTGTCTCCTCGAGCACATATTGTGGACTTTTCTTCGCCGCGGTATATAATACCGGAACGCGGCGCTGAACAGTCGACGGTCTTGGTTGCTTTTCATCGTAAAAGACTTCTCGTGCTGTTCGTTCCATTCTGTTCGGATTTATTACAGTTTCCTATTTATCTTATGTTATCTCGGAAAATGGCCTTTAGAGTTATAAATAATATTCAGTTCAAAGGTAAATTATTAGTATTGAATGTATTTGTTATTGGAAGTTTGAAATTCTGTCTGGTTTATTTGCTGTTGAAAAATAATCAATATTGTTATTAAATACAGTTTGATTTGTTAAAATGGCACCTCTTCTGTTTCCTATTTGTCAGAATTTTTATATTCTATATATCATTCGACAAATTTGCAGTTAACACTAAAGCTAAGTCACAATGACCCATTCCTGATTTCTTCTTTTCGCAATTGTTAAGAAGGTAATAGATGTTTCTCTAAACAATCATTAACCCTTAAAATGCTAAAAACAAAATAACGGTAATGGTTTTAGAATAGACAGATCATCCACAATACTTGACGATGAAGAAGGAGAAAATACATAAAATATGAAAAATTACAAAAAATTACTTAGAAACTTATTAAGGAAAAATACTTTCTGAGCTCCCTATAGAACCCCACTCAGCATTTTAAGGGTTAAAGAAATTGATTTATCAGTACAGAAACTGAATTGCCTCAACAGATGCACTCTTGCAGCTTCTATAACGGAATTTCGAGATTTCGATTTAACTGCTCGGTTGTTTTAGTGTTAATATTGATTTATATTCTGTTCAATTATAAATGATCAATTTCCACTGTCGCGAGAACCTATCATTCATCCGCGTTTCCGATTCGGTATAATCGCGACGCAGCCATTTACCCACCGTCGATGAATTAACATTCGCTCCCGATCCCGGTTAATTACAAGCCATTAGTTTACTAAAAAGTTTACTCACAGACAGGCATCCGTATTCCCCTAATTAATCGGTCGTTTCCAGTATGATTATCATCCGAGTTCATTATCATAATTCCCGAGGGCCCGGTGTACTTTTACTTTTGCCAATTTGCCGGCGTCGATCGGTCGCTCGTCTCCACCCGCGTGTCAAGTGTGACATTTTTCGCCATTCTTTTCAATTATTCCGCGACAGTCGAGCACCAAGGCGGACATGTAATTTCAATTTCATCGAGGACCACGGATTTTTAATCTCGCCGCTTATCCTACCGTTAAGCCGCGAACCTGTTTCCATCGCGCGCTCCTTTTCGCCATTTAATGGCACCAGCGACCCGTTTCAATTCTACAATACGACACGAAATATGTGTGCTTCTCCCCCTACCCCTCTATAGTCGCGTGCCACCCTTTACTTTTCACCGAACCGATTTAACCTCTTGCCTTACGATTTCTTTCGCAATTATCATCTTTTACACTAGATATATGGAACCGTCAATTCGATGGGAATTGAATATTTTAAACATTATTCCGTAAGAATTTCAATCGATTTTGATTGACGCAATTATGTGAATTCGCATTATAATTCTCTGTCCTTGACATACTAATTTCCGAAATGTATGTGAACGATCATGTGGTTTTCTAGGAATGATAGAGTAAAGTGTAGAATAAACGTGTGTAAATCTAGTGTTAAGGATTTATTGGCACTAATAATAATTAACTAGGAAGAATGGAATTCTGTGTTTGTTGTAGGTTATGTTTATTGTAAAGATTAAAAGTTTAAAGGATAAAGATAATATTTTATTGCGATTTGAAGGAAAGGAATAATGCTTGAAATTTGAACATGAGTTCAGTTCGACATCTTAAGGCGAGTTCATTGTAATTTGTTGTAGAGGTTAAAGGTTCAATACTTAATTTTCACTGAGTAGAAACAAATATTATTGATATTTAGTGAATTCAGGTTGAAAATTTCAAGTGGTTATGGGAATCGAACATAAGCGTCGCGATTTGTCGCGCGACGAGCCGGCATTCGTCCGATACGAATGTTTGAAGGATTATCGTAACGCGTGCTCGACGTGTTTGACTATAAAACACGGGCCCCGCCATAAAATCTGTCGCGATGCAGGTTGAACGTACGATTGGAACGCGTGCAGCGATTGTACAACGATTTTCTCCATGGTTGCAGTTTCAGCGCGGAATATTAGTGTCTGGAGCACGACAAGAAAGCTCTGCTGTTGTCGAAAATGTACCTGGTACTCAATTTCTTTCAAAAGAATTTTTATTTGATCACGTACACCTTTGCGCCTTCGAAAATTTGAAATTCGAAAGTTTAAAGTTTTCAAATCTTTTTAATGTCGAATGGAAATCTCTGACTATACAATCTACTGCAATTAAATACAATAATTGCTCCCCTACGAATCAACAGCCTCTAACAATATAAAAACGCCTGGAATACAAAAGTGTGGACACAAAATCAATTCAGAGGTTAATGATTTCCATGCGATACGAGCTAGCACGAAAGCATCGAATTAAAACAAATTTCCAACGGGAAAGTCTTTCCTCCGCGATCCACGGATAACATTTGCCGATATGAAAAATGTTATCTGTCGTCGCGCGATCGATCGTGCCCGACCGCGGGCCCCTCGGCGAAACCGGCGACACGCGGATACATTTTAAATTCGATAATTCGATAGGTGGGGATTCAGCGGGCGTCCAGAGACGGGAAACGTTTATTGTATCGAGTCAATATTTTACTGGCTCTTTTCCGGGGCCGTTCCCCCGGCTTCCCGTAAAAATATCGGTTTTCGATAACAGATAGCGCTCCGACCCGACTACCACACTGTTCCCAGCGCGAATTAAATGGTACACGGCCGCGTGAATTAAAGAAGAAAAAGTAGAACCGACTGTGGAGAGGGGCGAACGACACCGATTCTCGTATCCAGTTTCATTAGCGATCGTTGCCTATTAATTAATTAATGATCGGGATACCTCCGAACAGGGGCGTAACGATCGTTTAATCTTAATCGCGATTCGTTGCGCCGATAACGAAACAGTTTAGTAACTCGGGAACGAATCGCTTTTATTCGTAACTTTCGTTGGAATCGCTCGGAAACACCGTCGTTTTCGTAATCAGCCGGTATTAATTAATTAACTACTGAACAGGATACGAAAAACGAGCGGCCCGTATCGTCTAATCTCGATCGCGATCCTATTACCTCGATACGGAATAGCTTGGCAGCACCGGGAACGAATCTCTTTATCCGTCGACATCTGATTACTGTGGCTCTGACATCCACAGCCGCTTCGTATTAATTAATTAAAGCATAAACAGGATAGCACACGGTGAGGTATGGTCTAATCTCCGGATCCTGTTACGCGATTGTCTCGACTTGAACCGCGCACGGCAACGAAAAAGTCAAGATACCGATCTCACTTGTTCTATTCTCGTTATAATCGCTTCGCTAAAACTGAAAGAAAAGAGTGCGACGCACTTTGCGCCGCCTTGGAATCGCATTAAATCGGTTAATACACCATTCATTCAGTCGATCCAATTAGGTCTCGTAAATCAGAGGTCCGCGCGTGCGCAGGCGTACAGTGATCTGATAATTCTCGAATTCATAATCCCTGCCGAGCGAATTTTCATTCAACGCCGCGCATTTGGAAATCAATTAACCCGGGAGCCGGTCCGCGACAAGATTTATTTCCCAATTTTCGATCGTTCCGCGGAAGCTGATGGCAGCCCTCGGTGCCTTCGTATATTCCCGTGTTCGCCGCGGTGAATAATACACTCGGTGTAAAAGAAAAATCGTTGCAAAGTATCGATTTCGAAGTATAAATTTATTGCGGACCGATCGGTTCGAGGTCGATCGCGATTGTCCGGAATTAATTGATCTAATTTATATTAAAGGAGGGGGAGGAGGGGGTGAACGACCCGTGGTTTATTAAAATTCCACGGTATTTGCAATTTAGATCGATCGAAGCGCGACTGGGAAGACCGGAACTAATTTGCGCGAGGGTTTTATGGACAAATTAGCCGCGTTTTGTCGGCCGTTTATGCGTGTTTAAAATTGATAAGCCTGATGAAGGGTTGTCCCAGGCTAACGAGGCTGATTTGCGATTAACGTTTCACGGATGAATTAAGAGAGCGACGCCGCGGAAAGAACGGGATGGCCGATCTTCGGCGTGGAACGAGCGCAAAGTGGAAACGATGATTAAAACTGGCCATCATTTTTCGTGTATCGTCGTTCACCTTCGATTTTATCGTTGTTATAAACCACGGACGCGATACTTTCGTATTATATATTTACTTTGACCGCGCATCGCGGCGGCCGCTCGATTTTAATCGGTTATTGATTGTCAATTGTTTGTTTTTCTTCCTCGACGGTGCGCGTACCTGCACGCTATCGTTCCCGGATTAATATGCTAGAACGTGGATTATCAAAGAGACGGGTCGGACCGATGGTTCAATTATTTCGAGGGAAAAGGGGAGAAAGAGACCGTGGAAAAAGAAAAAAACGGGGGAAAAATCAACTGCAACGCGTTGCACCGGCGGCGCATGTATTTACACTTCGCCCGCTTATGCACCAGCTAATCCATCTTCTCGTTCATTTTCTATCTCGTTACGGACTTTTATTTAACGAGCACCGGCCCATACCACGTTTCATCGTCCGCTCTCCTCCCCGCGCGGTTGTCCGCTGTTCCCGCGGGACGGTCTGTTGTATGAAACGTGTAATTCGAGTGGAGCACGGCGGATTCATTGCATCGCGTTACCGTTGGTATTAACGGTTCGCTGTTTGTTCTGAAACATTGTTGATTCCGTATTCGAACTGAGGAATATTTGAACAATAAATTTTTCTTTTGTAACTTCTGACTTTCGAATTAAATGTTTGAGATTCTATATTACATTTTTGAGACGTTTCAAGGAGATGATTTTAGTTTCTGGGTACTTATTCTTCGAGTTTAATTAAATGAAAATAATTATTCTTGATGAAGGATAGAAATCATGGGAGCAGCTGGTATTAATGATACGCTGTTTGTTCTACAAAATTGTTGATTTCGTGTTTCTTCTTTAACTACTGACTTCCGAATTAAATATTTCAGATTGTATGTTACATTTTTGAGACATTTAAACGAGACTTCAGTTTCTAGGTACTTATTCTTCGAGTTTAACTGAATGGGGACGTAATGAAAATAATTATTCTTGAAGAAGGATAGCAGGTATTAAAGTGAAGTGTCCGCGCGATATCTTCAAAGAGGTTAAGCCACTTTCCACCATGCAAATCGGAAAATTCAATTAACCGGCGCTGTACTACATTCGAAATCCCCCGAAAAAAAAACTAATTTCCTCTGTGCTTAATCAGAGACCGTGGAACGGTCGAGTTAATACGGAATTCTTTCCTCTCCGGCCGATCTACGTCCCCGGGAACAAATGCAAATCCGTTCGTCGCATTAAGCTTGTTCAACGTTAAGTAGGGAGACGTTGAAACACGACGTTGGTAACGCTGTCCCTTTGTTCTGGTAAAATTGCATTTCTGACGGCTCGTATCCTCGGCTCGTGTCAAGGCCTCAATTAACCACGTTCCTCTATTGGAAACCGGGTCAGTTTGCAGAAGGGTTTTATTTGCCCCTCGAATCAATAACACGGATGCGCTATTAATCTTCTCGCTCCTCTGACACATTTTGATCGCGAAACAACCCTCGAACAAGAACTGTATCAACGAAATTTCATTTCGAAGAGTCGGCTCGCTACTGCATTGAGAATCTATTCCATTTGATTTTATTGTATTATCATATTCATTATTTTCGCGTGTTTCGTATTATTATACCTTCAAAGAAATTGCTGAACGTAAGACGAAAATCTCTCTGACACATTTTGATCGCGAAACAACCCTCGAACAAGAACTGAATCAACGAAATTTAATTTCGCAGAGTTGGCTCGCTGCTGCATCTAGAATCTTATTGTATTATCATATTCATTATTTTCATGTGTCTTATAATATTATAGCTTCAAAGAAATTGCTGAACGTAAGACGAAAATCTCTTTGACATATTTTAATCACGAAACAACCCTCGAACAAGAACTAAGTCAACGAAATTTCATTTCTGCGAAGAGTTGGCTCGCTGCTGCATCGAGAATCTATGCCATTCAATTTTAATATATTATTATATTCATTATTTCCACGTGTGTCGTATTATTACAGCTTCAAAGAAATTGCTGAACGTAACGGACGAAAATTGCACTCATAAATTCCCCGGCCATGCTACTTTGTGTCAAACACGTAGTTGAACAGCGTTAAGTATCTCAACAGCTGAACCGGTAGGCCCATAAAAATTGACCACAAATTTAAAATCCTCGTTGAAACTACATGCAAAGTAATAAGCCGTGATTTATCGTAGCGCTCGGCTCATGGGTTTCAATTAAAACTCGTTTCGCGCCCGAGCCGCGTTTTAATTCCCAGCGCATTCGACTTTCAGCGATTCCTTACGATCGTGTCAAGTTTCAAACGCATTCTTCGCGAATCGTGTCGCTTGGAACGCTCTGCATCGTTAAAAAACGAACACGACTTATGTAACTATGTTGGCAGCTTGGAAAGGTCTCACTTATCTCACGAATAACGCCCGGGAATTCCGTGCCGTCTGCGTTGAGGCGACCTGTACGCGCCGGCAATCTCGCTCGAAGCTCGGGAACGTCAAGGAAAAATTTTTAATTCACCGTATGTCCCTTCCGCCGACTTTCCAGCGATAAAGTACGTCTTCGCGACGCTGCGAGGATTCATTCCGTCCTTATTACTCGCCGCGCGGGGAGAAAAAAGAGGAGAGCGGCAAGGAAAGTGGGCGGGAGAGAAAAATTACGTTTCTAAATAAGACGAAAGAACGAAAGGAATGTGGAAAAGAAAAGAGAGAAGAGAAACAGAAGGAAGAAGAGGAGAGAAAAGGGGCAAAAAACAGAAACTGCTTCCATAAACGTTCCACTCGCGGAATTAAAAACACGGGACGAGAAGAACGGCGGACGGGGGACGCGACGCGGAAAGTAATTTCAAAGTAGAAAAAGGGCGGCGTGGGCGTGGGCCGTGCGGGGAACGGGCGAATGAAATACGAGCGCGCGCGCGCGTGGAGGGCGCAGAGGGGAAAATGAAAAAGTCGAATCAGATAGAGAAACAAATTTCCTTCCAGCTCGTAACAATAGAAAGTCAATTCCGCCTTTATTCCTTCGGCCAACTTTTGCCAACGCGCCAGAAGTTTTCGTTTCGCCGCGTTAACGCGTTCGCCGCCCTCCGCCCCACTCCGCCCGGCCCCGCCGTCATCGCGATTTTATTCGCAGCTTATTTTATCTGCGTTTATTACCGTCGTTTCGCGAACAGTTTCCATTACTCTTCGTTCGAGGGATCCGCGAAATGAAAATGCTGAACGGTGCCCGGGCTGGATGGAAGTTTATAGGGAACCTGTATAGGGTGATTCAAGGGGAAGTATATTGGAACTCGTAACAATTACGGGTGGTTCTTTGAAAATTGATCGAATGACTTTGATTATTCTGCAGTTGGAGTGGTAGTACAGAAATTGTATCAATATTATTCAATCATTGATTCGTCTGTCTACCTATTTTCATTTTTTCTAGTAACCTTATTAACCCTTTGCACTCGAGGGGCGCCTTACAGTCGCCACCTGATTCGACGCAGCAAACTTATAAAATTTTCAATTCAATATTAAACCTTGTGTAATGTACGAACACATAAAACGTCGAAGTAAAATAGTTCTGTCTCTTAATTTATAGAAGATAGTCAATCGTGTTAGTTGCGAAAAATATTGTTAATATTAGTTAGACAGTAATGAATATTTTTTATGAAGAATATTGTCGAGTGCAAAGGGTTAATTATATTAACAGTATATTAACCTTTAACCTGAATATATAATATTATATCAACCTACAACCAGCTTTTCTTATTCTGTTTTATTGCGGGAGAATAAATAATATTCTCTAGTTAATCCAGGTAGATTATCAAGATACCTTTTCATGTACGTTGCGGGGAACTTGGCACTCATGACATCATAGCGGACACAGTCGCTCAGAGAGATCCAATTGCGAGTCCGGAAATGGCTCTCCCCACTCTTTGTCTCCCCACTCTTTGAGCGCCTCAGCCAATCATATACCAAAGCCGAGCATCCTCGTGGAAAAGGCGTGCACCTTCGGATCTGACCACTCAGGCGCGAGTGCCAGGTTAGCTGCAACAGACGGTACCACTGTTCTTGAATCGTCCTGTAGATCGTTGGAAACATTCGTTAAAACAATAAATCCTGCATCAATGCGATCGAACGGTTATTTGGCCGAGTGTTTGCTTATTCTCGGCGAACCACTATGGTATTCCGCGATTAAAACAGAGTCGGTGTTTACCGGACGTATCGTTCCGTCGATACATTTACTTATCTCCGTGCCGGGGCTCGTATTTCGCAGCGGAACGGTGATTTTTTCCAGCGAGTTTGCATCGCGCTCGAGCGGGGGGCAGCGTAGCGCGGCTCAAAGGGAGTCCCCTTTTTTGAAATTATAATGAAGCGAGCCCGATCGATCCCGTCTACGTTTAATCGCGCATAAATTGAGCAATCCTCTTTAATTACGGCCCTCCGGAGTCCTTCTTCCGCGGGACTACGGCAGGGATTTGCATATTCCGGGGCGCTTTTGTGGGCCAACAGCCCGAAATCGCGTTTCCTGGTCCATCGGAACTCCCCGGGACACCCTCTCGATGCAAATTGTCTTTTTATGTCGCCGTCGGATCAGGAAGACGGAATAATTTGTAATTAATTAGCCCATCGCGGCCGTTCTGTCGTTCCCGACGAAACAATCCGGCTGACCCGGACGTTTTCGCGGGCCGATTAAAACGGGCCAGCTATTCGCGTTTGATCCTAATAAAGATCGTTTTACCGGGCCGCGTAAAAAAGGGGATCCGGGGCATAAAGTAAACAGTAAAATTGAAAATTTCCGTAAAAATTACCGCGCAACGTCGCGAGGCCGATGCAAATGCGGTTACCTTAAGCGCGATCCTTCGAGTTTTTAACGCGCGCTCTCTCTCTCTCTCTCTCTTCGCGAAAAGAACCAGGGAATTTTTATGAAACTCCTTCGCAACGGTGATTCTACACGCTTTTGCGCGGTCGAACGCGTTTAAGGACTATGAAACGGCATTTCGCTCGCGGAACTCCGTTTCTTCGTCCGGTTCTCGATCGACGTCGAGATACTCGAGAGTCCCTCCGGTGGATAATTCGGATGAAAATTGGAATCGGAGGTGCATTAGCGGCATTGTCCCGTTGCAGAAGGTCTAAGTAACGGAGGCGGAGGTATTAGCATACAGGGATTTGCATATTTCCGAACCGAAGCCTGCTCTGTTCGGGCAACAGCCGAAAATCAAGGTGGTTTTTATTTCGTTACTCTGCATTTTGCCCGATTAAAGCGCATCCACTTTAAGGCCCCTCGGTGCTCGTGCACGCGGAACGATCGGCTCTCCTTTTTTTTCTTAATGCGCCCCTGTGTCAGCACCGGAATTACCTTGTTCGACAACGAAATCATTAAGGACCGTCAAATTTTCTGTACCGTTTCTCAAGCTCGTAAACGACGGCGGACACAGTGCCTTTTATCATTCCGGCACGGAATCGTCGCGCGAAACACTTTGTCGCATCCGTTTTAAATATTGCATGACTACGGGGGGAGATAAGGACGTTTATTAACACTAAACGTACCGCGGCCAGTCCAATGACCGGTTTTAAAATGTGATTTAACGGTCAGCGTTTTCTTTTATCTGCCTAACGTTACGTCAATTCTTCCGTTGATCGGTTAATCAGTATTTTAATTTTTGTTTTCACTTTTGTTTATGTTTGTATTGAGGAAGATTTATCGTTTCACTTGTTTACTTTCATTTTGTAAACAATTATTTGACTGGTTACGGTAGGAATAGAGGAATGCAGTAGGAATGCAGTGTCGGTACGTTTAGAATGAAAAAAGAAGGAAGGTTTCAGGGAGCAGTTGCAGATGTAGCTAATAAAAGGGCACAGTTTGAAACCGAAGGGGCGTGAACATTTTACGAAACTGAAATTGATTTTATTCGTTCGGAATTCATGCGGGTTTCGCAGCGACGAGCGACGAGCGTCGTGAGATTAATGCGGCTGATTTGAATTCGTATTAATTCATTGACAACCCGACGTAATAGAATATCATTCATGCGAGCTATTAATGTCAAGGAAAATGTGATTGATTTCTGAATGTTAATTGAGTCGCCGGGCAGATTGAATCTTGCATTAATTGATGATTGGCATGTGCGTTGGGAACAGTGTGCCTTCGGGGAGTTTCATTTGATAATGACCATTGAACTTTGGAGTAGAGAAGAATGTTCATACTCAAATTTTTAAATATACGAATGTTCAAACTTTCACAGTTTAAAGCGTTCGAACTTCCAAACCTTGAAATCTTCAAGCTTCAAATTTTCAAACCTTAAAATTTTCAAACATTGAAATTTTAAAACATTCGAACATTCAAACCTTAAAATGATCAAATTTTCGAACATTCAAATCTTAAAACGACCAAACATTCAAATCTCAAAACGTTCAAACTTCCAAACCTCAAAATGTTCAAACTTTCAAATCCCAAAGCGTTCAAACATTCAAATCTTAAAACATTCAACCATTCATACCTTAAACCGTTCAAACTTCCAAAAAGAAACTGTAACAAGGACACAGTACCCAAGACGCGAAGCTTTCACGGAAGTGCCCTCCGTTTTAATTTTCGAACCCCATCCGTATCCCCGGTGAAAGCAACGCTCACCCCCCGTTGATCTCATCGTGTTCCCCGTCCAGAGAAAATAAATCTCAGTTCGACCAGGAATTTTTCGATCTTTGGAGCAATTCGAGGGTTCCCCGGTTACCGTAAAATTAAGCCGGCCGGCCGGCGCGACGGTTCGCCGAAGAAAAATCGGTGAAAAGCCATCGTCGGCACAATAACTCAGCCACCGTTGCTTTCCAGCGTTTATTGCCGGTGTCTCTGGGTCACTGGGTGCCACGCATTTTCACGTGACCACGCTACCACCGCTGCTCACGGTGGTTGCAATAAATTTCCCGAATTTACGGGCGACCAAGGTCAGCCATAAACCGGCCACTCGGTAGCAAAACGGTAAAATTCGGTGGGCAATGTTCGTCGAGTGAATGTCCCACTGAAAAGCCTGAGATACTCCATTTTCATCGATGTTGATGGTACCTGACGACCGAGTTACGGACTTTACTCAACCTATCAATTTTTATCGCTTCAAACCTATAATAAAATCAATCTTTACACCTCCTATCAATACTTTCGCTAAATTCAATACGTTGAATATTTATTTGAAAAAATAAACAATACAGTTTGAAAAGCTGAGTGTATATTTATTAAATTTATTGTCCTCGGGAAAAACTGACCACGAAACAGAGGACTACCAATGGATACCTTGCAGTCATTAACCCTTTGCGGTCCAAAGTGCTCTTGGTTTCTCACTTTGAGGTTCACGTCGACGTTAGTTCATTCAATTACAGCTTAATATGACGCTGTATTTATTTATTCAAGAATATTTGGGAGTCATTGAAATGTTACCTTTAAATGGTACAGTTGTGATACTACAAATAAATATAGAAAAAATTGTTAAAACAGGTAGAGATTGCAATAAAATAAAATGTCAAGTCTAACTCGACATAGGACTGCTAAGGGTTAAAAATATACTTCATGCTCATTCTCAACACAATATTACACACAAAAAAGAACAGAACTCCATTAGCAATATTTAAATATCAATCACATTAAAATATAATAACAAAATCGTACAATTAGACAAGTAACGCGTTACCTGCAACAAGAAATCTCTGAAAAACCTCGGAAAACCTCGGCAACGACGGGAATCGAGGTTCAGGTTCAGCGTGGCCATAAACACGAAATAACCGGGCGCACTGTCACAAAGTAACAAGCAGCACAAAGCGATCGAGCCGGGATAAAAATGATCCCATCGCGCGTTCGACACGGGGCCGTAGTTCCCACGTTGTCGATCGCAAATTCTCGCTTTCTCGGGGCCCAGATGCCGGCACTTTATAAAGTTCCCGGACGGCGTTGTAATGTCCACTCCCGGGCCGATCCTGCGGCGCAGTTACCCGATCCTCCCGTGCCTCCCGTTCGTTTATTTTCTTTTTTCACCGGCGTTTTTTTTTTACCTTTCTTCACGGTCAGCATCGTTGCGGGTCGTCGCCGGAACGGTCCGCCGGCGGAGAGCGAGCGGTTTAATTCGCCGGTTAACGAACGGCACGAATTAGCGGGGCCGGTCGGGCGAGAGGAATTTTATGGAAAAATCGAGACCGTGGATTCGCCGGGAGCAGGAGGAGGAGGGCCATAATTAAGCGTTCGCTGGCCGCGGGAACGCGCGGCGGCGTATCGTGTAATTTTGTTACGAATAAGCGTTATTTCGGGAGAAAGTCGTAATGAACGCACGTCGATTACAAAGTGCCAGCTTAATGCGACCGCCGGCCGGCCACCGGTTGGTTAATACGACCGCCTGCTTTTTGTACGTTTCAATTTTGGGATACGATCCCCGGGCACAGGAAGCGCTGACAACCGCAAGGAATCTCGTTAACCCTTCTGACGGACACTCCTCCTTTTTTCTTCTACCCTCTCCTTCTCTCTCTCTCTCTTGTTCCTTCTTCCTATTCCTTTCTCTTTCTCCATTTCTTTTCCTATCTCTCTCCTTCTCTTTCAACGTCTCTCTCTTTTCCTTATCTTCTTTTTTCTTCTTTCTCTGAATTTCTTCTCCTGCTTCTCTCTTTCTCTCTTGACTTCTGTTTTCCTTATCTTCTTCTCTTTCTTCATGTCTCTTCCTGCCTCTATTCTTCTCTTCTAACGTCTCTTTCTCTTTTCCTTATCTTCTCTTTGTTTTTTCTCTTAGTTTCTTTTCCTGCCTCTCTCTTTCCCTCTTAACTTCTCTTTCTTCTTTCCTTATCTTCTTCTCCCTTCGTGTCTCTTCCTGTCTCTCTCTCTTTTCCTTATCTTCTCTTTCTTCATTTCTCTTCCTGTCTCTTTCTCTCTCTTTTCCTTATCTCCTTCCTCCTTCTTCTTTCTTTTTCCCTCTTTCGATGTCTCGTTCCCTTACTCTCAATTTCTTCCATCTCTCTCTCTTTCGGTTTCTTGTCCTATCTCCGTCTCTCTCTCTTTTCCTTATCTTCTTCTTTCTCCATGTATCTTCCTGTCTTTCTCTCTTTTCCTTATCTCCTTCCTCTTTCTCCTTTCCTTTTCCCTCTTTCGATTTCTCGTTCCCTTACTCTCAATTTCTTCCATCTCTCTCTCTTTCGGTTTCTTGTCCTATCTCCGTCTCTCTTCCTCTCGATTCCTCGTCGGTCTTCTCTTTTTCTCCTTCAACGTCATCTTCCTCGGTCCTCCCCGCGACCGAACGAGATCTTATATGTCCGTACACACGCAAATTTCCGAGCGTCACGGCGCAGCTCCTCTCTTTGCATTCCCTCGGCCGATCGTTGCCCGTGTATTCCCGGTTTTATGACTATATTAAACGGGCTCCTCCGCCCCGCGCCGTGCCTTCCTGGAATTATTTCGCGAAAACTGTTACTTCCCCGATCCGGATGGATTGATTATAGATCGATTGATTACAGCCCCGCCGATTGAAATTACGGTGAATGTATCACGGGCGTTATCGAGGACGATAAAACATTGTTGGCGGTTCGCGTTAACCCCCGGCCGGACACTGACAGGATAATATGTGGTATAGTTCGATTTTACGGGATCCGGAGATGTCTGGTTGTAGGTACAAGTAATTTTCTTCGGTAGCATTTTTACGGGATCTCGTGTTATCTTCTTTGGGAACGCAATGGTTTATTGGGAGGCGTAATCTCGCCGTAGCCGGTTAATGGAAAATTTATATTTTCTTCGGGAACTAAGTACCGAGTGTTAGGTTGAAAAACAATCTACCGCTGATGAAAGTTGCTCCTCCAAGTCCCTGACAATTAAGTGAAATGCTTTTTATCTGTATTACCAGCGAGATAATAATTATTATTCTTCTTTATTACAGGATACTATAATGGACTGCGGGGATGATGTAAGCGGGCTCGAAGACCTCGTCGAACTGGCCACCGACGTCGCAGACTCGTCTCCGACGATCCGAGGTAATTAGACGTCCCTTTTCACCCCTTTAGCGTGAATTTTCAAGGATCATTACGGAGTCCATGTTTAAATCGAGGAACTTTCTCGGATCATTCTGGAACCGTGTTCAACTAGAAAATATAAAAACAATATTACACATCCTATAAACCAAATTAACACTAGAACTACCGAGCATGTAATACGATCAGCATGTAATCCGTATGAAAATTGTAACAATAGATTATTGTCAGTTGTTTTAGACATTCATTATAGTATTCAAATGAAACTATTTATTTTCAAGATCATTTCAATTATTGAAAGCTTTTAAGATATTAATAATTGCGAAACAAAAAGATCAAAACCAGTCATTTTGACTGGTACGGTAGTTAAAAGGATAAAACCTACAAAAGATACTTTTAACAATAGATCTACCACTTCCGTCCTAATACCATCTGTTTAAATAAAATGTAACATCCTTCGTTCGTATTATTACGTCCTAGCATAATTCCACTTTTGATTAACACATCGCGTACCGTCTAATTTTCAGAAAACTGAATTGTGATGGCAATTTTCACTGAGGTCAACTTATATCACTATACACAGAAAAACTCAGATATTATATTGTTGTGTAATATATTTTAAATAGATAATCAATTCGAATTAACCCTTTGCACTCGGAAGTTTTTAACTAGAAACATTCGACACTTTCCGCTGAGATATAGACGACATTATTTGAAACGAACTAATGATAAAATATACCTAAATTAAAAAACAAAGCTATTTTATATAAATGTTTCACATATTGATGCATTATACAAAACTTAATATTATATATAACACTTTGTAATTTTGTTATATCAAATCAAATGGTGACAGAGTCACCTCTCGAGTGCACAGGGTTAAATTTCATATTTTTTCAATACTGTGGTAATTAGGAAAGTTGCACAGCTAAGTGTCTTTCTATAAAAACGGGATATCTCGTTACCGGTCCGCAATGTGTTAATATTACTCGCGACATCCATCAATGCAACAATACCCCTGCTCGAGCTGATAATGCAAAAGTTTCCGTCCACGGAGGACAATCCTTGCATAAATATCTTTATCGCGGGAACACACCCCGGGGACTTCGCGGTAATTATCCGGCAAGTAGTCGGGGACGACGGTTCTCTCTCCGTCGACGATGATTCCGCCTTGCAATTGCGCTTCCTCGAATCTCGCGAGTTTCCCATTCTTTCCACGACCGGCGACCGTTATCTTCGGGGCTGCTCGTAAAGTTAGCCGCGAACTCGCGCCCCCCGTATCCTATTCCCGCCGCTAACTACCCTCTTGTTTCGCCATCCGTTCGCCGACCCCGCGGTGGCTTGTACACGTTTTATTTACCCGTTAATTAGATCGTCAGCGGCCGACATTAAGGGAGCATTCCGCGTGTAACGAGACAGAATAATTCGGGTGCCACCGTTCGCTCCAGAATTGTTCACGCTTTGGCTACCGGAAGCCCATTAATAGATTCCCGTGACTCGTTAAAAAAGAAGTCTACTCGTTACTTTCTACCTTTAACCCTTTGAACTCCGTAGGCTCCATTGCATCAGTTATAATATTAAATATATCAATGAATCTTAATGAAAGTACCATAAAATTTTTCCATTTTCCGCACATCCAAATTTTGTAACAAGGAAAATTATAATATTAAATATTTCAATGAATCTTAATGAAACTACCCTAAAATTATTCGATTTTCCACACATCCAAATTTTGTAACAAGGAAAATAAACGATTGAAGAAATGTTATAATCTAATTTTCGCTAGGAATACTATAAAAATTAGTAACAGTTGTTGATAGATTACGAAACAACCTGGAGTGCTAAGGGTTAATATGGGATCTTATTAATTTATTTCAATTCGAATGGAAACAATGTTGACGCTTCACTCGGAGCTCGTTAATTTCATTTCAATTAGCTGTTCTAGGTTCATGGAATGATCCGTGTAAAAATTCCTTGGTGTTATTTGAGATTTATTATTTCGAGATTGCAATTTCCACTGCGATACAAGATATAATCCTGAAATCTGTAGACTTTAAGCACTTTAATCAACCCTCGAAGCTAAAATGATTAAGCGAATGAAACGTTTCGCCCGTTGAAGGGGGAGCACTGACGATTAGCAGAACCTCGAATATTTTCCCCTAATATCTCCGGGAAGGGATAATTATTTACGACCGCAGGAAAACTCTTTGTCGCAGACGTTTGGCTTTTCTCTACGCGTTTCCCGTTCGCAGTCAAGAAAACCACCCTTGCCAGGTAACGCGCTGTAAACTGTTCCCGTCGTTAAAACGCTTCGTGTCCGGAATCGCTTGATTATTTCCGGGGAATAAGACGGGAAACCGGAACAGCGTCTGTCGTCTTTGAAGGGAAACACGGTGTTTACGGAATCGCGTCGTTTCTACGAGGGCGGGGAGCGATCCACGACGATAATCCTGATTGCGATCGTCGAATGAGGGTAATAGAGGCTTTACGAGATGATGAACCGAGCGAAGGGTGATTGTTTGAACGGCCTGGGGGCTCTACGGATTTTCTTGGCGCCTGAGAATGCTCTAGTTACCGTCGTCTCTGGATCGAAGGGAAATTGTGATCTCTAATCGAGATTTTTCCTCTGTGACGGACAGGAAATTACTTATTCTTTTATGTACGGAAGACAGGCAGACAAACGATAGAAAGTTTCATTAACTTCGAACTTTCTTCTAATATTATCTTTCGCGCTTCGACACGAACGCAGAGAGGAAAATTCTATTAAATTCTCCGGCAGGAAAAAACGCAAGCTTGTACGAAAGCTCCGTGGTTTAATTATAAATTTTACTGCCCGCCGGTTCGATCGGTTACAACCTGGATTAATAAAAGGAGCCTATAACTCACAATTAATGTTCCGGCTATAATTCGCCTCGCGAGCTTTTACAGCCCGCTTCGGTTTACTAAAATAGTGCCCTGGAAATGAGTTTTAAAAATACACAAGACGATCGAGAGACTGTTCCGCAAAGACGCGGGACACGGCGCGATGAGTAATGCGTTCTCATTACGTGGATTAAATTAATAAGAAAGCCGACCAGCTTCGTCATGTCTTAATAAGATGTCCCGGGCCCAGCGTTCGGCCGTCTTTAATTAAATTACACGAAAAATTGATCAATCAATTAATATTTCATACGAGCGTATCCACCGTTCTATAATTGCCCGTTTAATTTATCCTCGATTAGCATCTCGCCGTTGCAAAAATCCTTTTCCCTCGCAAGTTGCCGCGACAGTTTCTCATAGCGTATCGCTAGCGCCGCGAGCCTCGCCAAAAGAAACCGATCGGGAAGATCGTCGATCCGCCGGCGATCGGCAAACCGGTCACCCCAGCCAAAAAATAAACCAGGATCGTCTCGAATGGTAATCGAAAGACTGAAAGTAATCGCAGCTCGAACCAATTAACGACACTTATAGAAACGACGCCGGGCAGCGTCGATCCGAGGGAGGGCTGAAACGGATAATCGATCGGGGAGGATCGATCCACGGCCGCAATTAAACGCGATTCCGACCGGCCGGGAATTTAAAAAAGATCACCACGGGGTTACTCGCGTCGTGCGCCTATATCTGTGTAACAGACGTTACGTACGTGATCGCGAAGTTCGGCGGAGAGATCGACGGTGCCCTTTCGATCATGTCGGATCGCGTGACCGAAAATTTGCCGTCGCCCGGGGTGGGAATTCACGATATCTGGACGGGGAAAGAGAGAAACAGGGCCGGCCTCTGCAGAAGGACCGGATAATTAGGAGCGATTACGGTGCACGTTTAACCGGGCACCGCGTAAGGGGGACGCGAGCTCGTTGATTATAAAGTGGTAAAACCGAGAGGGTATACTTTGTCGCCGGAGTCATCGGCCCGATCCCGAGGGACGTAATTACATGGATCCCGGACGATCTCGCCTGACAGCCGGGACACACTTGCGCCCGGAATCCCGCCTCGACCGAGAAATAACTTCGTTCCCTTTCTTCCCTTCGTTTTTTCGCGTTTTTTCATTCTCGCCCCTGCGTCTCGTTACTCTTTTACTCGTCGCGCGTATCTTCTTTCGGGGCTGCCCCCCCCCCCCCAACAGCGCGAGGAGCATTGACTCCCGGCGACCGGCCAGGGAACACGGAAGCTGTTCATCTTCGGTAATTCGTGTACGCCGGGCTAATTATTAACAAAATGTCCAGGCGAAATGAGATGTATCTGTCATGTACCGCGGCGCGATGGGATCTCTCGGAGGTCGAGCACGGCTGATTGAAGTTCGCTCGAGTACTTTGGGTTGAGTCAGGATCGACGGGAGGTTAGTTTGGAAATTTCGGATTGAGGTTGAAATCATCAGATTCTTTTAATACCGTCGCGAACAGTGAAAATTTTAATGAGCTATGAAAGTAGAAGCAATGCAAATTCGGTTCTGCGAGAGTTAAAGTGGGTGAGAGTGTAAAAAAATGAAGGCTATGTAGAATTAAATGTGTAATCATGTGGCTTATCAATTTGAGTGTTTAGCATCCAAGTCATTTGGCATCGCAATGAAGATGAATGCTATAGCATAAATTAACCCTTCGCACTCGGAAGTATTTCGTTGGCAATACTTAACATTTTCTTACTACTGACGATGGTTTTTTTTTAAATGAATTCAAAGAGAAGTCACAGGTAAATTGAGAAACAAAGCTTGTTTATCCCAATATTTCGCGCATCGATGCATTATACATAGTTCAATATTAAATATTAAATTTTCTAATTTCACTGCGTCAAATCAAATGGCGATTGAGAGTCATCTCTCGAGTGCAAAGGGTTAAAACTCACTAAAATTCAAACTGGGATCACTAGGAAGTGCCAAAAGTATAAAAAGTGAAGATTGAAACTATGTTATCAGACTCTCCTAAAGATCCTGTTTCTTTCGATCGTAAAGCAACATTCATATAATAGATCAATACGCTTCCAACGAAATTTTCAACAAAATTCTATTCCACGGAAGTCTCGTTACAATTAAACGAAGTTACTTCAGTCTGAATCTCGAAGCAGACGTTCGACGACAGAACATTGATATTTCAGTGTCCTAACAATACCATCCCCCAGTATCGCGAAGGAATCTCATAGGGGAAGAAACATCCCCGTAAAGCATTTTCCCCGGCATTCCGTGGGACGCAGAGCTGACGCGGGAGCTGCTTACGCGTCTCGCGACGGGTATTCGGGCGCGGATCGATCGGCAGATTACATAAAAGTCGTCCAGAATAAATCTTCCGGGTAACGCGCGTCTTCTCGGATCGATCGAGATTTTTTGGGGCACGGGCGCGGCTGGTTCTCGTCCGGGGATGAAATTTACCGAGCATAAATCCGGTCGGCGACGATTCTCCTCTTTCGGTTATCCAGCGGACAGCGGCGCGATACCGTTCGAGGGCAATTTTCGTCGGAAGATTGAAATTCCCGCGGTTGTTACGGCGAACGGTGTACCGTCGGCGGCCATTAGCATATAAAATTCATATTTCAAGAAAGGGGCCAGCCGATCCGGACACGACTGTAAGCGGAAAGTCATTTTCCCCGCATTCGCGAGCGGGCCGCGTGATTAATGGTAACGACCCACAAAACTTTAATGAATCGGACTCCGAGGATCGAGAGAGTCTCGTTATCGGTTCTCTCGGCGACGTTTCGATTTTATTCGCGATCGCCGGGCCACCGTAACGACCTGCTGATCGAGTTAAACGTTTATTTATTAGGTTTGTTAATCAGCGGGCCGATGCGGTCGCCAAAAATTTCTTCATCCGTTCGCCGGGAGCCTCGACGACGGCCCGTGGGTTCTTAATTAAATTTGCGGACTGGATGTAAGGGGCATTTAGTTAAATTTGTTGTTGCCAATATCTGCCGTTCTCAATCTCCTCTCGAGTGGTTCTTAATTTAATCCGGAACAGTTGTTATCGGAACGGGAGACGGACGGACGGGTATGTTTAAATTATTGTTGGAAACGAATCCGGTCGGCCGGCTTTAACGGACGGAAAGTGTACCGAGGCAAAAACTACGTTCAACGGTAACTGAATAGGAACCGAGAGAGGGAATCCTTGGCGCAGGGAAGTTTAACTTAATCTTTGACAGCGCCGAGTTGATAGAACTCCTACAATTCTCCCCCTCCCCCGGCCGCCCTCCTTCCTTTATCGAGGCAAGAAACTGAAATGAAACTTTTGCTTCCGATGGGAACTGTTAAGAGGGGATCGCCTTACATTCCGGCGAGGATAATAAATCGACCTACTACGTTTTCGAATTACATCATCCTTCGTTGGGAACATGCTGATATAAAACGTCTTGCAACTCGAAGGAACTTCTTGCTGCTGATTTTTAGTTCAAGATGAAACCGTACCTTAGATTTTCGGAATCTCGTGAATCGATCTTTAGAAACCTTTTGTTTCTTCGATTTTATGTATTCTTGTTATTTAGCATCCTTGCGGTTAACGAAATTTGTATTCAAAGATTGGTAGGAAAATGTAGAAGTAACCAACGTTCGCAACCATTGAAGTTCCCCGGATCGTTTTAATCTGATTTAAAGCGTAGCCACCATGGGAGACGAGAGTCATGGTGCATGGGAAATTAGGTCGTTCCTATTTAGAGGAGCGTGATCGCCGCGATTCCCAGGCGAGACGGCGAAAATAAGGGGCGCGGAAAAGGGGATGGAAAAAGGTTGGAGGAGCGAGGAGGACCCTTCTCGACCCGTAAAAAGAAAAATTTCCTGGGATTTCTGCGCATCCTAAGTTCGGAGCAGGTAAACACGAGAAGCGAAAAGGGGGTCGCACAGGCTGTTCGCGCGAAAGCAATCAAATTTCCCATATTCCCGGGGAAACTCGATTACCCTTGTGTCGGCGCACAAAGGTCTCCCATTTAACTGAACCTTTTCTCGAAACAAACGTATGCACACACGGTGCACGGTTGTTATTTCATTACTGCATCAGCGTAAGTCACATTTTCGTCTGAAGCGTTTAAAGAGAATTTCTGTTATTCAACTTTCCTCTGCGTAACGCAATATCACTATTTTCATATTTAACGTTTAATTCGTTAAGAAATGTTTCAGTTATTTTACTAACTCAATGTTTTAACAGCACAAACTATTTTAAGCTTTCAACGTGTTTTCCTGTGCTATGAAGTTGATACTAATTCTACTGTCATTCAGAGAAACGCGAAAAAATTCAAGATAATACATTGGTAGTAGTAAAATAGTCTTCTACCTCGATTCCTTCGTAATGGACATCAATGTTAACTAAATTCTACTATCATTCAGAGAAACGCGAAGAAATTCAAGATAATACATTGGTAGCAGTAAAATAGTCTTCTACCTCGATTCCTTCGTAATGGACATCAATGTTAACTAAATTCTACTATCATTCAGAGAAACGCGAAGAAATTCAAGATAATACATTGGTAGCAGTAAAATAGTCTTCTACCTCGATTCCTTCGTAATGGGCATCAATATTAATTAAATTCTACTATCATTCAGAGAAATGAGAAGAAATTCAAGATAATACATTGGTAGCAGTAAAATAGTCTTCTACCTCGATTCCTTTGTAATGGACATTAATTAACATTGATTCTTGTTAAATTTTAGAGGACTTCGTACCGGTTCTCGTTCATGTTCGTACGGGAAGGGGTTGAATTACGCGAAACGAAGGTGTGACTTACGCTGATTGACCACCGAGGCAGCTGTTTACGCAGTGGAAACAGAGTTGGTGCGCGAGAGACAACTTGGCAGTCCCGTGAATTGTATATAAATAAGTTTTATTACGAGTAACGGCCCGGCAGAAGGTTGTTAGCGATCGTGCCGGGCTGGTGGACGCGATTCGCGGTGATGGAAGTCGGGCAGAAATAGCTCGGAGCGGGAGCGCTCCTCGCGACCTTATCGTTTCCTTTAATCGTGAGGTCTTTAAATGAAATTTTTAATCGTATTACGAGATCATAAAATTATTATTGTTAATTATCTGCTGGTGGGAAGATCGTAGATACCGATGGTATGCGAAATAAAGTATCCCGTGGGCAATATACAGGCGGGAGAAGGAGGCGCGTAGGAAAGAGGAGGACGGAATGGAGCCGGAGGGAAATATGGCCACGAGATAAAGAACAATGAATGGGACAGGTGTAATACACTGGCGATAAATAAATGTAGCGAGTAACATTGCCGGCTGAAATGTTAAGGTTATTAGAAGTAGTGGATGGCACTGAGTTTAATTGGAAGTTTTATTCGCGAGTCCTACAGGAAGGATCTAATTGAAACGGGTGTACGTACCAACTAATTAGATGTTCTGTAATTTCAACCTATTTGTCTAGAATATTATATCGAACTGTTAAGTACTACACAAGAGTGTACCCATATTTTATTATTTAAGCGACTACATTATTTGTTTGCTAGCTTCTATACATCACAGTTTTATATTAGCATTCAGCGTACTTAGGGTCAGAAAGCGAAAGGAATTGAGTTCGTGCACCTTAGACCTTTTAGTTTCTCCGTCAAGTTAATTTTTGACTCAGCTTCGTTCCCCGAGGGGATGTTCGAAGGTTCAAGGTAGTTTCCGCGACCGTTTCCGGACGGTGGCCGTGGGACGAAGCACTGGGACACCCTTCAAGCCCTTTAAATCGTTGACTAACCTAACTCAATCCCGGCCGGAGCCGTCTCTCTGAGACCATAGAAAGGAGACATTTAAATCTGGGTATCCCTGTGGGAACGTCCGGCGTCCAGGTCCTGGGGGGTTGTCCTCCCGGAGGGGGGAGAGGAAAACAATGAACTCGTTTCGGACTGGTCTCTCGACTCTCCTCTGGTGTCGACGGGATAAAGAAAAAAGGGGCGCCTAATGTATGAGGCCCTCTCAAAAAATGGCCTATCGTGAAAAAATCGTCTGGCCCCGTGAGAGGGACCGGGCTCCGTCGGTTTCCTGGTGGACTTTTTCGAACAGTGATCCTAATCAAGACTCGTTCGTATCCATTGATAGTGAAATTAGATTATCCTTTTTATCCAAGCTTTGAATTATTTATGCGATCGTTCTATAGAAAGAAATATTGAAATGGATCAATGTAACTTTCCGAATTTTCTAACGATACATTCCTTTGTTTAGTTTGTTTCGAAGTTTGCCAGGAAAATTGACATTCGTAGATATCCCAGGTTCATTCGTTATTCAGTCGAGATTCGAGTCATCGGCGGATTTCCTGTTCAATCCCTCGAATCTCTCTTCGCTGAGAAATATCGAAAAGATATTTTAAGCTTATCCGAGTTGTTTGTTCGCGGCGGTCGTATTTCACGGTGAAATGCGACGGTATTCGAAGACGGTACAAGCCCCATTTCCGCGGCCAAATGGAAGACTCAACTTCTCCGAAGACACTTCCTTCATCCCGGCATTTATCAAACGCTGTATCCTTCATCGCCCAGGTAAATACTGTATATCCGCGCAAACGGCATTTCCATAAGCGGACGCAAATTCTGTTTCCCAACTGGTATCCACCGAACACCGGCACCGCCGTTACATAATTCATAACGGGAGCAGTCGTTCGCGGCGTTCAATCCACCCTCTCTTCCCACCAAAAAATAATGGGCTCGGGTTAGCTGAAGCTTCTCCCGAGATTTCCCCCGTCTGTTTCCCCGGTTCCAGTCAATTTCCGTCTAACGTGCTATTCTCATCGTTCGCAATAACTGTCGGAGGAAACACGGGAGACTGACGTACGTTTAATTGATGGGCTTCCACGTCGAGTTCGGATATAAGTTCCGCAGAATGTAATCAGCTGTCTTATGTTTCACTTGCCCGAGCGTTATTAAACTTTCACGGACTCGTTAATGAGAATTTATGAGGTGCGAGTTAATCGAACGGATTCCAAGATGTATTTACCATGCCCATTAAGGTGGTATTTAAGGCTCGAATATTCGGCCGTCTTTCCGCCTGATGAATTATGATCGATCGGGTATCGAGGCACGAGAGGACGTCCCGAATTATGAATATTAACTTTACAGGATGTTACAAGTTATCGATTAATCGGATTTCTTCCTCTGGAGACGGTATCCATCATGTTCCCACGAACAGGTACCGAAGTAGCCCAACTCGACGACCCTCGAGCACTCTCTCAACCCTCTGGAAGACTTAATTTCCTCCCGAAGTCAGCCGTCCCTTCAATCTCCACAGTCGCTACAAATTTCCTCCGATGTTCCCATCGATTCCTGAAACATCGGTCCATAAAGAATCACTTAATTGGACGCCCCGAATATTATCTCCATCGTTCCCAGGAACAGGTAAATTCCGCTCACCCTCTGTGCCCCAGTTCTCACACTTCGAGGGCTGCTCCGTGTCCCGAAGTCTCTCACCGACCCTCCACTTCCACCGGTAGTGAACGCCGAAGCCAAAAATGCTACGTTCCCCGGATTATTGACATTCATCCTGAACCCGCAAAATAAACATCCTCTGAGTACCATAAACGAACATTCTCTGAATAAACAGTAATTATATCTCAGAAACTTTCCTGAATGTAATCAATCCTCATTGACCACTTGAGTGAAGATTTAATACATAATTCATTTACTTTACACTATTTAATTTCAATAATCTAAGACTAAAATTTATACTGTCTTCATAGTAACAGTAGTACAATAAAATTCCATATCATTTAACCCTTTGCACTCCGAACAATTTTTAATATAACCTTTCAGCAACTCCGAAAGAGTTGTAAAAGATTTAAGACCCTGCTTTGCCATTAAAAAAACGCGTATACATTTTAAAGTTATGTTTGACTAAAAATTAAGTAATAAACTTATCTTAAATGTCGTCGCAGTGGCAAACGAGTGCAAAGGGTTAATAAAAAATCATTAATAGGAAGATGTCTAAAACTCTCAGCCTAAGATCGCAGTTGCAAGTGATCCAAGCAAAACGTTAAATCTTCAAAACTTTCCAGACAATTTCTCCACTTTCCCCAGAATTTCGCTGCAGAGAATATCCTCCCCTAAAGCATCATCTTTTCAAATCCCCGTCCGTTTGGCCTGGTTCAACTACCGATCCCCGAAAACATCATCCCATAAAGTGTCGTTTAATTGAACACCCCCTGCGTCGACATTATCCGCGCGTTCCCAGGAATAGGTAAGCCCGTCACGCTGGCCGTACCTGACGCGACCCCTTCGTCCGTGATTCTCACAAGGGTGTGCGTGAACAAGGGGGTCGCGTGTACGTGCACCGTAGCCGGTCCGGGGAGGGGAGAAAGAGAGAGGCTCGTGCGAAATTCGATGATTCGCAGGACGGGATGATGGGGTGGGTAGCCGACAGGTAGTTCCCATGGGAGGCTGGCGGCCAGTGATTCCCACAGGAGTCCGCGAAACCGGGCCACCGAGTCGAAACCGAATTCCGGTCCACGATTCTCCGTTTCGTTTCTCTTTCTTTCTCTCTCATCCTCTGTTCGATTCCCAGTTGATCGAGTCGCGAGCACGGAATTCAGGTTCGCCGGGTTTCCACGCGATCTGGTTCGACCGTCGGCGTAGGGCGGGATGCTCGTCCCAGAAATTCACGGCGCGATTGTGTCACTGTTTGCCCCCGAAAAGTCGCGACTGGTTCCGCACGGATCGTATGTGGAACGAGGAACGTTGGTTCTCGAGATTAACGGCGGCCGGTCCTTTGCGGCGCGGGGATGAAATTTATGTTGAACTTGGCCCGCAGGTGGGAAACGATCTGCGCGAGAAAAAAACAGGGACACCCGTGCGGCATTGATGTATACATCGTGGGTACGTTGGAAATAAAACTTGATAACCCTGTAGCGAAATGGGGGAAACGTCTTAACGAGATATTCGAATCCGACGGATGACGCGTCACCGGATTAAGACGTTGAGTCGCCATAAATCTATCGATAAACAGGATTAACGAGTAGCCGAACGATTTTTCCCTAAAGAATTTCCTACGCGGATAATTGGATCGTGTAACCCGAGAGGACCGTGCAGCCGGCTTTGCAGCTGATAGATTTATTAAGGAATCCCGCGCATTTAATCACCGATCTTTAAAACACTATTAAACAGCCGTCCGTTGGGCAAAGTGTTAATAATTCACTCAGCGCGATTCGGAGCGGAGCGGTGCGGCGGTGGCCGATAATCGATCGGACGATTAAGCCCGACACAGAATCCATTTCGCCGTTTTAATAGCCGCAAAGAGAGAACCGTCCGACCCGGCAATTAAGTTCGCTTTGCCCCTTATCAGACAATCAGCATACAAAAATTGCTCTCGGTCTCTGCGCAGATGCCGCGGAGAGGTTGCTGACGTTGTTGGGCGTGGACGACGAGAACGAGGACCTGTTGTCCTCATCGGAGGACGAGGGAGTGGAACTGGACGAGCTGGAGGACGAGGAAGAGGAGCAGGAGAACACCAGGCTGCTGCATCAGCTGGCAGCGTCGCTGGCAGCCGAGCTGAAGCAGTCCCATCAGAAGCAGAATCCGGCGTCCAGGCTTCAATCCAGGAGTTCCTGCGACAGGGACCGCATGGACCTCGAGTCCAGTTACCTGGAACACGACTGTCACGAGGAGGACATCAAAGGAACGTCCCGTTATCACGAGGACATCCCGGAAAAGTGGCAGAGGCAGAGCTCGTCGAGTTCCTGCGGCAAGCAGCAAGGTTTCACCGAGTCCTACGAGTGTCTCGATCATCGTTTGAGGATGGAAGAGGACCTCGAGGACAGCGGAAGCTATCAGGAACAGGTCCCAGCGTCTTGGAGTGCTGGATGGGACGCATGCGCCACGGAAGCGCTGAGATACCTCGTGGAGGATGAGGGCCTGCCGCCCCATCATCCCACGGTCCTAGCTATGAAGGACCATCTGGAGCTGCAGAGGGAGCGCGCGTTCGCACAGTACACCGCGTAAACCCAGCGATTCTATCGGTATTTTTTTAAGGAAGCCTCGTCGGCTGACTGGCCTTCGTCTCCCGGAGTTGCTGGCCCAATCGCGATCGCGATCGATTCGAGCGGGAGGTTGCTTCCTGCTCGGGAGAGAGGATTGAAGGAGCGATCGAGCGTGTAGGCTGGACTGGTGATCGCATTGTCACCTGTTACGATGTTTTTGCAGGATGAATGGGATATAGAGAGTATCTTGGAAGTTTTATCTGAGTTTCTTCTTAATTTCAAATTGAAAATTACACACGGGAGAATCGGAACTCGAAGTTTCTGGGGCTCTTTCGGGCAGGTTGATATTCGAGATTGATCGCGACAGCGCGGCATTAAAATTGAACGAAGCTCATTGAGATGCAGCGCGCGTTCACCGGTATCAGATATTTTCTGCTACCATTCTGGAAGAGTATTTTATATTCTTATTAAGCGCGCGACGTCCCGTCCCGTGTTCCCGAGTCGGCAAATAACTTTCTTCGAGTTCGGCATTCGAATTGTAACACGAAGTGACTTCTTGTGTCGGCGGATAATGAACAGTTGACGAAAGTAGTTTTCAGTACATTTCTCCTTGATTGGCGCGACTTCAATTGCACTTCGCCACGGTGTGCCTCCGTGAAGTTGTGTTTCAATTGCTTTCACTTCGCAGAAGAAGTCGCTCGGGAATTCACGGAACACGGTGACACCGTCGGTCGCCGCGTTTTATTCTTGGACGATCGCGCGGAAAACCATGAATGCGAATTACTCCGTTGCCCGGCGGACTGTCTCATATTCGCTCCTCAATCGCCTCGGCCGCCATGATCGCTGGGCAGGCGTTCCCGTTCGCGGCGGAGATGAATCTCTTCTCATTCAAATTATGAAATGCATTCACCGTGTGTTTGTAAAGCGAACGACGCGGCGCTTTCACGCGCTGCGGTCGCGAGACCGTGCTCGTTGAGCGGACGCGGAATTCTCCGTCGACTTCTGGAGGACGCGCGGCTCTTCTTCGGAGACGAACGAGTTCTCTCGCAGCGAGATTGCCGCGAGAACCACCGTGGATTCCACGGAATTGCGATCAGGAGTGAATCTTGGCTCTTCGACCTCGTTACACTCGCTCGCTTGGAGATGCAGAAGGTAAAGCTAGTCGCAAGATTTAACCCTTTGCGGACGAATGTCGGCGTTTTGCCGGGATCAATCTTCCATGCTTGGAATACCAAGTTGCCAGCAAATGATTTCACTATTGGGACAGCAAGATATCAGTACACAGTTTCCTTATTCTCGATGAATTAAGCAGTCGGTATTTAATTTAGCAGAATTTGCGAAAGGTTTTGTATACTTTCAACAATCTTCGTCCGCAAAGGGTTAATTCCATTGGAGTATACAAGTAACGAGAGTCGCAGATGCATTGGGGACATCTTCTCTGTGACTTGATTATTCCACTTCTTGTCTATTTCAATTTAATCGAGACGTTTCTGAAACGTTCGCTCTTGTTTTTGAAACATTGCCCGTCTTTGTTTAGGAAAGTTCAAGTCATGAATATTCATGGAGGAACTTTCTAGAACATTTTCCTGTTTCTCACTCGTTTCACGAAGTTTCTTGGGTAAATCTTTCATCCGCGAGGAAATAGAGCTAGAATATAGAAAAGAGTACGGCGATAGTGAAGACGTGGAAGAGTTCACTGGCTAAGGTTCATCCTCGATCGATCACGAAATGATTCATCGTTTTGTACTAGATTATTTCCCTAAATGATAAGAATCCACCGAGTCGCCGGTACGTTCACCAGCGGGTAATTAAAAGGGAGCTCTATAGATCCGCGATTGTTCGGGTTCCTGCGGTGGAACCGAGCTGAGAATTAAATGGAGGACGAACTTAAGTTCCAATGGCGGATCAGACTCGGACGATTTCCGTTCGACCACCGAACCAATCAAGCCCTTGATTTTCTCTTTGTTTCCCGTAGCGCAATTCGTTTCTCCTTTTTCCGTTTTCTCTCCTCTGTCTGTTTATTTTTTTTTTTTTTTTAATCTCCACTTATGTATCGTCGTAGTGCTATTAATAATCGTCGTCGCTACATCTACACCTAGCATTATCGTTCTTTATTATCATTATTTATTTTTTACACTTATCGCGCTTAGGCTTAAGGGATTTGCGAATCGATTCTCGCGCGCGCTTTCGGTCCATTGGACGTTAGATTCACTCCGCGGGGAACGAATGTCAATAAACGATGTCAATGCGAATGGTTCATACGCTGGATCGATATGAACGGATCGGGGAGGGGCGGTTAAATGAAATTCCACGGGCGGCGTGGATACGAAAAGATTTATCTCCGGGAATTCATCGAAGGGAGAAGTGAGATTTATCGGGAAGGAAATCATTCGGAGGATACGGAGCTCGGAATTAATGTCTTCAATATATTCTTTTTAACCGAATTCGAGGTAAGCTGTATTTTCTTCTGTGTCTACGTTGTTCCCTTTAAAGTATCGAGATACTTCGGAGAGATAAATGGCTTCTCGTTCCCTGAAAAAGGGGATGAACTCGCGGATTTTTATCGTGCATCGATTTACCCGGCGTTTCAATCCTCCGATTGGATTTTCACTTTGGCGGAAACGCGATTTCGACTTTCGGAATTATTTTGGACGCCCTCGCTGAACCGCGCGGAGCCTCGGATTGCTTCTGGAAACGTATCCGCCGTTTAGTCGGAGGGTTGAAGCGCGGGGAGCCGCGGAGAGATGCTGGAATCAGAATTAAGGACACCCCTAGAAGAAAATTCGTAGATTATTTTATCATAAGTGCGCGAGAGTTGGGAGTCCGAGGAAAATTATGAGCTGAATCGCTTAAACCTCGTGTCGAGTTGTATTGATGCCGTGATTACGGTTCTCACCCTTAGATTAACTCGATCGAAACCGATCATTCATAATTACTCGCTTACTAAATTAATAGATTTACTGATACTTTAATTACTTCGCTATGTAATTCAATCTAATCTCACGAAACATTCTTTTAAAAGATGTTCAACTCAACTCTATAGAATATTTAACCCTTTGCGGATGACTGTCGATATTTCGGCGAGAAGTGCTCGTATTTCGAAGATTAAGTTGCAGACAAATGATTTAGTTACTCGGACAGCAAGAGATCATCGCGTAGTTTCCTTTTTTTGTATTAATTAAGCATTTGACATATAATTCAGCTTTATCTGCTGAAGGTCTATATTTCAAAGAATCTTCATTCGCAAAGGGTTAATTGAAATTGAATTTCTGATAGGTTGATTAATCAAGCAACGCGACACAAGGTTTAACCAACGATCGACTGGCCAATTGTATACGAAAAATCAGGATCCAGTGTCGTCGGTAGAACGAGAAAACAAGAAAGAAAGAATATTTTAGCCTTGAAACGGCGCGTATGGAGAATTAGAGAGATGAGGGGTTCATCGGTTAATTAGACGTACGTGGATAATCCTAGATCGCTAAATCTATCGAGATAAGAAATCGTTCCTGGTATACGAGTAGTGTTCGGCGTCGACATTGGATCGGTAGGGGAATCGTAGCGAGGAGAATAGATCGCCTCGAGTGGCTCCGAGATCGACGAACGATCCTCGATCGCGAGCCACTCGCCGAGTAATCAAATCGAATCATCCTCTTTCGGAAAAGACAATCGATCCCGCGGCAGGGCGTTCGCGATCTTTCAATCAGGATTCTCGGGCTAGCCTCGCGGATCGTTTCTAAACGATCGACGAACGTCGCACAGTGGGATCGTCTGGATCGACTCATCCCTTGTACATATGTATGATATATCGTTTTAACTTATACACGACTATTGTTACTTTTACAATAAATCATTGTAGATAACATTGACCAGTAAATAAACGAGCGATAAGTTAATTAAACCCTCTGTCTTTCTCGTTAATCCCCTTGACATCCTTCTGCACTCGTCCCGTCACGGATACTCCGGTAATAAAAATTATTCATACGAACGCGAGTTCTCAAACCGACTGATGGATCTCGTGCTCGGAGTTCTCTAACCGTGCTCGTTGGCCCATTTTCCAGGCGATCTGGGCCTCTGCCAGTATACCATGAAGAATTGGACGAAGCTTTTATTTAGATGAAAGGAATCGCGCGCGCTGAATAAGGAATGAAGCCTGTTTCACCAGTTATTCCGCGAATTTAGACGGGAGTTGCCATCGTGCAAATAAAATCGCAACTGAATCCATGATTCTGCTAATGCCACTCAAACGCATGCTCCTCAAGATCCACACCAATAAACTTTATGCCCATAGAAATCCAAATTCCTAGATACAACATTAACCCTCGTTTTCCCAGACGTTCCCAAATCCATCTAGAACCATCCTCTGAGTAGACATCATACAGTTCACAATTCAAAAGCTTAAAAATCGCTAGAAATCCGACAAATCGAAATTCCTTAAAATAAAATTCACCTTCCTACAAAGATATACCTCCACGAAAACGTTGTTCAAGGTGTTCCTCGACACCGGTCTTCGATTCAAGAGGTTGCGTCAGAGCGTAGCAGCGCGAGGGCTCATTTTCCAGGTTACTTGGCCGGTTCAGCTGCGTCCAGGTTGATCTACACTGCTTCCAGGGCCGATCTATCGGGATCCATGGGACGGAATCGAGAAAAATGGAAGCGGGGCCGGGTCCTGCGGCCGCGGGAAGGCTCTGCCCGGCACGCGACCAGCTTGAAAGGGATCCCATGGGCAGCTTTATCGGTGGCGGGCTGCCTCGGGGATCTCTACGCCAATGGGGCATCTGGTGTCGGTTCGTAGCACATGCCATGCATCTGCTCCGTCGAGGTACTTTTGTTGTCTTCGACGTTCGTCCGGCGAAAATAAGTCGAGGCTGCTGTTACCAAGGGAATCTATGCGCTTTCGTTGCCGGCGAATGGATCGCACGCGGCGATCTAGGCCCCGATCCTTGTACAAAGCGTAATTACCGGTCACTCTGACGATAGTCAACTCCTCGGCTCCATCTTAATCGGCTGTCTGATGGTCCTTATTACAACAGATAGGTGGATCGATCGGGCGGTCGTCATTCGGAAAAATCGTTTTAATTTGATGGTGATTGATTTTCTTTTTAGGGATGAGGGAGGCTGCGGCTTGTTTGCATAATGAGTAACGGACCATTGCGCTGAGTACAGGGATATTCGAATTTTCTTGAGTATGTTGTACATATTCTAATGTAAACTATGGAGGTAAATTGAATTTTTGAGATTTCTATATAGAATCTCCAAGGTGTATTCGTTGGGAGTTCAATTAATTTAGAATTCAGTTCGCGTATTGCTAATCATTTCTTTTATAACTTCTCAGAGGAACATCTGTTGTCTTAATAATAGAAAACAAGATAATAAACGTCTCTATATCTCTCGAATGAAAAATTTAAATCAAGAACTTTAATTAACACTAAATCTAGCAGTTGAACTGACTTTTCGAAATTCCTCTATAGAAACTCCAGAGCGCATCTATCGAGACTTCGATTAATTTATAATTCAGTTTGCCCACTGCTGAATCGATTTCTTGAATAATTTCTCAGAATGCCTGTTGTCTTTCTAATAATTGCGAAAGGAAGAAATCAGGAGCTCATTAAGTCTGGGCAGTGTTAACCCTTTGCACTCGACAATATTTTTATTAAAAGTATTCATTACTTTCTGACTGAATATTAACGATATTTCTCGCAACTAACACAATTATCTTCTATAAATTAAGAGACAGAACTATTTCACTTCGATGTTTTATGTGTTACATTGCACAAGGTTTAATATTCAATTGAAAATTTTATAAGTTTGCTGCATCGAATCAGGTGACTGTAAGGCGCCCCTCGAGTGCAAAGGGTTAAATACATTCTCTCGACGAAGAAAATTTCATCCATGCTTTATCTCATCTCGTACAATTAAATAAGGCACAGACGCACGAACATCCGCAGTCTACTAATCATCCCCGAAACATCCTGCCGGGTGTTCGGACGTTTCCAGCAGCTTTTTTACCGGGCCCGGAATCGTTTCGATTTTTTGGGAGGCAGCACCGTTGCGGCCCGCAAACGGCGGCCAAGGGGGTGGACCGAGGGGGGGGGGAAGGAACAGCTGTTCCCGGTCAACCGTCAGGTGGTATCCCGATGCTCGTCAGCTGTGGGGGTGAGAATACGAAAAAAGGGTTGAGCGGGGATCGTTCGAGGATCAACGCGCGACCGAATTCCGCGCGGCCGTCCGATCGGAAAAATCGAGACACTGATACTCCTGGGAGCAAGATTCCTCTAGGTTTTTTAATCGGCCGTACACCGATCGGACAGCTGATGGAGAAAACGTCGACCCTGGCGCGTGGATAATACGAAAGCACCGCGACGTTCCTCGAGTTAATCGAATTCTTCCATCGGTGATTGGAAAAATTGTTATAGCCTCCTTGAACAGAATTCGAGGAGCTGAAACAAGAACATCCGATCCTTTGTTCTCCGAGACCATGTGTCTCGAACGTTCTAGACTCTTGAGAAGTTTGAGAATCGACGACAGACTCGATCGAGATCGTCATTAGAGCCCTGATTCTGGAACTTTCGATTATAACTTGAAATCGTGCGAAGTTTGTCGCGTTCGTTCATTCCTCGGGTTGTTGTTTCATTGACGAAGGGCTTAATTTAATGAAAGGTACTTACCTTAGCAGATGTTGGGTTCGATACGAATTCATCGGCAGCAACCACCGGCTCGTTTCCGTTAGCTTCCCGCGGTCCCTCGACTTCGGATTCCATAAAAACCAGTTCCTTTATGCCGCAGACTTCCTCGGACGGTTTTCAAAAACTTACTTCGTCGGTCCTCAAAGCCGCAACACGGTTCACCGACCTGAAAGAAGGCGAAGTTCGGTTAAAAAACGCGAAGAAAAAGCGGAACGCTTCGTCGTCGGGCGAGAATAAATCTCGACGCGATAGGCAAGATGACGCGAGGGAAAGATTGACGGCCGAGGAACTGTCTCACGATCGAGTTTTTTCGTCGAAGACCTGTCGCGCGTGCATTCGAACGAGCTTTTGTTGATAGCAGTTGCGATTCCCGGTTCATGAAGAATTGTCGCAATTTCCGAAGCGGCGGAAGTCGTTAAAGAAAGTCAAACTTTCGCGGCGCGTAAGCGACAAGTTTCTTACTTCCCCTGGGTTCGGTAATTGAAGCTTCTACTTCACGGAATTCACGGAGTGCGTAACTTTAGCTTCAACTTCTTACTATTCGGGAATCGCTTGACTGGTAATGACTTCGTTTTGAGTTGCAGCGAATTCTTGCAGCTGTACAGCGAACGCTCGAGATTAATACTTCGGTTTCGATGGAGAATAACTTTACTGGTGGACTTCGCGGATTCCTCGAACACGAAGATCCTCCCGAAGTTGCTGGATCTTTGAGCAAATGGGGTGAAATGAGAACTTTAATGCAGACTTCGTGTTTCACTGAAAGGCTGTTAATGGTGGAAGTTTCTATATAAATAGGATCTTTTTATGAGACGCAAAGTATTTATTAAGTACAATCTTATTGGGAATAATTCTTTCACCGTGATTTTAACGCATCTTTGTTTGATATAAGTGAATATGTGATACGAGGGGACTGAACTTTATTAACACACTATACTTTCTAAGTCTAAACCATCGCTGTCCCTTTGTTCCGAATTCAGCTCCCTCCGATCGCTCGGAACTCGACGGTCCGACAACTGTGCAGCCAAGGTGTTCAGCACGAGCCTGTCCCTAATCAAGGATCAGTGTTTCCTGGCAGATGTTTCTGATTTTCCGAAACGGAGCCCCCCTTTCACTTCCCTCGCCCCTGACAACTCAATATCAGTTTTCTCCGCGTTATCTCCTCTGAGATCCTCCGTTTATAGTGAAAATTCCACTGAAACACCCTTCGATTTATCCTAAAAATCTGTTTAAAATTTATACGAAGAAATTGATAAATAAACGCGTTATTCTGTAGGAATATCAAGTTTACTCTGCTTCGTTCGATGATACTTGTTCGAATTGATGTCCCGGAGGAAATAATTACACGATGAAGTGACGGTGCGATTAATTTCAACGTTGTTAAGGATGTAATCGCGAAATAATTCAGAAACGCGTCCGCTGGAGTGGAAAGGTGGGCCCTGCTCCGCGGCCACGGTTGGTAAAAGCCGGCAGATGTATACTTCCGGCAGCTGGAAGAGTGGTGTCGTGTGCCTTTATGCTGCACGCGCCGATTGGCCATTAAAGAATAGACGCAGCTGGGGGATTCGATGATTTCGAGTGAAATCAATTTTCTGACCTGGCCGATCGATATCCTGCCCGCGTCGATTTCTTCCCGAAATATCGATATTAAGTTACCACCTTTTGTTGCAACGCGGAATCCATCATCCGCGAAATCGTAAATATCGGTTTACTAATTTGAAAGTTTCAAGCCACCTTCGAATCTCATGTCTAACACTGAAACTACCAAGCAGTTAAATTGGCTCTGAAATTTCTGTATAGAAACTCCAAGAGTGCATCGAGAATACAGTTGACTTATAATTCAGTTTGCGTGTCGTTCAATCAATCTTTTTAACACTAGAACTAACGAGCATTTAACCCTTTGAACTCTGTAGGCTCCAATATTGCACCAGTTGTAATATTACATATTTTAATGAATCTTAAAGAAACTACCCTAAAATTATTAGATTTCCCACACATCCAAATTTTGTACTAAGAAGGACAATAAAAGATCGAAGAAATGTTATAGCATTTCTTATTTTCGCTAGGAATACTATAAAAATTAGTTGCAGTTGCTGATATATTACAAAACAACCTGGAGTGCTAAGGGTTAGTATGATTAATATGCAATTCCTATAAAAATTGTGACAATAGATTATTTTAAGTTTCTTCAGGCATTCATTATAGTACTGAAATGAAACTATTTATTTTCAGAATCATTTCGAATATTCAGTGCTTCGAAGATATCAATAATTGCTAAACAAAACAATCGAAACCAGTGATTTTGACTGGTACGGTAGTTTCAGTGTTAATCGATTGAGCACTCTTGTTCTAATGTAGCATTCGCTATATTTTCCTACAAATTCACGTTTTTTTTTATTTATATTTATTTATAGTCGCATCAACACTTGGGTCATTAGCGACTAACAGAGAGTTTACAAGTTGTTCATTAGAGTTAACCTACATACGTAACATAGCTAATAATTTTATATACAGTACAAATTCACGTTGTTGAATTATATTTCTGTAATATTGCTGCGGTAAAATGGATTTCCAAGAGAGTGTTTAATAATCTTTTTACGATTTCATAAGTCAGGCGGGGATTAGGAGATTTTTAAAAAGTTCTCCTGTTACACTGTTCGGTGCTTAACGGCTTAATAGACTTTGCAACTTAGCAGACAAGCGCCGAGCGATAAAAATACTCGTGTAACATAGTTCCGAGCACAGTGCCAGTGACACACGGTGAACGTCGAACTTCGCGTTTTATATTTTTTTCATTTAATGTCTTGCAACTCGTTGCACATGTTGGAACCATCTGTCGCCTGCACGAAACTTTTCACTTTCGTAGTTACGGCCGCGATACTTTTATTGTCCGCGTACACATCGCAGCCTCTGCCCAACATTTTTATGCCGGCCAACTTCTCCCTTTTCCTTCGGCCGCCCCGGGAAAATGGACTTTGCAGTTTTCCTTTTCATGGACTTATAATGTTATCCGTAATAGTTTGCCGCTTTGGAAAGTGGCAACGAGCGGACGAACGGAGAAGCCTGCGGACACACTCTTCGAAAATGGTAAGAACGAAAGAAGAATTCTCCTCTGACACTTTGCACTCGAGATTTTTCTTAACACTTTGGCAACCGCTTAACACTAAAACTACCAGACGGGTCAAATGACCCGTGCCTGATGTCCTCTTTCTGAAATTATTAGAAAGGTAACAAATGTTTCTCTGAGAAGTTATCAAAGAAATTCATTTACCACTAAGCAAATTGAATTGTAAATCAATTTCTGAACAGATGCACTCTTGGAGTTTCTATAGCGAAATTTTAAAGTCAATTGAACTGCTCGGTAGTTTAGTGTTAAAAAAACTATAACAACCTCTTCCATTATCTTCAAGTGAACTCATTCAAATAATTTAGTTAAAAGCTTTTGTAAAAATAAGAACCTTATTTGATGAATTGCAAATAATCCCGCTTCAAGACTTACTAAAAAAAAAGTGAAAAGTGGGAGATTTCCCCTTCGGTTGGCTAAGTGTTTGTATCCGTTAATTCCTTAAATATCAATGATACTTTTTGCACCTAATATGAATATCTTGCATAAATTAAAGAAAACTATTTTATCTTGATATTTCATGTATCAATACATCACACAAAATTTAATATCGAGTTCTACATTTTACCATTTTGCTGGATCCAATTAAATAGCCACTGAAAAGAGCCCCAGGAGTGCAAGCGGTTAAACACTTGAAACTAACTTTAGTGCTTCGATTAAAATGCTTATTAACCCTTTGCACTCGGAAGTATTTCGTTAGATATATTCAACATTTTCTAACTAAACAAAGACGATGTTTTCTTAAATGAACTCAAAGAGAAATCACAAGTGAATTGAGAAACAAGGCTTTTTTATCTCAATATTTCACAGACCGATGCATTATACAATGTTCAATATTAAATATCAAATTTTATAGTTTTACTGCATCAAATCAAGTGGTGACTGACACTCTTGAGTGCAAAGGGTTAAGTCCAAGAGAAATGATACGTATCAAATAAAACTTCACCGGTAATGTAAATATAATTGTTGTAAATGTATTTAATAACATTCACAGGAAATCCCGTGAGTTATTGTAGCGGCAACCACGAGCTCCCGGTGCCCAGAGGAAAAGTAACAATTGATCGAAACGATAGGCGAGGGGAGGATGCAACGATCACGGAAGATCCGGGCGCATTGTGCATGGAAACAGCCGCGTCTCTGTCCAAACTATTCCATGCCGTAATTCGAGTGATTCTATCTCGCGTCTGCATCGACGTGCCACAATTCTCGGACGTGGCAATTCAGCCAATTTACTCGATTCCTTCGACGTTCCACAATGGGTCGCCAGGAGACCCCATCGCGGCCTCGCTGGACGCTGGAATGCAGACAGTTCCAGCTCAACGGGCCTATTTTCGCTTCTCCTCGCTAATCTCTCCTCAAATAATACCTTCGAACCACGGAACAATTTTACACTGTTTAATCACCGTATCGTTGCATTTCATGCAATCATCGCGAGCGAAAATATCGAAAATCAATCTAATTCTTCTGCATGAAAACTGAGAAGTTCAACACTAAACTTACCGAGAAATTGACTTTCCGAGATTCCCTTATAGAAACTCGACGATGTTTCTATAGAGATTTTAATTAATTCGTAATTCAGTTTACGTATTACTAAATCAATTTCATTAATTTCTCATAGAGACATTACCTTTGTAATAATCGCAGAAAGAAGGAACGAGTGATTCCGAGCCGTCCGGTAGTTTTACCGTTAAACTTTCGTATACATAGAATTTATGATCATTCTGAATGTTAAAGATGAAATAAACGATCAATTTGATTCCTTGAAATGAATATCGCTATCGGTCGCAATCTCTATCAACTTGATTATCCGTTAAACGAACAAACTCGAGATGATCCGTGATTCAAGGAATCGTATAAGCTTCCCCGAGAGGATCGCGGAGGATCTGCTGGTCTCTTTTCCAGGATATTATTTCCATGGACTTCCTTCCTGCCCCGGTGGCCACTGGAAGCTGATACTGTAAAAGGAAAAAGCGACCGCCGAGCCGAAGAAATCTGTGGAGTCGATTTAGCGCGGCAAGAATCTCGAAATCCCGTTACGTTCGAGGAGATCCAGCTCGCTTTCTTTTCGAGAACGTTGGATCCCATTGTCGTCCCTCTGCTCTATTGTTTTTGATATTTCCCGGGGACAATAAATACCGGGAGATCGGTTTCAACGAGAATTCCCGGGCACGAAAACAGAACGACCGACGCGACGAGACGCGCGACACGATTGATGCTTCGTAAGTATTTCTCGGCCCGTCACTGGGTTAAACCAGATGGCAATTAACGTCGATTTGTCGATAACTCGCTTGCATAACTGCATTCACGTGCAAGCTACAATGCAGATACGGAGACAACCGGCTTCGCAGACACTTTAATTAAAGTCTCCGATATTCAGCGCGGCGCGCTAATTAAAGTGCTCTCTGTTTGAACACGCAGCGAGTACACCTGGACAACAATTGAAAGCAGAAAGGTAACCAGAAATATCGAGGTCGGTTGTGTAAATGCGTGTGCCGACGGGATTATTCTTCTAAGAATGTACATCTCGCGCGGGGAAATTGTTAAATAATTTCCACCGCACCGAAACGATACTCCCCTTCCGAACGGTCAGCCAACAAACGCCTCACCTCATATTTCCATAATCCTATTTCCATAATCCCATCCCCGTATGTGTTAATTCGCGTCATTACATTCGCGAGAAACCCTTCGCACATTCAGCTTCTTATCTTTCTTAATGCTCTTTCCTCGTCGCGGCGTGGCGTTGTCGAGTCTCTCAGCGGGGAGAACGAAATAGCCCGAAGTAATTGTATTACGAAATCTCGCTCGACGTTTCATTCCTTTCAATCATCCCGTAAACCGACGTAACACAATATCCTCCTAACCGACCGAACACATTTCAATCTTTACAAATTCAAACTGTACACAGTTCGATGGGAAAACATTCTATTCCGTTACAGTCGCGAGTCGAGCAGAACGAGCCTACAAAAATGGACTCGTCACTGCCAGCCGAACCGAATCCCACCGAAGGGGTGTCCGGCAAAAACAAAGGGGCGCATTGAAAAAGGCAAGCCAAGAAACGAACGAAAAGGGACACGGAAAACAGTCTCTAAAATCCGGCAACCCTTTGACCAGCGACTCCACCGAAGGGGTTGAGGAGTCGCGTGGGGTTCCCAGTGACAAAGGAGAGGGGCGGAGGGGACGGAGAGCGGTGGATCGTTGGAGGTTTAAAAATCGTTGGCACGCGAACAGTGGCCGGAAGCGAACCCTCCTCGCTCGGCGGAGACTACGAGGGTGCAAAGAGAAAAGAGGTTGGTCCCCTGGTTGTCTCCCCCTACCCTGGGTGCCCGACGCCGTTCGTTTTTCCCCCCCATATGGCCGACACATGTGGGTTCCCTTGGCTTGGAGGAGGGAATGAGGCGAGAAGGGAACAGTGGCAGGAGGGAGGGGGGGAGGGGCGGCTCGAGTAATCGGGGAAACCAGCTGATGGTCGCCCGTTTGTTGGCCTTCTTCAGTTACTCTTGGACCGTGCTGTGCTCCGAATCCGCTTTCGCGGCGTTCCATCGATCCAGCTCCGATTTCCACGATACACGCCGTTCCTCCCGGCTCCCTCGGCCACCGTGAGAAACGACCTTAACCCGTTGGTTAATTGGATCAGGACCGGGGAACGATCGCGGAGCCAGGCCGAGGAGAAAAAAGGAGAGAACGAGAAGGAGAGAGGAGGAGGACGCGGACTGATCGACGAGGTGGGTTCAACGATCCTATCTTCCGACTTCTGATACCGCCGTTCCACGGGATTTACTTTCGTTTCGCGCGGGATCCGAGTCCACCGACCTCTTCGCGCCGGTTTTTTAACCGCTCGCCCGAGTAGAGAGTTGTTAATGGACTGCGGAGGTCGGCGTTCGGCTGGAGGAACGTTTTAGAGTCTTTTCAGCTTGGTTTTCGGTTGATTTAAAACCGTCGCTTTTATGATTTACTCGGGGTAATTGGAGATGAAGCTGGTTTGCCGGTGATCTATTGGGAATGAAGGGGTTTTAGGGCGATCGTATGTTTAAGGTTGTTATGTAGTGTAAGGATTAATTGTAGGAAGATGTGTGCTAGGTGTTGGAGTTAATAGTGTGTGTGTGTGTGTGTTTGTGTGTCGGAGAGATATTTGGTAACTGTTTCGATAATCCGTCTTCGTTAGAATTCATTAGCCGCCTGGCCGCTTAAGTTGGGTTACCAGCTTCGGATCGAACGCTTAATCTTCTTAAGACAGTCTACTTTGAATTTATTAGGGACTTAACATTCTAGGAAGTTCATAGTTTCGTATTCGAACGGATAGTTACGGCAGACGTTCATTAGCGCTCGAAAGTTACCGAGATATCCGCGTAGTTTTAATGTATACACCGGTGAAACTTTGATTTTCAATTGTGCACGTTTAATTCCAGTTTCTTCGTGCCGAGAAGCCCCTCCGCGCCACCACCCGTCCCTCCCGGCCCTCGACGGTTTTGATTAGCTCCCCATCAGCCGAACTCCCGCGTTTAATTCCTATTCGTCAAGTTATTCAGCTCGAAGCTTTTGATTAACGCTCACCGAATTAAACTTTGAAACTCAATTACTGGCTCTGTCATGTTAAGCCTCGGGGTTCGACGCCGATCGGAAGTCACGTTTGTTTTTCGCTCGTCGAGCTTTTGATTAACCATCTGTGAATTCCACTTTAAAATCTAATTGGCATTCGTTAGCGGCCGCGCGGCGAACACATATATTTTTTTTCCATTCCTCCTTTTCCCCCGACGGCGTTCAATTTCAATTGATCAATCGACGCACTTCGTTGATTGAACTTGTTAATTGCGCTTCGCCGGTATCTTCCAATAACATTTCTCGCTCGATCGCAATGTACACTAAATACTTTCGAATTGAACAACACCGGGATGAATGTTTCCGTTAATGGGAACTGTATCGACGAAAAATCTTATGATCCCATCCAGAGAAATATGAGTAATTTAAATATCAAAGTAACCAAGGCGTTTGAATAGTTTCAAACCTGAATGCCAAAATGTTAAACGAGGTCTCTGTATAAATAGTTTCGTAACACTGTTTCTCCTCTATTTCGTACAGTCGAATATAGAAAACAATTGGCTTATCTTCCACTCGGTTAGAATACTCGAAACACAAAGATTCGAACAGACGTTCAGGGTAGTTCGGAAATAATCCCGTTCGACGAAGGGCAATCGAGTCGCAATAAAAATTTGCATCGAGCGCCGTCTTCAAACTTCCCGAATAGAAGTTCCGCGGCCGGCCAATCTAAAGCGTGCACGTTCCGCGAATTTTCGAAGAAGATAAATGTTTATCGTCGCTCGGAACGGAAGTGGAAAAAGTTAAAGTGGCCCGGCGACTCGGGGGTGGGGCGGGGCGGCGGGGAGGAGTCTGTGGAAGTTGCCGAGCTGTGCTTAAACTTCCCTGAACAGAAATAGAAGACGGTAACCGGACGTTTTTCTCTTTTTTTTTGTTCCTTTCATGCCATAAAAGTAGCAATTTCTGTATTATGAGCTCGTCAGAATTATTGTTCACTCCCCCTTTCTCCGGCGTGGAAAGAAACTCGGCCAATATTTCCAGCGTAAAACAGGAGATTCCGAAGGACGTGGAAAACCATCTAGAAACTACCCTCGTAAAATGCAATTCCCCGAGAATCCAGCTCCGTTCTCCGTTACCTTCAAATAATTACTTGTTTGAAAACTTTCCCCGGTGGGGGTTGGTATCTTTGATCCGCTGAAGGTGGCGCCATCTTGTAGAAAAAAGTCACGTATTCTATTAAGGATTATTTACAAGGTGGCATGTTTGAGAAGTGCAGCAGGACGGACGGTAACTTAATTTTATGCGACGTGATTATACGAATGAAAGAGATACCGTAGGAAATAAATTGTGCAGTTTATCAGAGGCGTTCGCGAATTGTATAATATATAAGGTTGCTCGGGTTATTTATTATACTTTGTTCAACCGGGGGAGGGTGTGTGTATTTATGCAAATTGATATTTTTCGACGTAATTTACATAAAGGGGACTTAAATGGAGATTCATGGCCACTGTTAAGGGTTTTACGAGGTTCGCCATACAGGAAAAACTTTATTAATCTTTATTAAAGCTTTACGGCACTGTGTTCTACATAGTTTATACGCGGCGTAAGTGGAAGATAAATGTAACATTTTTATTATCGAAGCATAGGAATAGGGACGATTTGAATTCAGTATCGCAATATTCATTCCACCCGTGGAACGTTCCTGCCTATAAAAGAAATACTAAAAAGTTTACTGCAAATATCGTAAAGTATGCTTCAACTTCTCCTACCGTTCACCATTAAAATTCACCGTGCTGACCATTATATTACACGGATGAAATACTGAAGCGTTTCTTGTCAATTTTTCGAGTACTAACTCTGGCTAATCTCATTTGGAACGGTGTCAGAATAACGCTACGAAAACAATTGAAATCGACTGTGCCATGAAACATTTGATCTAATTCAATAAACACAAGTGATCTAATACCTTTTACGTTCTATATACAAGATAAATTATGCTACCTAACTAAGAAAGCAAGACAAAAATTTTATTGAGTCATAAACATAGTAAACAATCAACACAATACCATAAAAACCTCAATGTAATTAAATGAAAACCAGAATATTGGTCCCTATTTCAAACGAACAAAACAAACTATCCAATTATTCATTGAAACCAAAATTATTCGCCATCGATTATAAAAAAGTAAACAGAACATTCTCTCGAACTTCGATTATCTTTCAAATATTCCATTTTCGAATCCTGCGAGCTAGTTCGCAAAGAGTCCGTACAGCTTTCCAAAAGTCATCTCAATATAATTAAATGGAAAGCAGAAAATTAGTCTCTATTTCGAAGCAACAAATTATCCTATTATTCATTGAAATCGAAATTATTCACCTTTGATTATAAAACAGTAAACAGAACACTCTCTCGAACTTCGATTATCTTTCAAATATTCCATTTTCGAATGCTGCGAGCTAGTTCGCGAAGAGTCTGTACAGCTTTCCGAAAAGCCATGGGAATTGCGGAAGTTATCGCGACAGGGGATGATCGCGAAAAACAGACAGATAGAACCAGACAATAGCAAAGTTTTCGGTGTAACTGTTTTGCGCACGGTGTCTCTGTATTTTGGGCCATTGAACCGTCGAGTTGGCCGCGCGCGGTTGGCACGGGGGTGAATCTGGCAATGGGGGGATGGGAATCCTTAGTAACGGTGTAATGCCGAGTATTGATTTCGGGAGGGGGCTGGCTTTAGGCTTGTGTTACATGTGTATACACGGCGTCCTACAAACATCGGTCAACCGGGGCAAACGTTTCGAGATCGAGGGCCGTGATTAAAGCACTGGCTTTTCCAGCGTGTCAAGCAAACGACAGGGTCCGACCGGAATCGGCACTAATTAGACCGATAAGCTGGGGAAAATAAGGAACGCTGATTGGGATTTGTTTCGCCATTAATTACACCATTGAAACGGGACCGAATACTTTCGCCGTGGGACTTTCAATCGTTTTATCGCGGACCGATTTTTTCCCGTTCCTTTTATTCCTTTATTTACGCCAACCGCGGAATTGTCGAGTTGCGAATCAGGCTATATACTCGGTGGTGTTTTTGTAACCGATATTTCCGATTTAGCACTGACACTACTACTTAAATTGAATTTTTGAAATTTTTCTATAAAGAAACTCTAAGATTGCATCTACTGAGGCTCTAGTCAATTCACAATTCAGTTTGCGTGTTGCTAGAGCTATTTCTCTAATGATTTCTTTGAATGATATTTGTTATGTTTTTAATAATTGCAGAAAGAAATCGTGAATGGGTCGTTTCGACTCGTTTGGTAGGTTTAGTGTTAAAGGTAGCTGGATGTGTTGTAAATTTTGTAGAGTTGATGTTAGGCTTTGATTGTTAATCATTGAGGGAATAGTATTTATAATTGAGACGTTAATGAGATTTTTAGATTGACTGTATTTTAACGTTTTTGGAAGAACATGCTGATTCTTTTATTTGACTAGTATAATGGAGTTTTGATTTTTCTAATGATTTCTTTGAATGAGAAATATTTGTTGTTTTTAATAATTGCAGAAAGAAATCGGGAATGAGTTGTTTTGACTCGTCTGGTAGTTTTAGTGTTAAAGGTAACTGGATGAGTTGTAAATTTTGTAGAGTTGATGTTTCGTTAGGCTTTGATTGTCAATCGTTGAGGGAATAGTATTTATAATTGAGATGTTGATAAGATTTTTATATCGATTGTGTTTTAACGTTTTTGGAAGGGGATGCCGATTCTTTTATTTGGCTAGTGTAGCGGAGTTTCGATGAATAGTGGGAGGATGTAGAAAATGTTTCGTTGAATAATTGAAATTTGTTAGGTTGGAGGTGGCTGTAGAGTAACTAATGTCTCCCCGAATGAATTTTAATGGAAGCGTGCGGCGGTGGTCGTAAAATACGGTTTGACGATTCAGATCCTCTGTTTGACTCGAACGATGCGTGACTACAGAGCTCAAGAGCTTTTTGTCGAACGGAGAATAAAGGGTTTAGCAAATGGAAGTATCGAGTTTTCAGAGCGGTTTGGCGGAACGGACTGAGCACTTTTGAAAACAGAATATTCGATCTCTTGACGGAACTGTTGCGAGGCGAAGTATTACGTGGGAAAGCAGAAGGGCTTGGAATTCTTTTGTCGACTTCCGAATCTTTAACGACAGCTAGTTCAATAAACTCGCGAATCCTTTGAAAATATTCCACGCGATAAATACACAACAGAAATAAAAGAATCCATAGAAACACACACCTTGAATCCATCAAAATATTCATAAAGAATCAAAAGAATGTTAAATATAAATTATAAGAAATCATTAATTAATCGTCAGTGATAAATAATCCTATAAACAGAATACAATGCTTACAAACACACACACACACACACACACACACACACACGCACGCACGCACACACACACAGAGTTTGAAATGAGAAATTGTTTAATACAGCAATTTATTGAATAACTCATTGCGAAGATTAAAACTGAAAACTGAAGGAGAGAAACAAGTGTTTATCAGCTTACCTCGGATTTCGAATGATGTCACTCGGCCCTGAAACACGTTTCGTGTGATATTTCAGATGATACCGGACACGGAAAGCGTCTGTCAGACTTCGGAAGCTGCGGTCAGGAGCACGGACGTGTATCAGAAGATTAAGAACACGCCGGAAGGGGAAGCGGCCTCGGTGACCGCGTGGAAGCGATATCAGCAACTGGTGGCGATCGTCGAGTCCAGGGGCGGAAAGTTCAACCGGAAGTCGATGATCGAGGCAATCTTTCGCGGGAACGATCTCGTCTACGCGAGCCACTGATCTCTACGGGTCGGACACGATCTCAATTCTGCAATTTTCTACCAAAGCACACCATAGTTCTATTTTACACAGTGGCGTAGAAACAGAATCGTCGCGTTTCAACTTTAAGCATCCGATTAGAGTCGACAATGAATATTCCCCATTGTCCGCGAGAATTTTATACGCAACAGGCATGCCTATTTACAAGCGAATCAAAAGACTGTACAAAACTTCTCAATCCTCTTTCTCAAATCCGCAATCGAGAGCTCGACAATAGACAATCCTCGAAGAATGCAAGTTCATCTTATAAAAAGAAACTTCATAATACCATTACAGCCATTACTTAACTCACAATGCACAGACTGTAATAACCGCGCTCTTATTATCAACTTGAGCATCGAACGAGAACAAGCCTCGCTTAAGTACATCCATAACCAAAGAATGCGCGGCACGTCAGAATTTAATCAACGATTCCTCGTTGGAGGTAGAAACCCGACGGGACGCGACGTCGGGGATCACAATTATCTCAATTTACAAACAATTCGACAAGGATTACGAACTCGTCGAGCACCGTCGTCGATTGCGAGACCGCGCCGATGTTTATCCCGTGACGGGATTCCATGGAAAAAGCGGGGCTGATTTCATACGCGACGAATTATCAGCGTCCCATTAACTGCAACGATAACCGCTTTTTGCCGGGCATTCCGTGGTGATGCTCGTTACGTAACGGTCCGCGACGTTAATACCTGCCGGGTTTTTGTCCCGGCCCGGCGAACGGTTTCTACGCCACTGACGATAATTAGAGATACGATTAACGATGCCAAACCGTGTATTGCTAGTCAACGCGAGCGTAATAAAACGCGGTGTACAATTTAATTAGATAATTAAGCGGCGATTAGGAGAGATCCGGGGGGTAAGGGGGTGGCGGACGGATGGCTATCGGAGGGCGTGTGCACGTAATCTCGACGGGAACGAGGTTCGCGTCGCTCGTATCCGCCCGGGGGGAAAAACAACGAGCGCCGATACTCTGTACACGTAATACGTAATAATTGCGGCCTGTCAGCCAATAAGGAGGCTTTACGACCGCCTCCGAACGCGGCTCCGGTTAACTGAAACTAATTAGCTCCGTTCGGGCCGCGATAGAGATTCTAGACCGGGGAGCCGAGAGCACTCCGCGCCGTACCTTTTGCAATTAATAGACCGCCCCGCTTTTATGCGGCTTCACGGTTCCCCGTTTGTCCACGAAACCTGGCTCGAGGTTTTATACAATTCAACGAGATTTATATTGTCACTGCGTACTGGCTGTTGATACGGTGTTCAATGGACCGGGATACGGAGTTTCGTTTGTTGGACTTGTCCTTGGTGGATTGGAATCTGTGGACGTACGAACGCGAGCAGTTTTATGTACGGTTAAGTATTTATAGATGTAATTCTTAGGGTAATTGTATAAGGTAGAAATAAAGAGTTCTATTTGGTATACTTAACTGTGGCGTTACCTGGAGCATTTGGGGGTTGGGATTTGGAGGTGCCGAAAAGGAGTATTAGTTGTATAATTTTTGAAGAGTTACTGGAATGTTTGGAGAAATATGTTATGAGTAATTAAGATAAACGTGTGAAAGGAATTGTAAAAAGGCTGGGAATAATTTATGAAAATAGAGATAATGTAGAGTATCGATAGACTAAGGATCGACGTCAAAATAATTAGATATTGTAAGGGAACGATGGTTAGAGCTAATAGAGATCGGAAATATGAAATTTCAAGCATCGCAAATCATACCTGAAAGTTAATAAAACTTCCGAATTAACGAGCGTACATTATCAATGGAAAAATAAGCAATAAATTCTGTCATCAGCGGGAATTACGATGGTCGACACCTGCAACAGATATCATCGGGATTAATTGGAACACGTGTTGCCACGTACACATGTATTTGCCGAATTAAATATTACCATACAAATATACAATGTATATACAAAACGATCTCCATACAATACCGAATGGGGAGTGGGGCAATGGAAAGAGCGAGATAGAGAAGCGAACGCTTTCGAAAGATTTTCTTATGTAACAGAACCGGTGAAACGGGACCGCGGAAACAATGGGGGCATATCTTACAAATATTTTACACGCGTCCGCTCCGCATTCCTATTTAGTGTTCGTCTTGTCCGTACGGATCGTAACTCAGTCGGCGCAATTTCGATCCTCGGCCCGTAAACTTGTTATGTCGGTGATTTACGGGCGGATGCCGCGCGGTAATGCATCGCTCTATTTAAACGGAATACGACCAGCCGAAATAAAGTTCCGTCAGTTTTCTTTTTTTTTCGATTCGCGAACCACACCGTTCGGAAGAAGTTATTCGATCAAATTTGTTATTTAATACTAGAACCACCGTATCAGTCAAAATGACTGGTTTCGATTTTTTTGTTTAGCAATTATTGATATCTTCGAAGCACTGAATATTCGAAATGATTTTGAAAATAAATTCATTTCAGTACTATAATGAATGTCTGAAGAAACTGAAAATAATCTATTGTTACAATTTTCATAGGAATTGCATATTAATCGTATTAAATGCTCGATAGTTCTAGTGTTAACCGATGATTGCGTAATTGGATGATTCTCAGAGAAAATAAACTTTTTAATATTGAGATAGTAAAGAATTCTTGAATTGTTGGCCAAGAGAATTGTAATTCGATTCTCGCTTTCATCCTATTGACACGGGCAACAGCGAAACGATAGAGATCGCTGCAATTACGAAATAAAGGATTGAAAAGAAACTAACAATTGATTTAATTAATGACTTCTTCAATCCGATCTGGTGGGTTCGCAAACTTTCCAATCCGACTACTTCCGCACGACGGTTATATAATTTTCTAGATCTCCGACACGGAGGAACTGCAAGAGATTACCCGGTGATTTCTCTCGAGGATCGATCCTTACTTTTCTAAAAACGAAGCTTCCTCGATTTACAAAGATACTTTGTACAGATTCGTGTCTCTCCGCGTCGTATAAAAACGAAACTCTTAATTGAATATATCTAACAGTTCGTTCTTTCGGTTTATACAGAATCGAACGGCAGAAGCTTAATTAGTTTATATATGAACACTTTGTACAGTCTCTATCATCGCCTCTTCATAGGTCTTCGTCAGCTCTTCACAGATTCTCCAGGATCTTCTTCTCTTATCGATCAACTAGTCCAGGTCATTCATTAATTATCCAACACTCATCCTACGCTTTCCATTCACAAGATCAAGCATCATGTTCTTCTTTACTCCTCAGTTTCTTCATCGACTGATGATCCTCTTCGTCAAACCTACATCTTCGATCTTCCACGATCAACAACGACCTATTTTATTCTTCTCGACTTCGTTTAAATTCATAGATACATCAACGATCTTATCAACTCCATTCTCCAGGGTTTTATATGAACTCGGTGACAAAGATCTTCTTGAAATCAGGCGCGGAGCCGCCGATGTCGTGTCTGCAGAGCTCTCCGTTGTCCAGGTAGCTAACGCCCGAGTTCTTCAGGATGCTCTTCAGGCTCTCGATCGAGAGGTCCGGCAGCTTCCTGTCGATGGTCAGCTTGTCCAGGTCGTTCATCGAGTATCCGGGGCTGATCCTCTTCTTTTTCAGATGGTAGGACTGTATGCTAGGCTTGGTGTCGGCTACTTTGCCCCTCCTCTCCTCCTCTGGACCGTGCTCGATGATCCTCGGCGTGAAAGATCGCATGTTGACCTTTACCTCGCCGGCTCTCTTCGAGGGCAACAACTCCACCTGCAAAACAGAACGTTCTCACAATCCGCCGAGTTACGCAACCGGGCCGACGCCGATGAAAGGCCAATAAAGTGCTCGCGCGGCCGATTCCTGCGGTGTTTCTAGAGGAACAAGCGGCTGGTAGCGAATCGTGCTGTCCGGCGTGAGATGAACGTGCGAATAGCGGGAAGGTGTGGCCTTCGGTGCAGAGTTACGGGATCGGGGAGGAGAAACTTTGTCGATGGTCCGATGAAGATAGCTTTTAAACTTGAACCTTGCTTTCAGCGATGGAGGAACGTGTTCTGGAGATTAGATGTTAGACGCCATAGAGAGAAGTGTTACCTTTGTTTTTGTCATTCCTGTTAGTCTTAGTGCTTGTTAGAAGGTAGACATTAGATCGCAATAGGTTTTTCAGTGCTCGACGTTAAGTTCTTCAAGGTCTGGGATAGGTCTTAATTCACAAATGATTAACAATACATGAAGATGTACTGTATGAGCTTCGAATGTTTAATGGGACAACTTTAAACAGCTTTGAATTGTATTTCGAAAGAGTGATTACCGAGTAACAACATATAATGAAGTACACAATGATACCTTCGTTCCCTTACGTTGAAAATATTCGAAATCATCGTTCGCCACGGTGGTAACCGAGCAACAGCTCCTGCTTCGGCTTCTGCAGGAGCTCATCGTGTCGAAGTCTCCATTCTCAAGGTCGCAGCTCTCATCGTCGGACGTCTCGTAACCATCCGCTTCGCTCTGCGCTTCCTGCCTCTGAACATTCTGCTGCTCCTTCCTTTGCTCCTGCTTCTTCAAGTCGTACGTCCTCGAGTCGAGAATCGGTCGATGGTACCTGAAGAGGTGATCGATTATTCTCAGGTTATCTTCTTCATCATTGAAAGTACCATTATTCGCACTATTATTCCTATATCACTAACCTCGCAAAATACCTATCATATCTATTCCTATCTACGAAACAAGTGCCTGTTGTACACAGTTCAGTGATCTAGAGTTAAGAGTTCGTTTTAACACTCGGTTTACAAATATTTACCATACAAGTTCATTCTGTTTGACCTATAAAACCTGAAGTTCGTCCATCTGGATTTTGGAAACTAAAGAACCGAGTGATCTTCATATAATTGAATACGCGCCCAATTGACGCGTTCCGCAAACCTAGTGTTAACCCTTTGAACTCTGTAGGCTCCAATATTGCACCAGTTGTAATATTAAATATTATAATGAATTTTAAGAAGACTACCTTAAGATTATTAGATCTTCCAGATATACAAAGTTTGTACCGAGAAGGGAATTAAAGGTCTAAGAAATGTTACAACATTGTTAATTCTCAGTAGGACTACCATCAAAATTGGTAGGAGTTGCTGACACGTTATGAAACCGTCTGGAGTGCTAAGGGTTAAAATAGGCTCGATAATAATGCACGCTCACGATTGGCATCTAGCATGGTCGAAGCTCTGGTTCCTCCTGAGCGCGACTCTGGGGTATCGCGGCTGCTCCTGAAGATTGTTATCCAATCCTATCATCAAGTTCTCTAATCCCAGCACGCTCCTCGCGTGTCTCCTGGGCGGCTCCTCGCGTATCTCGTCCAGGCTCTTGGTGAACTTCCGTTTCGCGCACGGCTCGTCCAGCTGGACCAGGTTCTCCATGTTCTGCCCGAAGACATCCGTGCTGCCGATCTTCCTGCGATTACAGGGCAACTCCTGGAAACTCTCGTTCGGCCTGGGACGCTTGTTCTGCTGCTCCGTCGTGTTCCTCTTCGGTTGCTCGGCGGGATTCGATTCCTGCCGCGGCTCGAACGTTGAACTAGTGAACGAAGAAAGCTCCGCCGGAAGAGAGGCGTAATTGCTGTCCTCGTTCACCGACTGCGTTCTGGGATAGTGTTGAATGCCCATTGTTATCGTGCCGGTCTTCCCTGGAAATTGACTCTAGTTAGAAAGAAGCATCGAGTATTGACTTAATAGACCGGTTCGCTTCAGGGGAATCGATTTAATTGATCCTTCCACTTCGACTTTTACCGTTCGGAGGAATACTTTCTCTTGCCTCTTAGCATTTATTTATGGAAATCCTTGTTCTCCGAGGATTCCAGCACGAGGATCGTATCTCATATAGATAGCTCGGAGATATTAACAGAGTTTCATTAACATTCTGTTGCAATCGTATTATTTTCAACAAAGGCGAAAATCTTGCGAGAACTTCGAATAGCACGGGTATCGAGGATCGATTGGTTAACATATTTACAAGTGTAATGGACATCTTTTAAAAAAGAACATTTGAATAATTCCTATTCAGAGATTGCACAGGAGAATGCCAGTTACTTGAACGTAGGAGGAGGTTTCAAGAGATTAACAAATGTCCAGGAATTCCCGGGGATTACACTTCCGGATATTTATGGAAATAGATCCGGAGATGTTATCGGCGGACGTAGAAACGCGCAGGATGTCGTTCTCAAGGACACTGCGTAATGGTCTCGATCGAGAGATACGACGATACCATGGGACGTGACCGGCGATATCGATTTTCCAGTTGAACGGTGGCCCATTATTTAAGACGTTCGAGCTCGTTGGTATCTCTCCGCCAAGGAAACGGCTCCCTCCGCGCGTTCTGCCGAAGATTATCGTCGTACGAAATTCCTCGAGCGTGTTAAGCGGGTCGCGTGAGCCTCGCGATCAAAAATTCAGAGCGTGTTCTCTGCTCGGGAATTGCTTGTCGGGATACCTAAGCGATTTCTTGTAAACAGCAAGATAAAAGCTTCTCGATATATTACTTCACCGACCGTCTTAATTCTCGGATACATAAACGAATCGGATCATTCGCGTTCCTGTTGTTTTCTGTACTTACCGTTTTGAACAATATCTTCCACATTTTGTTATAATATGAAAATATACAATAACGATATTCAATAGTAACGAGATTTTAAAAATTGTCTGGTTCAAATCAAATAATAAATATAAGTGTTAACGGTTTTACCATTCCGGTGAATGTTCTTTCGATGTTTGTCGTAATAAAATTGAAAATAATCGGAGACTCGACAAAAGTGTTTTCCATTGTTTCGAGTTAATATTGTCCCGCATAATACGCGGGGACAGTTACCGAAACAAATGGCGGACTCGCGCAAGTTTACGACCGTTCGGATGAACAATGTCGCAATAACATTGTTGGGAGATGCGCATTCACGCCTCCGCGAATATCGATTGTGAATCAGCGGAGATTAATGGTAAGCGTTTCTAAACGGTGAACGGCGAAGGCAAAGTATTTCAGCCAGAATGAAATCCTTCGTCCGAGGAAATTAGGAGGAAGGGAGACTCGCGTAAGAATTCGCGGGGGAATATGTTTGCGGTGGATGCACTGGCATTACGCTAATAAATAGTTCCAGCTATCGCTCCGGCTTTGTTGCACAAGACGCGGGTATGCATCCAGTGTGCATTTATGCGTGTAAAGGACGAACCGAAGGACGAGTATCTATTGAATTTCTTTTCTCTTTATTCGCTAGATTCCTCCGAGGAACTGTGAATCCTAAATCGAATATGATATAGAATTTCATATGATAATGCAATGATAATAGAATATCGTAGAAGATAATAGGATATTAAATAAAAAGCGATTAGAATCATCGTGAATGATAAAGGATATTGAAACGAGACGTGGTTCGAAGTTATAGGGAATAACCGTTTGGATGCTAAACAACTTTTGTGCATATTTACCAAAAATGCGGAAGTGATGGGGTGTGCATGCAAAAAAATTAACCCTTTACACTCGAGGGGCAGCAGCAAACTTATAAAATTTTCAATTCAATATTGAACCTTGTGTAACGTATCAACACATAAAACATCGAAGTAAAATAGTTGTCTCTTATTTTATATAAGATAATCAATTGTGTTAGTTGCGAATAATATCGTTAATATTTAGTCAGAAAGTAATGGATATTTTTCATGAAAAATATCGTCGAGTGCAAAGCGTTAATAAGAGTACTTATCTAATGTGAAATATTGTGTTATTACAAAAAAATATCGAAAAATAACATTTATTCAAATAAATTTACTTTGATTTATTTCTTGGAAAACATAGTAAGAAAATTACAATTGATACTGATAGAAGCGCTTCCGCGTTCTCAATTTTGGCACAACACAAGAAGAGCGCTGTAGCGCTCCTCAGCACTCAAACGGTTAATTAACGTAGAAACGCGTGCTCGAATAAAAATGCTTGGTCGGCGTTTGATCGGGACGAAAACACCGATTAAGGAAATGAATGGAAGAGGGAACACGGTCTACTCACCTCTGTTCTGATGGTTGTGCAACCGTCCGTAGAGGCTTCCGTTAGTCAAGGGGAATTTCAGGCCTTGATTTAGGTTCAGCTGCAGCTTGTACTCGGCGTCCTGCTCGAAGTGGCGAAACTTGCCGTCTATGCCGCCTGGAAAGGTAGCGTAACAGAAATTTTCGTGAAATCGTCTGAAACCGCCGGCGAATTTCTCTCTCTCTCTCTCTCATTCGTTGCGAAAACTCGCGCGATTTCGATCGGCCGGCCATTCTACGAACGTCACCGCTCGCGGAAACCGGAATCGCGATAGATCCCCGTTTCGTGAAATTAAAAATTCCATCAGCCAGGTGGGATTACCGTTTACAGCGTACGCTGTGCAGTGACATCGCGGGGAAAAGGAACGAATCGTAAGTGTAAAAGAGAAATTGGCTGCGCGGCTCGGCCCCGGTGAATTATACCTCGCGGAATTACATCTTGTTACGACTGGAAAAAAAACGACAACTGATTGTTCGCGGCGATAAAAAAAGTACGGGGTACAGGGGAAACGCGTTTCGAGGAGTCCAATTAACAGCGGGATCGGTGTCGAAGCCCGGTCGGAAGATAAATCATCAGCTGTAAAATCGAACATTATGCAAATCGGGGTTTGATCGATGGCTAGATAGATAGGCGGCGGCGCTCGTTAAGGAAACAAAATAAATCGTAAAAGTGAAGGGGAAATTGGCAATGTAATTCGGGTCAGCGTGGAAATTGGAGACGTCCGTGTGCTGGCATCGTGAAATCACACCTCGCGCTAATAGAAATTAACCGATGTTTATGCGGAGCCCGCGATTTTTACGAGAGAGGAGGAAAAAGAACGATAATATTCTCCACAAGCGAAGCAGGAATCGATTTTTTCCTCTCGATTCTAATTACACGCGTTCGTTCACGGGCACCGACACGAGAAACAAATCTGTACATTCAATTAACAGATTTATTGCGCTTCGGATTGAAGCTTGTTAACGAGCCGCGCGGAATTTTTAACAGAATCTTCAGTCCGTTAATTAAGGAGACGAAGCAATGAAATTATAGAGTGCGTTTACACCGTCGGAAAATATTAATGCCTTCCGCAAAACCACGCGCGGAATGATCGAATCGATGAGGACAGAGAACGATGGGATGATGTCGAGCGGGAAAGGAAGAGGAGAGAGAGAAAAAAAAAAAGTAAATCGTAAGAGTAAAAGGGAAATTATCCGTGCGGTGTGCGGTTACCGTGATTGCGAGATTGCGGCTTGTCGCATAACTGATATTTCTCCTTGACGATTACGCGTTGATGCATCTCGGTAACCCGTTCCCACGCGTGCCACCGGGTCAGCGCGTGCATTTTTCATTGGCGAATCGATGCCATCCACCGACGTAGAAATACCACGGGCACTACGGAATCCTGTTTCCACCTTCGATCGTGTTACCAGATTCTCGCGGGGGACACGAAAACCGTTTTCGCGGTGCATCAACCTTTCAGTCGCGACTCAAACGACATAACCGGAGAAAGGAACGCGTCGATATGCATCGATGAAAACCGCCTTTAACCATTTCACCCCTTGGCTATAATCGTTATCTCGAATTGAACCGATGCTACGTCTAAATTATTATTGCTTGGTTACTTAAGTTTGAAAGTTTGAAAGTTTTGAAGTATAGAGGATTCTTTGTTTAGTGAAAACACGATTGTGTTCGTGGTTTGATACCCTTCGAATCTTAAGGAAAAGGGTAGTTAATGTTTTATGAGATATAAACTCACCGTGAGACAATCTCCTCGCGTGGTCCTGCTTCGAGTAGACTTTGGCCACGTAGCGACAGAACATTTTGTCGAACAGCGCCAAGAAAACTGGTAGCAGGGTGTCTTTTACGAGAGGTAGCCATGTCGCGAGATTTTGGGGGGTGCAGAAGTCTGTGAGGAGAGTCGGTTTGATGGATATCACCTGAAACGAAGAGAAACTTTCTTGTTAGCACTAGATATCAAGATTGAATATTCTGATAATCTACAAAAGATTAGCGAAGCTTGTTTTACTTTGAATACGATAGAAACGAGACATTAACCCTTTGCGGACGAAGACTGTTTAAAGTACACAAAGCTAGCAACATATGAAGATAAATTATACATCGAATGCTTAAACAATAGAAGTAAAGGAAACTGTACGCTGATTTCTTGCTATTCGAGTAATTAAATCATTCGCTTGCAACTTAGTATTCCAAATATGAACATCTCATCTCCAATATATCGACGTTCGTCCGCACAGGGTTAACATAAAACAAAATCGAAGAGCAGTAATCATTTAATTCCAACCTCTTTATTTACTCTTCTATCAAATTTAATAGATTCTCAATATATTTATCCGCCTGACAGTTCTCCCTCCCTTATTAACGAACGAATAAAATGTATTTCAAACGAATATAACGATTACCAAAGTGAACTCAGAACCAGAACGAATACGAAACCCTCCAATTAATTTCAAGAATGTATACGCAACCAGAGACATCGACTGAATGAAACGTCACTTTATTCATCAGCAAAATCACCCGAAGAAGGAGCGCGGGGGTGAATCGCTCGTACAACGAGCGAACAATAACGCCGCGAGTCTGTTTCCCGTAAGCGGAGTCTGGCGAGCCATAAATGGAGCATAAAGAGTTTCTTCCAAGGATCGTCCCATCTGTCAATAGTTCTCACGAAAGAAATCGTGTCGCGAGCGAGAAACGAACACGCTTTCCCCTCGGGGCGAAAAGCGGTTGCATTCCGGCGGCGTTGCATCGTTGCATGCGGCTAATTGTTCGGCTCGTCTGCCGTGGACGCGTCGATAAACAAGGTACGCACGCGCGCGCTCCTATAATTTCGCGAGCGACCGATTAGTATAATAAACCGAGGCGGACGAACGAAAAAACGCAGCAACGAAGAGGGAACACCGAGAGGGGGGAGGGGGGCGGCGAGAGGGGAACGGATAAAAACGAGGCGAGCAAACCACGAGGGAAACGTCGAAACGTCGGCGGCGGTGCGGTCTTACGTGGCCGCTTTACTTTCGATTTTAACGAGCCGCGAGCGGGAAATTTCCACAGTGAAAACTCGCCTCGGTCGCGCTTTCAAAAGTGCGCCGCCATTGCCGGCGTCGCATGCGCGCATTTTTGCGAACCGATACGACCCGGACAATCGCGAAGCGATAAAATTCCCTTGTTCCTATCCTCGCATGGTAATTTTCTGTTCGTCTTTCCCTCGGTTCTTGTTTCGACGAAGGAACAAATGATTCAGCGTTGTCGACACAGCGGCTCGATAAAAAGCCTGATAAATTAGACTGGGCATGGAAACCGTGATTTGGAAACGAGAGTTTCACTTTTCAACTGTATCGTCGTCAGGCACGCGCACGAAATCCTACTTCCTTTTCGGTTCAGCCGCGAGCGTGCCTACTGATTTTTAATGGTTGATGTTTGTAATGCTTCCTTGAACGTTACTCCCGTTTGGGAACTGTTCGAAGCAGCCTGAAGAGGAATTGAGTGTCGGTAGAATGCTATATCGAAGTAATTTCGAATCGAGACGCTCGTTCCTCGAACGAGGAAAAGTTGGAAGACGAAAAGGAATGATGTAAGCGACTTAGGAAAGTTCGGATCGCGCTTATGTAAAAGTTAATGACACGATCGCCGTGAAAAAGGGTTGCTTAGGAAACCGTTGCAACGGGAGTCACGTGCGAAATTCATTTCCACGGAATTACGTTGAAAACGAGTTGCCTGGTAAGCGGATTGAGAATCACTGCGTTTTGATTGGCGGCGTAATGGCCGGCGCACAATGCGCAATCCAGGAACTGAACGGTATCCCGACAATTAAAAAACCAGCCGCCGCACTGTTTTCGCAGGATTTCACGTTTTCATTTCTTATCGTTGGGAACGGCTCGTATCGCGCGCGGTTTCGTCGTCGTGGTTTTAATTAACCGGGACCATTCACGGAGGAAATCGAATCTCGCCGAGCCCGGTTTAACTGAATTCGCCCGCGAAAAACGGGGGAATTCGCGCCGGTTCGACCGGCGCGCGTTTGTTTGCTTCTTCTTTTCGAGCGAGAGTTTGCTTTCGAATTAAACAACGGCGCGGTTCGTTTGCCGAGGATTTTTGTCAAGTGAGAAAATCAAACGTAAAAGGTGTCGCGTTAATCGTTGCGCGTGCCTACCATTTTTGCTCGGTGTCCGTGTCGGCTTGACAAACATCCGCAGCCTATTAATTAGCAGCGCGTGACGCGCGTGCGGCGATCGCGGCGGTCTCGAGGAAAGGGAAACCTCGAAATATCGTTCCACTAACACAGTGAAACCGTTCACGGCCGATCTAATCAAATTTCGAATTTCACTCGCGTCGTTCACGCCGATTTAAGAGAAGAGACGCACGCTTAGAAAGCAGATGGCGTAAAGGAGACCGCGGTGGAAAGCGAGCGAAAATGCCGGGTAACGTTGCAAAGCGATCACGGTGAGTCGGTGGCTTTTGTGAGAAGAGAAAATTAAATAACGGATATTTATGCGTGCGTCGCGACCGATCCGGACCGTGTTCCTCTACTCGCGAATAGACGGGTTGCTCTCGATCGCCGAGTCACTCGATCCTAGACCCGTTTCCATCGTCCGATGAAAATGAATGCGGCGAGATTCGCACGTCGGATTCGTTGAAACGTTTATCGCGAATCTTCGTGGAGACTGATAATCTACCGGTTTGTTGAACCCAGGGTATAAACGAAAGAGCAAGCCAGAACGAAACGAAAACTCGTTCCATCCTAATGAAGTACTTATTATGGATTACTTCACGGAGAAAGTGAAATTCTACCTAATTCCAGAGTCGGTGAATTAGTCCGTAAAAATGTGAACCACCGTGAGGACAACCGCTGTCTCTTCGAACGAGAACTCTTGTTCACGATATCGTTGCATTCAATCTAATGTTCAATATTTCAAGCGTTAGCCGCGCGTTCCTTTTTTATCCGTCGCGGACACGACACGAGATTCGACGATAAACCATTAATTATGAAGGTAAAAGTATGGTATCGAATAGAAGAATTGCAGATGCCCCGTTAATCGGGAATGAAATCTACTCGACGAACGTTCCGTTTTAAGAAACCACTCTCAATGCCATCGAGGGAAAAAGATCTGCAGAACGAGAGCTGATCGAACGGCCCGATTAAAGGGGGGTTCTATCGCTCCATAATTTTTCCACAGTCAATTATCCCCGCAATTAGACATCGTGCCAAGATTTTCCGCTCCGAATCTCCCGAATAACATGACTAACTGCAGCTAAACTGTATACTTTCGGTGCGCGTTTTAATACGTAACGAGCCGGCGTCGTTACACGCGTGCCATGTTAGCGTGTCGCTCCGGTTTCCTCCGCGTTTTGTTTTTCGCCCCGTTTTCACCGCTCTCGCGTGCCCTTTAACACGAGAACTATCGAGCACTCAAGTCGACTTTTTAAATTTCCTTATACAAACTAGACGCGTGCGTCTATTAACCGTTTGCATGCTAAACAACTTTTGTGGATGTTTACCAAAAATGCGGAAGTGATTGGGTGTGTATACAAAAAAATTGATAAGAGTACTTATCTAATGAGATCACAAATGTTGTGTCATTATAAAAAAAATATCAAACAACATAAGAAGAGCGCTATAGCGCTCTTCAACACTCAAACGGTTAAGATCTTAATTGACTTATATTTCAGTTGATGTGTCACTGAATCAGCTTCTTTGACACTAAGATTTCCAAATATATCGAATTCACTTATTTCTAAATTCTCTTTGAATTATTAAAAAGATAACAGACGCTTCTCTGAGAAATTATTGAAGAAATTGATTTAGTAATATGCGAATTGAAGCATAAATCTTAAATAGCTGCACTCTTAGAGTTCCTATAGAAGGATTTGAAAAGTTTGATTGATAGTCCTAGTGTTACTAATTTGTCAAAGAAGTTTCTGTATCTTTTTAGTAATCATACAGGAAAAAATCAAGGATGGATTGTTTTGACTGATCGGGTAGTCCCAGTGTCAAGCTTGAATTCTATCAAACAAACAGAGTTTCACTCGACGAGATTCGAGTCGGAACCCGCGCCGAATTCAAAATGAAGCCCGTTTTACTTTAATTGCTCGACGTTCGCCGACCCGTCACGCTGCTCGCGTCCGAACATCGCCTAGAATTCGATCGATTTTCAGTAAGCGCGTGCATACACCTGGTTTTCCCTCAAATCGAGGTCGAGTCGATTCCAGCCGGCCCGTCGTGCGCGATTTTATCGCTGCGTTCCGGTGAACGAACGTTCCTAGAAAAATATGTAATTGTCTAATTGTTGAATTTCAAGCGTGCACCGATTACGGACACCGATGCTCATATATTCGGTCGATGGAAACGGCGTTGCTAGTTGCTTCGTGCTGTAACTGACACAGGGAATGCGCTGGAAGCATTATTCGCGCTATCGCAATCAATCGTCGATGAAAGCTGGCTTCTCATTTTTAAAACGATTCTACGCTAATACGAAAGGGGAACGTATTCAATCAGCAACTGAAATCGCAACTGAATACATTAGAATAAACTAGAGATCACCAAATATCCTACTATGCAAATTAATTTGATAATCCGAGAATAAGATATCCGAAAAATTCCATTAATCTAACATATAATCAACAATTATACACTACAAGCAGTATTAGAAATACATAGAAAATATTCTACTGTTCTCATTTCTTTGCATTTTATCTTATCTCTTAGCATGTAAAGGTAAGAAGTATTTAAACTATCTACCGCTAAACCTACCGAGCAGTTAAACTTTTCGAAATTCTTCTACAACTTGGTGAATATCGATTAATTGATTTGCAATTCAGAGTGCGCATCGCTGAATCAATTTCTACAATAATTTCTCAGAGAAATATCTTAATAATTGCCAAGAGAAGAAACCAAGAATCATTTTGTCTCGTTCAGTAGGTTCAGCGTTAACATCTGGCTCTCAGGCACGGCAATTCGCGGATTCCGAAAGAAAAGTGACCAGTAGCGCGAGAGACTTCAACGCGCGGCACAGTAGCAACCCAATTAAATGGCGGCCAGGCGGGCGGCGATTACAAACACCGTGCGTCACGCAGCCTATTATAAATATTAAACGAGCAAGGCCCTGGGAGTTTCACCGGGCAGCATTTAACGAATCCCAATCGGGCCCGGCATCGAGGTCATCGGCCGTATTAAGGCGTTCGCACTTTCGAATATTTCCCTCGCGCGTTTTAATCTGTCTCCTCTCCTCTTTCCTGTTTCTCGTCGCAGCACGAGACAACGGGCCGCGTCGTGAATATTGATCGATCGTAAAGTTCGATTAAGTGTCACGCAGCGACCCCTCCCCGCGCGCGCGCGAGTGCGCCAAGAAAGGAGATCTCGCGCGAGTGGAGGTGGATAATTTATCTCTTTTGTCTCTGTCGGGTCCGAGCGGTCGGCTTTCTCGTCGGCGAACGGAATTCCGGTGCGGGGTAAAAGAGAATATAGTCAGCGGCACGTCAACTTCCGGGCGACGGTGACGGCTTCCGGTTCACCGGGGAACCCTTTATGATCCGGTTCAGTCGATCTTTTCATATGAACTCTTGTTTACGATCGCTGGCTGGCCATTATTCCTCGGTCGCTCGACAATCGCAGCGAATCACCTTTGGACTTTGAAATATATTTGTCCGCAGGTGCTCTTGTATTGAACTCGACATTCCTTAATTGTGTTATATTGTTTTTTGTATGATCGATAAACAGAATTGTTCACATTGATCTTTATCGATTGATTTTTCTTGTATTTCAAATGAAACGTTAAAATAAAACGGAGTTATTAGAAAGGAAGTGAAGAGAGAATCCGGAGTACAAAGGATTCAAAGGAGAATAGAGATATAAATAAATTGTGTACGAAACAGAAGAATACGGTCGTTTGTTGCGTTACTTTGTTTTCTGTCAGAGTTTCAACCGTAAAAATGAACAGTTGGAAAAACAGTGAAAAGAATATGTTGTATACAATGGTGCCGTTAATGCGTCGATAAATATTCGCATTAGGAAACAACGGAGCGTAATTGGATAGCAATTTATCGGGATAGTTTAATGAACGAATTATACGATATCCACACGAGCGTATTACGGAGGGGGCCGCACAATCGCGCGCTTTTATTCGTTCGTAAATGATAGATCAGAAGTGAGTTAGGTTCATCGATTCCGGTCGTGTAACATTGCCACGGCTCGCTGCGCGGCCGCAATTTCGTGGATATTACGAAATACGGCTCTTATGGCCGAGACAGTTAGACCGGAGCAAATTTGCTCGCGAACGAACTTCAATCGGACGGATACGGGAACGTTTAATAAATCCCGGGTGTCCCGGCGTGATAAATCTGTCGCGTGAGATAGCATTTACCGTCTACCCAGAATCGATCGGAAAGGAATCATTTAACGGGCTACTGCCTTTTGTATTCAGCTCGTTTGTAGCTTCGAACGAAATAAATAGAACGATCTTTCTTTTGCATTTCGTTAGTTTCCCGATTTAAACAGCAATCTGTGTTGTTTATTCATTTCCTGCTTAAAGCGTACAGTTGAATATGTTATAAATTCTTAATTCTCCTTTTTTTTCAATTCTCTTAACTTCCAACGTTTAAAATTATCCCTCTTCAATTGAATGTAATATACTAATTTCTATACAATTTAAACGTACTCCCTTCGGAGCGTTCACAAATTAACCGGGAAATCGATTAATTCTCTAAACAGAAAACATTTAATTAAACCGTCAGCTCCAGAATTCCCCTGCGTGAAAGCTGTAAGTGTTATTGAACATCAATGTGTTCCACGTTTAACGCCTAACACTTTTCGATCAACTGTATCTAGCGCGACCTAACGTGATCCAGTGTTTGTGCACCTGAGCTTGAATCCACAGGAAACTATTAGCTTCTTATTGCCACTAATAAACAGCTGCTTTCTAAAGGCTATATAGCATCGTTCGATTAAGTGCAAAATGGTGTCAGGATTAAGGATTTCCAATGAAACCTCTACGATAAGCGAACTTATGAAACCTGAAAACATCGTGATACTAACAGACGTACGTGAAAAAAGGACTGAGGAAACTGACTCACCAGAATCGGTATGTGCTGAAAGACGTAGCAGACGAAGAGGATGCTGTAGATCGTCGATCTGCCGCTAGCTTCGTCCACCTGAACCCTCTTCTTTCTGAGGCAGGCTCTGCTGTTGGTGGATCCACTGGTGCACGATCCGCTCGAGGGATCCCATTGCTGAGGATGACACTCGAATGCTCCCGACGAATTCTTCGAGCTAGCCTCCGACAGGTCTGACACAGATTTCAGCAATTCCGCCTTCGGCGTTCGACAGGCACTTCTGACTAGAGCCACCAGCAGGCTGACGACTGTGCTCAGCATCAGCAAACATCGCAGAGAGTTCACGAAGACGCCATATTTGGCGGAGATTTCGTGGGCTAGGAAGACGCAGTGTTCCGGCTCGAAGTTGAGGACACCGGTCACGCCGACGCACGCGCTGATCACGCTGAGACTCACCAAGTGATACTTCAGGTGATTCTTCGTGATGTGAACGTCCCTTGTGCTGATCGCGGTGAAGATCGCAATCGAGGTCAGCGTCAACTCCTGCAGGATGTTCGAGGAGTTCAGCATCCAGACTAGGGTTGAACAGAACTCTGCGGATCGCGCGAAATTCGCTGATTAGTTTGCAGTTGACAAGTGGAAGATGATTAGAACACTGTTCTGGGTTCGTGATCCAATTATGGCTGGCGTATGAACTGGTTGAGGCTAATTTAGCGGAGTGTGTCAAGGTGAAGTGATTATAATAAAGTTCTAAGTGTCGGAGGATGCGGTATTTAAAACAGTAGGCTGGTATGCGTCTGTTCGCTATTTCTGGAATGAATGTAGGTCTTGAACTCTCGTTATCTCGAATACTAATCGGTTCGTATCGTCGATCTGAGATGGATACTATTTAGATAGTTGGCGAAGAGTGATCTTTTTAGCGTCTTGGGCAACAGAGGCGTTTATTAATAATAGGTCGCGATGAATGTTGATCCTAGCGGTTCAACGACGAAGCTGGATATAGATAAGTGTGATTCATAGGTTAGCTACCTCCGAAGTGATTACTTGGCCGAATCAGTGTCAGGATCGCGTACAGAAGGAGTCCAAGCTGGTGAGCGAGACTCTCGGAGAGAATGGCCACTGTGAACACATCGATCCTCCGTTTCGCGGATGATGGTTGGCTCTGATAGATCAACAGTGACCATGATAGCAGCAGGATGCAGATCGGTGAACCTACGCAGGTCGGCAGCCATTCTCCTACCTCGCTTCGCATCTCTGGAAACCGAAACCAACAACATGTCACGGAATAACGGCGAAAAATAGAAAACTGTAATTTTCATATTTCTTTAAAAAGTATTGTGCAATATATAAAATTAATATTAACCCTTTGCGGACGAATGTCGACATTTCGGCGAGATCGAATGTCCAAATTTGGAAAAGTCGCAAACAAATGATTCAATTACTCGAACAGCAAGAAATCAGTGTATAATTTCCTTTCTTTCTATTATTTAAGCAATCGATATATAATTTAACTTCATCTGCTGGAGGTTTCGTATATTTCGAAGAATCTTCGTCCGCAAAGGGTTGGAAAGAAAAAATTGTACAACAAATACACAGAGAGAATAAAATGTTCTAGTGTAAAAGACACGGAACAATAGTTTCCCCCAGTTTCCCAAGACGATTCGTAGAACCGTTGACTGAAGCCAGAATTAATCATCAGCAATTTACCCAATTAGGCGTACCTTCACGCTAATTTACTCTCCGAATTCGACAGAAATGGAACAAACTTTACGAGCACTAAAGTCGCGCGTTCTATTCATCGAGACGCCCTGGATCCGTGCCAGTTTCCCCGACAAAGATCACTGGTACAGAAACTGCGAAAGAAAAGTGACTAAGAAACCGTTCCCTGACCGCGCGTTCGAGAATTCATCGGACGGAAGTGGAATTCCGTCCAAGAAACAAAAACGGACCGCCGCTGATCCGTCGGCCAAAAACGAAATGTGTCCCCGTTCAGCGGATCGCGAGATCGACGAAAGAAACGGTTAAGAAACGTCGCTGTTAATTAAACAAATGCATTGAAGGCTGTTAGAGGCGCGCCGCCCGAGAAATTAGTGTCCGGGAAAAACAATCTCGCTCGCGTTCCCGGCGCGAGATCGCAAGCGAGAGTGCTGATACCTTAATCTCGATGAAAGCCCGGGCAATTAGCGTCGCGCGCGTCAAATTATTACATCCTTGTGCACGAGGAAGAGCGGTCGGAATTGTTGTTAATCAACGTGCTCAGTTGCAGCGGGACGATCGCCGCGGAAACGAGGAAGTCGCCGGTTTCGCCATGGAAATCGTGAACTCGCGAGGACGACGCGTTCGAAGGAGGATACCAGCCAGCTGGCACCGAACCCCGCCGCCATTTTTCTTCCTCGTTCTACGCATTCGAGCCCCGGTTTCTCTGCTCCTCCACGCAGGAGACTTTCTATTCCGCGTGCAGCCGCGGTCTAATTTATTATTGGGACCGAGTTTAACCGGCAAACCGAATTCCTGAAGAATATTTATCAACGCTGGATCTGGGAACGTTCAGCTTGACTCTTACCGTAGGTCTCCGGGATGGATGAAGGTTTTCTCTTAATTATTAGATCTACGATCTTACGGATCTTGAGAAAATATCCATTTACGAGTTTAAACATCAGCGGTGAATCTTCATTTCTCCCGGAGTCTTCGAAAGTCCGCGCAGTTCTAGAGAACGGGATCACTAGAGTGATCAATAACCGGCGGAGTTCAGCATCCCGAGATTATTAAAGTTATTAGAATAATGTTCTCGAAGATTACTGGTGTCCGCAGCTCGAGCGGATCTCCGGTAAATCTCGGAATGGAAGGAAGCTCAAGAGGATTCCTAAAATATTAAGACACCGCGGCGAGTGTCCAAGTGATCTCTACCGCCTGGGAAGCCGACTCGTCTTGTTAATCTGACGAGTAACCTCTGGAACTTTTCCGTTTCAAAGATCATCAAGCTGCGAAGCCGGTGATCTTTCATCACCGAAGGGAAAGTAGGATATTCGGGTTCCCCGGCAGAACGCGATATTCCCCTGGAACGAGGACGTCGCTAATACCACGCATTAAACCCGATAATTTCCGTATTATTTTGCCACGCTGACGTTCCAGCGGCGCGAGCGTTACAGAAGAAGGAGATATCTCTGGAACCGACAGACGGAGGAGGCAACCTCCTCCCGACTGTGCCGAAGTTTCTAAAAAAAGAGGCGAGGCGAGTAGCAGAGGAAAGGATCGAGCGGTTCGATTAGAGTAGCGCACGGCACGCGAATCTCTCGTGAAGTTTCTGAGCGACTGGTTCCCAAGTGGTCCTTATCGGAGTCGCATCGTTGATCGAAAAATTAAAAATTCCGTGTGTACTCCTCGAATCAGCGCGCTTCCGAGCGCCGGTCAAACGCTGTTTTCCCTGTTCCGACGCGCGGCGGCCGCGCGCACTTTCACGTGCTGGTCAGTTAACGAACCCGCGGCTAAATCCGCGCGTTTGTAATATGAATACGACTTTTTCTTTTCCCGTGGTCGCGGGAAAACGATCGCGGAACGGAGAGATACGGGCCCGACATCAGCGTGCGTGCGCGGTGAATTTCAAAATCGACTACGCCCCAGGAGAACCAGTGGCGGTAATCGGTTCGCGAACTGCTTGCGTAACTGATTGAATAAACACGATCACCGCTGGGAACAGCGGCGGAAAATCGCGGACTAAGCAAGATTATTCTGTCTGGAAAAATTGGAATAATTATTGAACAGGTAGTGGACTTGAAATTGCCTGAACACGCTCGGAATCGTTTTCACGTGTTCCACGGGGAGACCCGGCGATTGCAACTTGTTGATCGGCAGTGTGGGATACGGTGGGAATAATTGGAATGCTTGTGGATATAGATTCTTTGCACGCGAACTGCCATTTTCGTTTCGTTTCCAGCTGCATCAACGTTCTGTGATTAGCGAGTTTTATGAATTCTCGTTTATGCTCACGCTTAATCTTTTATCTTTTACTTGTTGAGCGTTGGAGAACCTTATTCGATCGTATTTTTGATCTTGTAGAATATACGAGTCTCAAATGAAGTAAATTGGAGTATTATTCTTCTAGCTTGTCACTAGATTTATAACATCTTCGCATCTAAAGTCTGTGAGCTAATTATAATCACTCGAAAGGACTGTTAAATAAGAGGAATATACTAGAGGATGATATTCGATCGTATTTTTGATTTTATAGAATACACGAATCTCGAAGAGAATTGGAGTATTATTTTCCTAGCTTGTCATTAGATTTGTAACATCTCCGCATCTGAAGTCTGTGAGATAATTACAATCATTCGAAGGGACTGTTAAATAAGAGGAATATCCGAGAGGATGATATTCTTAAAGAACGAAGTGGTTTCAGCCGGCGAACCGCCACTTATTTCAAAGAATATCGGATTCCCCGTCGTGGCAGCTATAAGCCTGCACCCTTTAAGTAGATTTTCCAAGTGGCTTTTCCACGACTCGAGCAGCTCCCTCGGTTCCATGGGCTTCAATTTACATGGCCGTCGGAGCGAAATTATTCCCGGACTGAAGGTGGATTCAAACCAGTTAGAAGCCGCAGAAACCAGGTTAATTTTCCCCTGCGACTGATAACAATGTCGTTCGAGGAAACCAGTCCTGAAGATCTTGTCTCTATTATGCTCGGCTCTTTCGCCCGATGTGAACACATCATTCTTCCTCCCGTTTGCGCCGGAAGTAGGTTACACGAAGAAAGTTTACGTTTCCGTGGTTTCATCGCCGCCGCGAATTCTTCTTAAAAACGAAGAAAAAACCAAGGGAATTCACTTTCGCAGGGATTTCGACAGAGACGCCTCTAAATCATCTCCCAGCTCCCCGTGAATTTTTGCACTTCCTGCTACCGTTCCACGAGCAAATCCATTATCCGCCTGAATATGTATGAATGGAAATTAAAAGAGATATTTATCACCGGTACTGAGTACCAAGAGGAAACTCCAACGAAATGTTTACCAACAATCTTTACTCTCGGAGTAGATTCGACGAACCGTTTACCGTCATCTCGGAAATCTACCGAGACGTTTCACATATTTATTCACAAGAATAAAGGAACATTGGAATATTCTTTTATTACCTCCACTTATTTACTAGACGCCATCGAATACCCCGGGAAACGAAAAAGGTTTCGAAACTTTTCAGAAACACACAAAAACCCAGAAAAATGTGGGGGCCTCTCGCGGGAGTGCTTTATAAACTAACGAATTTATAGGCACTTATACTCGTGCCCGAAGGAATCGGTGGCCTGCCATCTCGCACCAGGAATTCTTCTCCCGGAGCGTACTCCGTCGAAAGATCGTGACCCATCAAAGACACGATAATACCATCAAGCTCCGCTTCCTAATCTCGTCCCGTGGAGGCTAAACGCGGCGCAGCCGCACACGCGCTCCCAACCGGTATAGCCTATGGATTATGGGACGCGACGGTGAGAGGTGTGTCGTTCGATTAGGTTGGAATGCCGAGAGGTGTAGCATCGGCCAAGGTCAGAAAAAAATGCTGCTCGCCAGCGAAGCCGCGCGAGATCCGGAGGATAGACGGCCGACGTTGCTCGACGCATGGCCTTGTTTCGCAAAGGGGAAGCGCGAACCAGTTCAGAGAAAACAAAATTCCTAACAGGAAGACCCGCGGTCGTCCTTCGTCCTGCGGGGATTCGCGCGGGACTCCCCCGATCGGGAAGGACCCACGGTTCCCTGGGAAACGTTCAAGAACGAAAGTCGCGGCGCGACGAAGAGAGAACAATGTTTACGGAAGAGGGAAATCTATCTTTGATCGTAATACGAGGATTTCTAAATTGTTTCGAATCATAATGAAAAGACGCGTTGAATTCTATTTCTCCGAAGCTTTGTACTTTCTAGAATCCGCTAATTAAACAGCTAATCAGTCGATCTTGATGGTTAATGAGATCGACGGTTGAATCCCTTTAGCGCGAATGAATCGCCGGCGATTCACGTGATCCAGGATTAAACGGGAGGATTAAGAGATCTCACGTTAATCTGGTATCGCGCGAAAAATTGCGATTCGATTGAAGATTGGCGAGTCCCGCGTTGGCCGGAGGTTCCGGGGAACGTCGATTCCCGCAATTACGTCGCACCGGGACGAAATTATGTTTCATGATTGTGACCTTTGGCCAATTAGAGCCTCTCCGGCCGAGCAATCAGCCGGCCTACGTGAAAACGATATCTGGTGTCACGAGCACCGTGCCCCCGGTAAAACTGCACGCCTCTAACTCGGTCATGTGAAACTCTGTCGCCCACTCTATCACTCGATCTCCGTTCCTCCGGCGTTCTCCGTCTCTCTCTCTCTCTCTCTCTCTTTCTCCGATGGCTCCGAGCGTTCCCTGTCTCCTCCGAGCTCGGAAAGGATGCTGGCCTCCACCTTGAAACCGTTTCTCACGATTAATAAGCGATCCTCCAACGGGAACTTCATTTTAGCCACGCTGATCGAGACCCGTCTTCGAAGGAAGCCGCCTCTCCCGATGGAATGGCGGAACGTTCAGCGACTTCCGCGTCTGGATTTGGCGAGCACCGTGGAAACTAGCCCCCCGCGAGATTTCTCCGTCGGTTGGCTCCGAAAAAGAAGTAAAGAACGAGCCTCGACGAACGACCGATCTCGGGGAACTTTCATCTAGGAAGACCACCAATTAGAAACCTGTCGATTTGATGCATCGCTCGGTCCCGATCGGAAGATTCCTTCAACAGTGGAAAGTGCATTTAGCACTGATAAGGACTAACAGCTTGTAACGATTACTCATCGACACCTGGAAGACCTACTGGGGAATGTGGGAAAAGATACGATTACCTGGGAAAGAATGTATGGTATCCTTCCCATAATGTGCACCCTTTACTTCACCATTTCGAAGTTTCTAAAGCGACTCTCAATCTTAAACCATGAAATGCATTCCTGAATGCAGACAGCAGAGCTGTATTTCAATGATTCAGCCCATCATCCCACCTACAATCTCCTTATCGAAATCTCATACTCTCCAACTAGAATCGAACCTACTCAAACCTCCAACACAAGCAGATCCTAAATAATAACCTCCAACAGCCTGAATCCCGAAAGATCCTCTCCCGAAACCCTCGGAACTCGTCTCGTGTTGGGAAGTCCGAGCACGACGTCGACTCACGTCGGAGTTGAGTAACCGCGAGGACGAAAGGGCGAGACAGATGCGAACGACCGCGCGGAGGAGGTAACTCGAGCGAATTAGATCCTTCTAAATCGAGTGTTGGCACCGGTGCCAGCGCTGCGCCGCCGCGCCGCTCGGTCGGGGTGACTGCATCGTCCTGCCGGGAAGTGGGTTACGAATACTGGCGCTGGCGAGAAAGTAACCGGGAGCCCCGATTTATCGGCGTCCCACGGCGGGGAAGATTAGGCGCGGCCCGTCCGGTTTTTGCATCGCGGCGATCACATTATCGGTCGCGGCAGAAAATCCCAGGCCGATCGTCTCCGCATATTCAGGCCGGCCGATCCACGGTACGGCTTCGTCGCCGGCGACGCGACGCAACGTGATGTCGATGGTTGCACCTCGATCGACGCGTTGCACGCGTTCACCTCGGCTGCACGGAACGCGCGTGCCAAATTCCTACGACGACGCAACCGCGCCGCTGTCTGTGTTCCGCGTGGTTTCGAGGTCAGGGAAGAACGGCTATTTCGCGGACTAGGAATCTTCTCTCCTCGATCACTGTCCCCATATCGTGTTTCCTGCTGCCGTTCACGATGACCAGGAACGGAGCCGAGCTCGTCGGCTTCTTTTTCCTCGGCTTGGTTCTTGGATGCCTTCGGGCGGAATTTCGGGAAGTTGGCTGATTGTGAATGTTCTGTGATCAGCCTTTGAGCTTGGAATCTAGTTTCTTCGAGGCGTGTGAGCTGAGCTTCACTTTCGAAGTTGTAGTTTCTTTTATGTGTGTATCTTTGTATTGTAAATTGTTAGTTTTGTTTAGATTGTATTCTAGATTGGTATGGTTTTATGTTTAGTTCTCTTCTTTGTGATATAGAACAGTAGGCCATTGGTAGGTTTTAAATCGGTTTCTTGGGTTTGCTTCGATGTTTCATTCGGTGAATCGAGTTCTGCGATAGTTTCAGATGTTATTTCTGTATTTACGGTTCCCGGTGCTTGCTTCCGTATCCCTTTCCACGTGAAATTCGAGATTCTATTACCTCGGATTATTTTATGGGGCGTTATCGTAGAAGCAAGACGAAAATGTAATTATGTTTAATGAGTGTGGAGTTCAATCACTGCCTGCAAGTATTATTCCCCGATTATCGGGGGGAATCATTCCATTTCCGTTTTTCATTGGTCCCGACGGTTCATCTCCGCGCTGTGACGCGCGACGGAATGAAACGGCGCGAGGAAGAGGATGCCGTTGTTTAAATTTGATTTTTTTAAGCTCAACGTTCCATGCCGCGTGGGCATTTACCGTAAGCGAGACTCGTTTTATTTCTACTCGGCGGAATAGCCGCGGCGCGATTAGCCAGAAACGGAACAGCTGATCGTCCGACTCGTCACGGACGACGTAAAAAAAATATAATTCTCGTAACTAGATAGTAGTCTTTTTAGTGCACGATAAAACAACCGTTGCTGAGAGATTCCGTTTGTCGTCCGGTACAACACGCTTCCGAAGTAGATTTCTGTTTCTTAACGATTGTCCTTCGAGAATGTTTACTATCGTAATGTTTAGCGTGACCACTATTATAATTATATATATTAAAAATGAATATACATTACAAGCTTCGTAAAATCGTTTTCCACTGACCTCATTTTCAAACATCAAAGCGTGGACTGTTCGTACAGTCTTTCGATTCTTCTACGACTGAAAAACACCGTTCAAAGGTGGGCATCAAGGATGACGTACCATTAGAGCACGACCGCTAAGCAGAAAATATTAGTGTCACCCATAAATTAGGGGCACAGGAGTCAATGACCAATTAACACTTGAACGTAATCCTTGGACGCGATTGACGCACGAATCGGAAGTCAGGTGGATCGACTCACCGAAACGGACGGAATAAAAGAAATCCTCGCTCGGAGGCATCGAGTATCCTGCAAGCAGAGACGCGCGTTTCTTGCCGCTGAACCGAAGAATCCGTGTAAATAAGAAAGTTTGTAAACGCGAAAGACCGGGAGAACGTACGAAGGTGTAGAACCTTTCACAGAACCGTAGAAAGAGGACCATGAACGGCGGCGATTGAATGGAAAAGGTCAGGCGGGAGTAATCGGACCGCCGATACGTGGCGGATCGAGCCTCCGGAATCAGACGAAATTAGAATTCCCGCCGCGGAACGAGCACAATTTCGAAATTACAGTAGCCGGCCGTAGGGTCAGCGCATCCGATTGAGGACTGCATTTACATTGTTATGCTCATTGAGCGAATTAATGCACCGTTCATAAGCCGACGCAAGGACGCGAGGCGGAGGCGTCCTTGATATTCCACAAATCATTTCCTTCGTTAACGAGATACACAGTGGCTTCCGCGAGCGAACGAAAAAGTGTATGATAAAACGACAAGAAAGAAGAAAGGAAAGAATGAAAAGAAAGAAAAGAGAAGAGACAGAAAGGAAAGAGGCAAGATTGATCAGTTGCGTACTCACTGCAGAGTGTCAATGATTATGCGGACGGATGGTTGCCGCGGAATGCAACCGCATCGCTGTCTGGAGTCTGCGAGTGCGCGCGATCACGATCAATCGGATCCTGGCAGCCGGTGGGCGAGTGCGATTCCTATGTTTCTACTTCCGTCGTTCGCATCCTCGGCCTCCTCTCTTCCGGTCCAGGTAGCGCGCGACAATCCGATGGCACACGAAGGGATTCGATACGGATACGCGGCTGTCGCCGACGGTTCACATTTGGTTCACTCAAATCATTCGCGTTTTTTTTTTCGTTCACTCTTTCCCCGGTCAGCGGACGCACTAAAACAAAAATCCGCCGAGTCGCCGATGTACAGAAACAGAAAAAGGGGGTGGGAAAAGAAATGAAACGAAACACCGAATCTCGCTCGAACCTCGGTGTTCACGCAGGGACAACGGCGAGCAGCTCGATTCTGCCCCGAGAACAGACGCACAGTGGATTTTCGGTGGAAAAGAGAAACGAATCGGCGACGGTATCTTTTCGCGCGGACGTTTCACGTCGAATCGAAACTTTCACTGTTTAGGGAGCTCGTAGAATTTCACTGGGCCCCCGTTCTCCGGCGCAATATGGGTACCGAACCGTTTCCTCGATCGAATTCGGCGCACGAGGCGGACCCGCAGCGACCGCGACGGATCGTGGACACCCGCGTACGATCGACTGACGATCGAGACGACGAGGATTTAATTGAGCGTCGCGGCGAGGCGTGTTCAAACGGTGCCAGCTGTGACCGAGCGAGTAATATTGCCGCGAAGAAGCCCGGACCGGGACTGACTGGCCATAGGATTCATTTGGGTCAGCGGCACAACGTAGTATAGCGTTGCCAGGGCTCCGACTATACTGTCTGTTACACGGCGAAGTGAAGGTGCTACGGCCGCGTGGCCATAACGGAGCTATCTTCGCGGCGCGATTCGATTTTTCATGCGTTATCCCGATCTCAGCCGCGCGATTCCGATCCGTTTCTCGCGCTAATAACCGATCCTCGTGAAATTCGACCAACTTTCGATCGTACGGCTGGGTAAAGAAGAAAAGACCGGCGCGGTTCTTTCTGGCCGCGATGTTTTCTTTTCGCGTGCTCCACACTCGAGAGGATCGAATTCTGAAAGGCGTCCAATGAAACGCTGATTGTCGGTGGTGGATCGACGTTCGAAAGTTTTATTAGTCCATCCGTACATCGTTCTCTTACGGAGGCTTAAATTATAGAATATACAGTTATAGAAGAATAGTTTTGGACGCGCTCGGTTGCTCGGCTCGCTTGTCCTGAGATTATTTATTTCTCCTACGTAACGTTTTAGCTCGAATAACCCTGTTGTCGAGAAATTTTTGTTCGTCTTCGCGGCGGAAAGCAACATTTTTCGATGAGCCGGGAAACTAACGCATTGAATCTGTGTTTAACGGTACGCGTATTGGATCGATGTCGTTGGCTTCAGCTCGATGTACTGGGGATACTCGAGCTGTAGAACAACGTAGCGACGGGATACAAACGTCCTCGTGAAGAAGTAACTCATCCCTTGGAACAACATGGGGCAGAGAGCTGGTTTCCCGGCTGCCTTCGCGGTACCATTGTCAACCATGTCCCACAAGTCGATCATTTGGCAACCCGATGGCCTGAAAGAGTAAACATTCTTATGTGTATCGGGGATGGGGATCTTCTCTTTATTATCTAGAATCTCGAGATTTAATTACAGATTCGCGTAGGCAAAGCACAACGGTTCTTCTAATACGACATAGTTGACCCCCATTTTTCTCAGTGTCAAGTATACCGAAGGCTCGTCTTTTCTGCTGAAGATCTCGTATACTTGGAGCGTTCTATTTCTGAAATACGGAACAGCTCGTAGCATCATGAAGATTAAATATTAAATAGAACGGAACAAGGATACGCGATAGTATTAAGTCACTTATTAGAAAATATTTTCAACAAAAACAATGCTAATAAAAAATTTCATGAAGTACACGTGAAACGATCGTGAATCATTGAATTAGAGGCACACCTCATCTCTTTGCTCTCGTAATAAGGATTGTTAACGATAGGTCTACCCGTGGAGAGCATCAAGTTTGCCATCAAAGACATCTTGCCAGCGAAGACCGCGTCTTTCGGCGTGTTATTCTTTATCCACTCGAACAATTCCTCTTGTTCGAGGTTCATGAACTCCCCTATAATGTAAAAAGACCCTGTTCAACGTTCAACGAGTTCAGGTGTCTGAAAACCGTTCCGACTTCCCGGCAACATTACCCATAATGCTTCTTTCTTCGCGGAACCTGTCTATACCGTGATAGGACATCGCGGATATTAACAGCACCACGACAGCGGTCCTCATCTTGTTACCCTTCAATCCGACTTTCTCCAAGTATCTGCTCGCGCAGATTGTGCCCGCTACTATGCAGAGCTGCGGGTTCATGAACAGTTTCAGTCTCATGATGAAAACTGCCATTATTATAAACGCAACTGTCTGCAGTCCGTTGTAGGCCACCTCTGGCTCTATGGCTGTTAGGTATCCTCTAACTTTATAGTTTCTATACCAGTAGTACAGTATTAAAATGCCGGCTAATACGGCGATCGGTAGCAACGAGGTCTTTATCAGTATTTCGTAGCTCCTGAACGGTAGGAAGTCGAATTCAGCTGAACACGTGTACAACATTGTATGGAAGTCTCGGTAATTGGTCAGCTTTGCTTTCAGCAGATTGTACACGTGTGCGTCGTCCTCGAATGCTAAGTAGAACTTAAGGAGTACCGTGCTGACGACTACGAGGACGATTTCTATAGGTGTCTCTAGATTTACACCGAGGTATTGGGTTGGCCTCTCCGGTAACTCAAAGTTAATGATGGTAGCCATCAACAGGCACATGTACAAGGAGTACAGTAAAGTGCTGTCGTCGGATAGTAGCCTCGTCGCTATAAATGCCGGCCCCGCGTGGCATAAGCAAATGAGCATGCAGAAATCATTTGATATTACTTTCATCCATTTCAGTATAAGCAGCGCAATGATTTGTGTGCTGTACACGAAATGCGTGAATTGCCAACAACACAGGCTAAGCATTATAGCTGAACACATTTTCTGAAAGAAATCAGCAAGTTATTTCACTGAGGAGACTCTTTATTTTCGCCTCAGTGTCCAATTGAATGTTTCAACGCACTAGAAATAATAGCGGAGGTATTTTCTTCCAGGTTTGTCGATTGCCTTCTCTAAGGAGCACGGTAAGCAGGTACATTTGGTAGAGAATCATAGGGTACGCAAAGCTTTCTCGCAATGGTGGAGTCCACTGAACTCGAGTGCACTCGTTGTGGTTGTAGAAGAACAACAGTGTCGTGATAATCCCACCGAATAAGCTGTTGCTCAAGTATACGGAATAATAAAATAGAATGGCTGCTGTACACATGGCACTGAACCAGACATATCCTAAATAAAAATACACAGGTACAGCCAAACCCGCACAGCTTATTACTGGTGGCACATTTTCTCCTCTTTCTATCTGAAAGTGACACTTTCCTGACAATGTTATAGGAGAGGGGAATTATATCTTTTATTGTATGCAGAGTCAATTTGTGAACAAACATTTATCAGGAATGAGGAATCAGGTGCTTCTACATGCAGACTCTGGATACAAATCCAATACAAATAAGTCTTACTGTCCAGCATTCCGTTATAGAAATGATTTCCAAATTCTTGGACCAATGATATAGCCATCCGATTAACAACTGCAATCCATTAATTCTTATTGTTTCTCGTTCTAATACCTATACCTTAAATTTTACGCACATAGGATATCCACTTAGGTACCCATTGTATAAAATTGAGCATAGCATAACGTTTAGTTAGTCTTAACGTCTCTCTCTCTCTCTCTCTCTCTCTCTCTATCGTATTTGGAATTTCATGCAACTCTTTAACGGGGTGAACTAATCTCCGTTCGATTCCAGAATCAATTTAATCAATGGGAGTTTACCAATTGAAGTACAGTACCTCTGGCAGCAAGTTATATTTTGCACTGGCATTTATAACATGTCCATACTCCGATATATTATCGTGCCTAATTTTTCTCCAGCCCTCCATAAATGTTTCCGATTCCGCGATCGTTTTGAAGTACGAGTAATACATTCCCTGCGAATATGAAAACAAGAGAATCATACCTGGACTTCCCTGGCAGAGAGACATATTCTGCCTTTCAGAATTCGTTCAGAGTTCGTACCATTTCCGTGCGGAAGGACATTTCCCTCTCGATTTCAGACAGATGCGAGAAATGACGGTCATTTTCGAAGAGCGTGGATACATGCCACCGATGGAAAATGCCAATGACCCAACCTGTCGAAGAAAATAACATAACACTGTAATCTACATATCGAAAACATAAATACACGTTTTCTTTTCATTAAAAAACAAACTTTTCACCTATGACTGTTACAGCAAATTTGTATACACGAGTCTCACTGTCACCATTCGTGGCCATCTTTAATAACTGATCTGTTTTGATCACATGACCCAAGATCAGCGCCACGATCCGCGTCATTTCAAAATGTCTGCCGTTTGTCCAAAAAACTTTCAACCTTCTATTCATTTTTATTATCGAAAATGCAATTTAAAACGCGTCGATTTTAATGTCAGCTTGTAGGAGAAACGTCGAGACGTCAAATGTGAGTGGACTATCCTATACATTACGCTCGCACAATAAAATCCATATAGATATATATAAAGGAAACTTCTGTGCATAACCAGTGAACATTTGATTTCAAATTAGTTCAGAATTCTGACAGAAAAGAACACTATACGTTCACGTATTTTTAATAACGATGAACCAGAAATAAATCGAAACCATTATGCAAATGTATTCAAGAAAATATTACATTAACGATCGCCTAGGATTAATTAAATTTCAACGCGGAAGCAGCACGATTTTTCAAGCTTAAATCAAGTTTTCAGAACATCCGCTGCTTCAAATGATAATTTTATGTTTAATTGGTCTCTTATAAAATATAAATCAAACAAGCAACTGTTCCAAGTATCTCTTTCCACTTTTGATATCGTGCATCGCGTTTCGTCGAATGACACGTCTCTGTTTCGTTCACAGCACCGCGAGTTAAGGTAACAGGATAATTTACAACGAGCGCTCGATTCTCCAGGAGAAATATGAATTTCCATGGACAGGGGGACTTCCTACGGCCCTGGATGTGCGCGTATCGCCAGGCGTGCATTGGCACTCCCGCTATCGATCAGTCGCGTGTTAGTCCACCGTGACATGGAGGATCTCTTGCTGCAGATCGTCAGGGAGTCCAGTAATGCGAAGCTACAGAATTTACGGAAATCGGCGCAGGAAGCGCACGGTGAGTCCTTTCTATCCGAAGACTCGAAATCAATTTCATTCCAGCCTGCGTACGCCAGGAGACTCGGCCACTTTACCATTCGGTTCAATATGCACGCTAACCACCCTCGCTTGACACCCATTCGCCCATTATTTCGCAATATGTTACATTAGAAAATAAATTATCCTTTAATCCGTTTACTTTTCATCCGCGATGAATATAGAATTTCCGAGAATTACCGTCAGCTCGAAATTGCTGCATCCCCTATCGGTCGTCGTTTTATCATTTGTTTCTGGATGGAAGGAAATTTATATTCATATTTGGATTTTTTCCTTTGATACTGGATGAATGTTAGAACCGTGGAAATAGTACGTATAGTAGAGATAATAGAGGATTCGTGATTTTCACCGCAGATTTCTTGGAGAAGCAGCAAGCGTTGCTGCGCGATCCACCCCACGAGCTGCGGGCAAAATGTCTACACACCTTTCAGCTAGCACTGGAGACCAAGAGGAGCAAATTTGTCGCGTTCGGTCTGTCGGGATTACATGTACGTACCGCGACGAATTTTTTCGTGACCCTGGCATAACGTGCACGCATACATATACGAGTTACATCCGCCCGCGGGAAGGAACTTCGCGATAATGCGTGTGATATGACCGCACAGCTGTACCGTTTGAAATATTCCTCGACAAGGTGTCCCTTGTGTTCATCTTTTTATTTCGACGAAATGAACATAGAGTTTATCTTATTCTCCGAAATATTATTAGAAGAACATGGGACCTAGTTTTCTATTTGGGACTCGTAACGAATAAAGATAAAATTTGTAGAACTTCGATGTTCCCTGATTTTCTTGGATTTAACGGGTCGATTAGATTTTTAACGGCAACGTTTAAAATACAGAAAATGTTGAGAGACGACAGGTTCCAGTCACCCTACGAGCCAGAAGACGATTCTTTATGGCTGCCCGCGCAAATGTTACACGCGATGGGTTCGATTCTGTCGCAGTCCGACGACACGCAGACGGACATGCTGAAAGTGAGTCCGAGTTCAGTCGAAATTCGTTGGATTCTCGAGGGAAGCATACGATTTATGTTACAACCTTTGCACAGGTTCTGCTGCAAGTCGCCTGTTCTTCTTATTGGACGATGAACGGCCGCTTAATAATCGCCATACTCACTACCTGCTGCGAGGCTTTCGAAAATGGGAACCAGGCTGTGAGGACCGCCGCGCAGGCTGCGACGAGTCAGACCTTGCGGTCCTTCTGCCTGTTTTTAGGTAACTAAAATCCAGCAGAAGAATCCTTGAGAAATCAAATTGAACATTGTTACGTTCCTCTCTGTTCGTACTTTCATTTGCAGTAACGAATGATCTCGCAGTCACAGAAACCTACTAAAAAAATGTAGAACGCGTGCAGGCTTTCTTCTCGAGATAATAAATTCGCTTTCCGTGCACCTGTTCGTTTCATAGCGAGCGGCGTTCATTACAAATGGAAACTGTGAATTCTAAATGATCTGTCGAGCGGGTAACGTTCCCCGTACATGCAAATACCTCGTGATCACAGTCAGACAGAAGTTTGATAGATAGAATGCGCCGTTCGCGTGACGGCGACGCTTGGCCCGCTAAATTCCGCGATCGCTGGTCTATTTCCCGATACCCCGTGATTCCATCGCTGCACGTTAGCGGAATTGACGATTATTGTTTCCGACAGACGAGGAGTGCCAGGAGATGGACGAGAACGCGAAGAAGAATAAGAACGTGTGGGAGAGGGGAGTGTCCTGCTTCAACGAGGCATTGCCGATACTCCAGTACATCTGCAGCAAGCTGGACGAGGCGCAGAAGTAAAATGAAACAGTATTAATCGGGAGTGAAGCCTGCATTTTCTGATCGTAGGAAATCTTGTTCCAGTAACGGTAGAAACGGGAACACGGTGGTCTTCCTTCTGGAGTGCCTGCACACGTTGATTTCTTCGTTGCCGCAGAAGATCCACACGAACGCACACTTCACCACGTTCCTCTGGCAGAAGTTCTGTCCAGCGTTGATCGCGTTCCTCGGGACGCCCAGGGTGGACAAAACGTTCACCTCCAGGGAGGGAAAGGAGAACGAAGTGGGCAGAGGATCCGGGTACTTAGCTACTTCGCTGAGCTTTGATAGTCATCAGGCTAAGACTGTCTACAGGCACGTGGACTGACGTTTTGGAAATGAATGTATCAAATGTACCTTTAGGGAACTCGTAGAACAGTTTAATCAGTAGAAGAAATAGTAACCAGTAGATGAATCGAACAGATTCCTCTCTAGATATCTTTGAAGAAAGACGAAGCTACTTTCTTTCATCTTAGAACTTCAATTCTGAACCCTTCGATTCGTCTAATGTACCTCTAGGGAACTGTAGAACAGTTTAATCAATAGAAGAAATTAACAACCAGTAGATGAATCGAACAGATTTCTCTCTAGATATCTTTGAAGAAAGACGAAGCTACTTTCTTTCATCTTAGAACTCCAATTCTGAACCTTTCGATTCGTCTAATGTATCTCTAAGTAACTGTAGAACAGTTTAATTAGTAGAAGAAATTAATAATCACCAGATGAATCGGAAGGTTCAGAATTGGAGTTCTAAGATGAAAGAAACTAGCTTCCTCTTTCTTTAAACGTGTCTAGAGAGAAATCTGTTATACAACATTTGTAATATTTTACGTAATTTCTCATTAATAGCATCGGAACAGAACTGGTTCGATTAGTAGGCTGTGTAGGACCCTTGAGACCGGTCCTGGAATCAGTGTTCCATCGAATGCTGCTATATCCGCCTCCCCAGCAACGTTTGGAGTCTTTGAAAGCTTTGAAGGAGCTCTTGCGTAGTCCCAGTCGAATGGTAGACTTCGCTGGGCCATTGCTAGTGGAAGAGGACAGATCGAGTCACATTCAGAGCGACATGGCGTTGATGAGATTGTAAGTTGTTTTCTTCTTGGTAAGTGGATCGCGTTAATGATTCGTGGTTGAACTTAGGGCAATGGACTCGATCGAGGAATCAACGACTGGAGGATTGAGTATACTGCACGCTAGCGTTTCGTGCGTGGTCGCGATGCTCTCCGCTCTTCAGGAACTGTGCGAGGGGAAGGCCATTAATCACACTTACACGTGCGCGATCAATAGTTTGTACGAGGACCTGGAGTCCTGCGACTATAGAGGGCCGCTGACTTACCAGAGCATGGCTCGGCTGCCAAAAACTTATAGGTGAATCAATTTGATTTCCTCCATCGATGAAGTCAATGTTTCACATCCTCTTAGAATGCTTTTAGAATCTAGAAGATAGTTCCGAGAATATCGAATGATGCAAGGATTTATTGCCATTTCGGTTATCAAACTCTAGTACTGAATTTTCAGAGAGCAATTGGAGTTGATGAAGAAGGGAATAGGATCCGATTCAGATTCTTCAGGGCATGGGCCATCGGAAGACGGCGACTCGACGGACACAGAAGGCCCTCAGAATGACTCGGACGAAGTGCAAGAAGAGAACAGCTTAGAGGACAATGACTACGCGATGGAGAATGAAAGGGAGAGGCTGCGATTAGAAAAGCTTCCGAAGTGTTTACACGTTGGTAGACAGGTAGCCGACGAGTGCAACGTGGACGTCGAGCGACACAACGCGAGGAAGTTCGTCAAGACACTGAAAAGCGACCTGATTCCTATGGTGTTGAGCCTGAGGAGCAACATAGAGGTTGACGAGGCGTTGCAGAACTTTGCATCGGAATACTGTCAAGGTATGAATGTGACCTTTAATTTAATAGTAACTTATTTAATTATTGTTTTCCAATTTTAGGAGTCTTCACAGCGCAGCAGAAGATCCAGGAGCAGACTGACATCAGTACGGACTCCTGTGCACTGATCACGATCATGAACGCTGATGGGATTTATCTGGCCACCTATGCTGCCTTACTTCTGAACTTAAAGCTGATCAGGATTAACTACTATCACGAAGAGAGTCGTCAGGTCCCAATCAGTGAGGTATGGATACATAAACTGTTACTCTAATCATTTAACAACTGCAGGGAGTCTAAAAATGAAATTCCTCAGGAACAATTCGTGGAAGAAGTACACGGTTCGGGAGTTCTGGTTTATCTGTCAGCCACCTGGCTGTCTGAACTCTATCAGCAAGTGTTAGCCTGCAATCTTCTCGAGAGATGTGGTTACAGTCCCCAATATACGGAGCACAGTGCTCTGATAAATGTTCTGACAGGTGATTAAATCCGCTGCAACCTAGTGAAAGCTTATTGAATCTAGAAACTGCTGACTGAAATTTATTCTTCCAAGACGTCGATGGCATTCCTGGTAGTCAAAGAGGCGGGCAGCTTCTCTCAGACTACATAAGACTGGAAAAAGCTCAGCTGTCTCGAAGCGAGCCGACACCGGAAGCTGAAGCAGGCGCGAAGCTGTCCAGAAGAGTACTGACTTGCTGTTGGGGAAGCATGATGACTGTTCTCACGACTGGTCTGAATCCTCCCAAGGAAGAGAACAACAAGGGTATACTGAATAGAGATGGCGGCAGAAGAGGTATCAGGGATACGGTGGTGTTGTCTCTGGAAGGTCTCCATAAAGCTGCGATTTTGAGTAATGTCCTTGGTCAGTGGAGTTCCTTGATGCGTTGATAATTTTCCGAGATGCAGCAAGAGTCAGCAATAATGTCTCATTCTTATTATTCAGGCCTTCAGAATCGTTGCGGCTCGATTTTCGCTTTGCTGGCTAAAGCAGCCTGCACAGAGCAGTCGATATCAAGGATCACTCGAACGAAAGACGTTCTGCGTTTGAAATTGCAGAACAGAGCGACGAATATTCATACCTCGCATGCTTTAAGCATGGATGTTCTTCTGGGCAAAGGTTTGGAGCTAGGGAGTCATGGCAGTGACTGCTGGCCACATGTTTTTACGTAAGATATTATCGTTTGATCCTTAATGAATCCTCATCGAGAGTATTTTATAAAAGAATCTCTGTTTTCATACAGCTGCTGCTTATACGTGAGCAAACTAGAACACGACTTCTTCGGGAGAAACCAGAATCCACCGTTGCCGAAGACGCAGCAAAAGAAGGAGAAGAAGGAGACTGCGAATGGGGATCCCAAAGGAAGTCAGGACAAATTGAGACTGAGTTTTAACATCACCGACGAAGAGGAGACTTGGTAATCATGCTGAAGGATTTTCTTTGGTTTAATCGAAGTCTCTTCGAGGATTAACGAAGTTGCATTCTTACAGTGTCGACGTCTACAGCTTCTTGTCTAGTCCTTACACGCAGAACCCCAGCTCAGACACGATTCCAGAGATCATCCAAGAGTCCAACGCGGACAGCCAGTTCAATGGTATCCTTCCTGCAGATTACGCAGCCAAGATCATCTGTGTCCTGTCGCAGCAGGTCGATAGGCTCTTCGAGAACGCCGCGTTGAAATTGAACCTTCGAGCGCTGTGCTTATTCCTGACTGCTCTCTGCAAAGCTAGTAAAGCTCAGCTGTTCAAAACGTCGGACGGATTTAAGGATAATAAAAGATTCTGGTGGAGGAGGAGCAAACCCAGAGAAAACGAGATGAACGTGTTGCTGTTGGCTAGATTGGGAGAGGTCATGCTGAAGTGCGTGAAGAGTGGACGACCTCTGATCCATATAATGAGGGTAGGAATGTTTTCTGATGTTTTCTATGAATTAGAGATTGAATCTCCTAGTTCCTTTAGTAATATGAACACCTATTCGTAGGTGTGGAGCATTCTGGGTCCCCATTTCATGGAAGCAGCCTGCCATAAAGACCGCAGCATCTCCAAGAAGGCTGTCCAATGCATCCACGACTCTATGGCTGCTTTGTTGAACGAGCAAGTCGAGTTGCCGCATTTCCACTTCAACGAAGCACTATTCAAGCCTTTCGAGAACCTGTTGTGCCTAGAACTTTGTGACAGCGATGTGCAAGACCAAGTATGTGAAATCCTGAAGTATATTTTAATAGATAAACACTGAATCTTCCGAAAATGGACAGTTTTCATTTCATTCGCTTCAATGCCGAAGTTCAGTAAGAATCTTCTTTAAAAAGTTTCGTTTATACACATCGTTTGAATGAACCCTTAACACTCGAACTACCGAGCATTTAATACGATTAATATGCAATTCCTATACAAATTGTAACAATAGATTATTTTCCGTTTCTTCGGACATTCATTATAGTACTGAAACGAAACTATTTTCAAAATCATTTCGAATATTCAATGCTTCGAAGACATCAATAATTGCTGAACAAAAGAATCGAAACCAGTCATTTTGACGGTAGTTCTAGTGTTAAACAAATACTCTAAAATAATCATCGTCCGTAGATAAATGTCGAGTTCCTTAAAAAATCGAACTGTATCGATCCCTACCAGATCGTCAGCTGCATTTGCGAGTTCGTCGAGACCAACCGTACAGAGATCCGGTCCGGCTGGCGACCTCTGTTCGGCGCGTTGCGCGTAGCGTCGGTCGGCAATTCAGATTCCGTCGAGTCAGCGCCACTTCTGGAGGTCTTCCGGGTGTTCCTGTCCACGGACAACACGCTGGTATTCGCGAACGCGGCGCTAGATTGCATCCTCTGTCTGCTGCGGCACGTGAGAGGGATCGGTGACGCGGAGGGTCATCAGGGCGAGCAGGATCAGGTCGACGTCGCCGAGTCAAGGCGGATGAGGCTCTGCGTCGAGAGTCTCAAGTACCTGTTGAGCTGCAGCGATATTCTCGCGTCGATGTACGGGATGCCGGCTTGCCCCATCTTCCATTCAGCCCAAAGGATTCAAGTCTCGACCATCCCCCAATACGTTGATCCCGCGATCCCTAACTCCGAGCTGATCAGACTGGACAAGCACGCTGAATCCATACAAGAGACTATTCCCGAAAGAGCCCACGACGTCCTCATGGACAACGTTCACACGATCACGACGCTACAGAGTATGGACAAGCCTAGCGGCATCCTGAGAGTCTGGTATATACTGATCGAGGGTTTGGCTAGCGCTACCATGATCTGCCCTAAACGTTACCAACCCCATACTTTGGAGACTCTGTTCCATTTGCTGCGGGACACACTGAACGTTCCCGGCCCAGCTTTCGGCCTGTACTGCGTGAATCATCTGCTGCTCCCGATGGTCCAGAATTGGCTGAGGAAGACCTCGAAGATCTTCAGGGGCTGGGACAACTTCGCGCCGAATTTCAAACAGTGCTGCGGTCTTATCACCGACCTGGTAGTTGACTACTTGACTCATCTTCAAGGTGATTAAGGGAGTTCTCTATTTTCCCTGGAGAAGGGGAGGATATTTAAGGGTTTCCTTGGTGGATTCTAGGTCCCGAGGTTGTCAGGAACGATGCCTATCTTCCGGCCACGACGCTGATGTTGAAACAACTGCTACTGGTGATGGCGGAATGCGTCGTGCAACCTACCGAGAGCATAGCTCGATTAGGCTGCGCCTGCATTAGGTAAGCCCTCTTCGGCTCAGAGTCGAGCGCCTGGAAGGTCCTTTGGAAATGAATCCAGGATTTGACAGCCATTAATCCTGAGCCTATTAAGAGCCGGCTCCAGTGACTGGATATCGAATTAAGATCACTGACTCGCGAGGAAGGCATTCGATGATGGACAGCGATTCGAATTTCACGCTGGACCTGGTTTCAGATCAAAAACGAATTGCACTGATCCGAGGTAACGATCGAACGAATCTTAGATTATCAAATGATCAACGAACATTAGAGTTTCTACGAACAGCAAGGGAAACAGTACAGAATTTTCACAAGTTTAACGTAACTAGGTGTCCTAAGAGTTTAGATAGGATTGTACAGCTTATTTGTCTGTCAGAGTTAAACAAGGATGCCAGTCGTCGAGGAGCCGAGCAAACCGATCAGAAGAGAGAAAGGGTGAATCATAACGCGGAGGTTCGATGGAATGTCCATCGGCGGAGGTTAGATATATCGTCGTTACGGGCGTAGCGTGCGTGTAAGATGATAACGAAGCTTGACAGGCTGTCCGGTGGGATAAGGTAGCCACCGACACTCGACACCCCCGGAGCGTCGTGCCGGCAACACACGAACAAGGAGAAACGTGTGCGGAGCTTATACACGCGACAGTCTCGTCTCTCCTCCTCTCGTTCTCCCTCTCTCACTCCTTCTCCGTCTCTCTGTTTCTCCGGATCACCGTTGGGCCCGGTTGTATCCATTCGCGCGTTTTCTCCGTATTAATGCACGCCGTACATCGAGCTGTGTAATTCAATCCTTGCCGGGGTCGATCGCGAGGTATCGATGTACAGGCGTGCGCCGAGTTTAAAAACGGGACAGGTTCGCGGACAGATAGCTAGCCTGCCAGTGAATGACGAACGGGATCCTGAGCTGAAATCCTAGAGTCACCCACTACCGACGCCGCCAACCCACTTCGATCTACGACCCGGACCTGAATTTCGTCCCGAGGGGTCGGGATGGTTCGACTGACCTGTTCATTCATTCTACTGGTAGTCAGGAATGTGGGTCATCGAAGTTATAAGATAGATCTAGAAGAAAAGGATCTTCAACTGATCTGTTCGAGGATTCCTTCTTCAAAATGAAATATCTGAATCGAGAGAATAGAACTTTTGAAATCAATCCGAGACCTTCGAACCCAATGAACATATCCGCTAACCCTCGATCAACACCGATGACCAAAGTGTCCAGAGTTCAGTTGTCTGGACTATTCCTTAATTTAAGGGATTGCATGTTGTTTCAAGGGAGAAAATCTGATTTGTACAGGCATGTCCTGGTGAACAGTGGCCCACTCCTCACCTCAGAACAATGGGAAGTCTGCGGCGTCGCCTGTTACCGCGCCTGTTCGAATTCCCTGCAAGAGTTGCACCAGCTGACCATGGCTTTCTCGCCGAGATCGGAATCCTTTTACGGCGACATCGCTCAGGTGAAGGTTGCCGCGCGACGGGACGCGACGCTCGAAGAGTCGGAACGTCTGCGACAGCTCGCCGCCCAGGTAAGTTGCCGCATTGTTGCATCTGTGTCTGATCCTCTGATCTGGAAGGTGAACTATTCACTTCTGGCTGTTTGACGTTCGTTGTGCTTCTTTGTGCCCTCTCACATCCGCCATGAGTTCTTTCTCCGCTGAGCGTGTTTGTTCGCCGAGGCTGGCCACGGTGGCCAGTGGAATAGCACTACATCTAGATCTAAAGACGGGTCGTTGCGATTTTCAATGTTTTTTTTTACGCAGTCGACTATGATCGTCGGTATCAGAGAAGATCATCCGTGGTCTTTTTGTCGAGATTTTAGCGTCGCTTTCGTGGTGGTTAACCCTAGAGCTCCTAAGGGTCGCGTCTGGGTTTTGATAGTCTGTCGAACCAGCAAGTCAGGAACAAGTGGTACTTTCCTCGGGTTAGAAGTTGTTTAGACACTTCTATTGCTTAGCAATTATTCGAGGATACTTTGCGTAAGAGAAGTAGCTTGTACTTAAGACACTGATTCCTGGATTCGACGAGTAACAGCTAAACGAGCTGCACCCTAGCGACCTAGGGTTAATCGTTCGATCAAAGTAGCTTCCCCGGTTGTCAATCGGTTACGCGAGTGAGTGAGAATGTGTGTTGTGTACATAGAAGTATATGTATATGTATATCGGCAATTGCCAGCGAGTGAGAGACACGTGGTGCCCTCCTGACCTGACTTGCTCCCAGGTGAGCCAGCTGCGCGAGGTATTGTCTGCCATCAAGAGACAGAATGCGGCGTCACTGCCGACGACACCTTTCCAGGATTCGATGACCATTGAGACGACACTGATCGACCAGCACACTACCTCCTACTCCGTCGGTTGTAGGCAGCACACGACACCCCTCGATTACACTAACACTACGTCGAACACGGGCCCCCATTGGCTCTAGCCGCCCACGGTAACTCACGTCATGGATTTTAAGAAAAAAAAAAAAAAAAATACGAAACAGAGAAAAAAAAGTTTGTTCGAAGAGAAACGAATTGACATACGAGACAACTCGTTAGGAACAGAATAATAAAAAGCAAACTGACGAACGAATCGAATCGAGAATACTTTTAGCTTGATCCGGGATCGAACCGTTGGGACAATTTCTTAGACTACCGCGGCGCGGTCGACGTCGACAGGCCTGCTATCGATACACCGCGACTTCGGTACACAGCAAATTACCGCTTTCTGCCTTTGGAAATCATTTCCCTCGCAAATTGTGATCGTAGACGATACACTCAGATATACTCTCTTTCTCTCTATTTCTATATGTATATATATATGCATATATATATATATATATATATTTATTTCCTTTCTTTCGCTAACGTGCCTCGTGAATCGTGCGCTTTTTCGTGTGTTCGAGCTTGCATCTGTATGGCTGATTGCACACCGTGGCGTAGAATCAACCAAACAAACTCGTTCAATTCGCGAATGTTTTGTCGGTAGATACTGATAGACTGAGATTGCCCGCGCAAACACGCAGCACTGCGCGCCAAATTTTAATAGATACGTATTTTCTATGAAGAGAATTCCGCGGACTGCGGATTCCTGTGCATTCGTAACGAGATACTGAATCGAAGTTCATAATGATCGTCGCGAAGCATACGAATTTAGTATTCCTTAGCTAGCAGAGATATTCGTTGAGGTAGTTAGCCGATATTTTATTTCTCTTTTAGTCGATTAGTTCCTAAACGAGAATTTACATGGACGTCCGTGCACAATTCGTCGGGGTCGAATGGAATTCTCACGAAACGCGAACGCAAGGGATGAGGAACCTCCGCGCGCGTTACGAACGCACGAAATTCGCAGTCCGAGGGTCGATTTTAAATGAAGTTTCATTGCTCAAAAAAAATGGACACAGCATTCGCGGCGATTCGAACACGACGGTGAAGCCAAACTGTCTCAAATTCTACGCCATACCGCAGCGTTCACAAAAACGAATAGAAGACTGTCAGAGTGATCGCCGAAGAAAGCGAATAAAAGGAACAAAAAAAAAAGAACAAAAGAAAGAGAAGGATACGTACTATATGCGTGGTGTGTAACGCATCGATATTGTCAAACACACTCGTGTCTTTTAATCTGTATTTTTGTACCACTCGATGTGTCCGACGCACACTGTTGTCAAATACAGATGCTTTTATTATCTGCTGGTTCGTTGTTGTATTGCACCCCCTTGAATCCCTCAGTCGGCGAACCCGCGGCGGGAAAATCTGTGTTGGGAAAAGAGAGAGGCGGCCGGGGAAGGAGTCGAAGTAAGCCTGTCGACGCGCGGAGACGGCACGATATTTTTGGTAACCGATCTCACCTCGTTTAGATGTTTGCACTCGCTGGTAGAAGGCACAGGTCAGGCTGCAGAACCTCCTCGACGAGGTCCTTTCTCGTTCAATTCGTCCTTGTCCATTGAAATCCTTCACTAATATACTTGATTACGCGTTTCTGATCCTTACCGATGTTGCTTCAACCATTTCACTTGATTATTATTATTTCGTATTGCACAATTCTGCAGACTTGACGACGCATAGCTCACCGAAATAGTCGATGTTTTGTGTCATACTCCTCGTGTGTCTTAGAGGATAAATTTTTGTTTGTTTGTTTGTTTGTTTGTTTTTTTCCTTGTTCGAAAAGAATAGAATTTTAGAATATTTATAATTGGTTCGGTTAGAACCGGTAGAATTGACCGAGGAAAAAAAGGACCCCGTCGTTTTGCCGAGATATCATTTAAACTTAACTTGGCACGGTCTTGCGTATCACCATTAAAATCCATGGCTTGAGTCCATGGCTAGAATTTCACTGTCACATAATATGTACGTGATGAGATATACGACACCAATCCTAGAAGCTGCAGCTTTCGTAGAACGCACACGTATTTTCTAATGACCGAGCGAATTAACGGGATATCACGTTAGGTCGTGCTAGAACCCATCGCCGGTTTCGACGGTCGATTCACCAATGGGCCATCGTCATCTTTAGTCACATCATCACGATATCATCAGCGGCGACATCGCGGGCATCGCGCGCGATCGCTTCTGTAACTTCTCGAGCTGACATTCAATTGAAGAATCAATCGACTGACGCGTCGACTCTCGGTTCATCATCCATGAAAGTCACATTAAAATCGAGACAATTTATTGAACGATAGAACTAAAATGTCCGGATCGATCGTAGTCGTGTTTTCGGCATTTTTGCATCTCATTGATCGACGAAATTCGATGCACTCGGTGCGTCGCGATAAGGATGAACTTTTGAATATGGATTGAAACGGAATTGAAAAGGTTCGAGGATTTAGGAAGAATCGTGCGTCGAACGTGGACCGTTGATCATCGAAAAATGCAGGTTCTTGTGCTCTTCAGGTGTTCCTCCTGGAGGAACAACACGCTGAAGACTCTTTGAGAGCGTCCGACGACAGGTCCTACGTATTTCTACTGTATCCACCTTCCGTGGGGTCGACGCTCAATCCTGACCTTTATATCGTGCGAGTTCAGCTGAGGGCGCTGGTGGTCGGCCTTTTGGTGCACCAGATGTTACTGCATTGCATCGCCAGTGTCCTCTTGCAGACTAATGACTCGTCCTTCCCTAGGTAGGTAGCTTTCAGCAATCATTCAGTAACTCATTACTGATAGACGATAGACGTTTGTATAAATAATCACACACGAATCAGAAGCAAATATTCGATTCCGACTTCAATGCTCGATTTCATGAAAATTCTAGTCTATCACACGTCATCCCGCACTCAATGTCATCGCCGTTGCTAAAAGACTCAGCATCCGGCTGCCTGTCGTATCTCTCAAGCAAACACGTGGACATCTTCCTTTCTGCTCTGGACCTCTCATACGCGGCAGCTTTAAAGTTCGACAGCCGGCCAGGACTAAAATTCCTAGTCCAGAAGGTAGCGAACCTCGAGCAACGGGCGAACCTCTATCGCCAAGCTGGAGCTGCCTGGATCATCAAGCTCGTCACGTTGTTCGAGCTTTGTCTCCGGGAAATAGAAGTAACTGGAGCTACCCTCGAAACAGTGAAATACCTGTTGAACTCTAGCCCCGACGACAAGGACTATCCCAAGGATCCGAATCTCCAGATATTATCGAAATACCTGAAACAATCGCGGACCACTTTCAAAGAACTCTGCGAGAGCTACGTGGACGTGCTGGTGGACAAAGATGGCAAGCACGCGATAGCTGACAGCTTCTCCGAAAGGAAGATATTCCTCTTAGTAGCTCAACCCGATGACTATCCGGAGATCACCAGGAAGGAACCGATTAATGACAGACCTATAGCCACCCCAGCTCCACTGGAGTACAATCACGAGTCCATGGACGAGTTAGATGCTCGAATGGACCACGATGATCCAGATGATCAAGACGACCAAGAGGATATAGAAGCCTATAATCCGAACCTCGACGACGAGAGTGGTTTAGAGGAACTTGGACCAGAATCAGACGAAGATTTGAGACGGTTCAGAGTGTCTGACCTAGCAGTGGAGTATTCTACTGACTCTGGCCCCCCGAGTGAACCGGAGACGGACAATTCCCGGCCTGTATCCAGACTGGGCTCCGTCACGGAGAAGATAGTGTACCTGGACAGGTCAGGTGGCACTTCCAGCGAGGGCTACATCGACGGTAAATACAGCTCGATGACTCCTGCTCCTCTTCAGATGATCAATCGTCGGGACAATTTATTCTACAAGCTGAGTCCTCTTAGGAGAACGGAGTCCGCAGACTCGTTCGGGACCTCCGTTCTAGAAGTAATGGCGACGAGCGCTAGTTTGACGGTCGACGAGATGTCCTATTACAGGCGATCGCGGATGGAGAGGAGGAAAAGCGAAGCGTGCCTGTTGTCCAGGAGGAACTCGCTGAAGTTTGTCATTCCCAGTGAGACAGAGGGCTTCCACAAGTTCGACGCTCGCGGTTCGCCGGCTTGGAGATGCAGATCGGTGATGGAACTGAGGAAGAGGTCGGTGTCCACTTCGATCGATGATTTGGACATGTCGTCTAGGATGTCCTTGAAGATCGAGGAGAAGGACACTTGTTCTTCGATGTGTTTGGAAAATGTCGACGAGCTGCTGAGGGATTACAAACGTAGCAAGAGGGGATTCAGGATGAATCCTTTCTTGAAGGATGACGCTGATGACGTTAGCTGTGAGGGTCAAGGGGTTAAGATTAAGGATACTTCGTTCCAGAAGAAGACTAACGTTCATAAGGACAGCGAGGCGCACAAAAGGGCCTGGGCTGAGACTCTGTGCACTGTTTTAGATTGGACTCTGGCTTTGTCGGTGAGTAAAGAATTTGATTTCATGTTTTCTATTGATTTTTATACGAGGTATATTCTTTGAACTTGTTATCTGTGATAATTCATTAGTTCGTTGAGTAAGATAGAGATATTTATATATCTATTATTGAGACTAAGAAATTAGTAGAAGGGAAATAAAGGTTGGCAACGGGATTATTTTCAGCATGAGAAACTAACTCCCCTACTTCCGGTCTTCGTGGGCGGCGTACAAGTCCTGTCAAGCACCCCTTGGGCCAGGATCTCGGGGAACAAATTCCCACTTTTCCCCACCGAGTTCCAACTGGAAACGTGAAGAAGACTGCTCTCGTTCCTCGGGCAGGATCAAGCACTGAGGCTGATATTTAATCTCGTCTATTACGAACTTTATCGTTGAAGCAAACAGAAAACGGCACAAGAGTACAGTCAATAGTATCATGGACCATTTCGTCGCGAATTGTTAAGGGATTCGAGGATCTCAAGTGCGCGTACCCACTTTTTCAAACTTCATCTTTTCCGAGGAAAGGAGTGCGGCAGATGAACGTGTCTACCGAGATACAGAGCCATTTTAGGGACTGCTTGATCAATTGTGGTAACGTCAACGTTGAACGAGAATATTGAACGGATTCGAAACATTCGAGCGCGTCTGTCCGCAGTTTCGTCAGTTTCGTCTTGAAATCAAAAGAGAACAACCGAGAATCCAAGATTTAGGACCACTTTTAGAGCCGCGGCGTTGACGAAACACTAAGTAATTCCGAAGGGGCACAGGTGAGCAGGGTGCGAACGTCCAATGGGACCGGAAGCCGCGTGCACACGACAGACAATAGCTAATCGTCGATTCTGCGGGCGAAAGAAACGATGTCCCGTTTTCCCGCCTATCTGTAGCGTGTCCCGAAGCGTCGACACGGAGGGACAAGGATTTTATTTACGATCCACTCCGCACGCACATCTCCCGATTCTCATTTTATGCTCTTTGCGCTTAACTGTAGTTTGCGGTCCACTCGGACGCAGCGAAGCCTCGCTTGCCAGCTCGGCGTCGCGACGAGCATCGTGGACTCCGTCGGATGCTCGACTTACCATTCTCTTTCCCAGATCCAGAAAAATCATAGCGATCCCTCTTTGGGTTAATCCGCTGTCCCTGCTTGCATCCATTGCACTTTTTGTCATACCATGCGGCTACAAGATGGTGCTCGGATGCAATTTTGAAATCAACGCGACGCGCGGTCTTGCAAGAAATCTAATGGGACAGTTGCAATAAATTACCGGCGTTAGTTTTTGATATTTTGTAATCTTTCTTTTCTGTAGATTAGAGTTCTAGTTTCGACTATCCATTGCTGTTTTGAGAAATGATCAGGGTGTCTTCGAGAGGCTTAGCTGAGCAATCGAGAACCATCTTGTAGATCTTATTACTTGAAACGATCGTTCTTTTTTAGCACGTAATTCATTTGTGAAGCGTAACCGACTATTAAACAGAGACGAGGAACTTAATGTAATTAGTGAGCTAGAAGAGTTAAGAGTTGAATATGGAATTTAGAGAAACGTTTAGAGCAGAATGTTACTACGAATTTCGTGGAGGATGCATATTAACAGGTCCTTCGGTTTATGCCAAAGAATTAACGAATAAAAGAAGAGTTCTCAGCGCGATGAGTCGTATTGTTAGATTTTATTGTAAATAGTACTCTTAATCGATCTCATGGAGAACGCTAGACAGTTTTCGAGTTGATTTCCCGTGTTTTTTAGCGGACGGCTAGACGACGATTATCGCATTTCCTTTATCGCTTCGATATGACACATTATACAATATATTTTGTATGTCGTTTGTAAATTAGAGAGAAAGGAAAATGGTTATCCGACTGTTGTATAAAATCGACCACCGTCACTCGTCGGTGTTCTCTCCCCCTTCTCCTCAATTCTGTCCTGGATTCCCGTCGGTGTTGAAAATATTGTTGAAACGTTTGGTTTAAACGAAGGAGAACAAGAATGGGAAGAGAGGAAAAGCAAAAAAAAAAGAAAAAAGAAAAATAAAAGATTGCGGACGGATTAATAATCGATAATAAAACGTGCCTACGTGAACCCTGTTTCCTTTCTAAAGAACGACGTATAAACTGCGACTCTAAGGCTGAACAGTTTGCCTATGTGTACGAGAAACAGTACGAACGAATAAACGGTGCATTTATTATGAATTGTTCCCCGTGAATTCCCATGAAAAGTGCGATCAATAAATTATCAATAAATCGTCTGGTTAAAAGTTACTCGGACTATCAATCATTCCTGATTATGTCTCTCATTATGATTTCACGAATTCGAAAGCTTTCTCGGGTCCTTCAGCTCTCAAATTCTCTTCGACATTATCGCAATCGAGTGAATGTTTTTATCTTTTCATTATTTCTGAATTGCGGAGATTCGAGTTTTGCTCGATTCTTTAGTCGAAACGTCGGACGAACACGATCGAATTCGCGAACAGAGAAGAGAATATGAATTTCGTAGACGGCTCGGCCGGGTCAGCGACGGATTTCGCGATGTATCGACGGTGTCGACTATTTTCTGCGAGACGAACAGCGTTTTACTTCATTTTAACGGGCGGGAGACTCTTGTCTGCGGTCGAGTCGTCCTCGTAAAGAGGAAAGCTTACGAGCGACGGCCGCCTCTCGGCTTATTCCACGCTTATATTTCTGCACCGGCGTCCCATTCGCTAGGGCAGTAAACATGAGCGAAGAGGAAGCGAAAGAAGTCACCGGGAAGCGTCTTATCTCCGACGGAAGACGGTGGACGCAGGAAGAATGGATTTATACGAAGAAAATCTAAGCGTTACGAATACTTCAATTGTTCTCGCACTTTCTGCAGTCTACCGAGGAAGTTTTCATTCAGAGAAAGCTACTAAGTATCTCTGTCTTGTGTATCATTCGCGAATTAGCCTACATTAATCTCTTCTTTCGATTATTTCGAGATTCTACGGTTGCAAACGATTAGAAACTATTGCCTAATTTTCTTTTCCGTTTGATCCGTTATTGCGCGTGGAAGTGCTCGTCAATCTTTAGCAGAGAACGTAAATTTGCAGTAACTAATTTTACTTATTTCTTAGAAGAGCCTCCTTCCTTTTTAGCACTGATTACAGAAGCAAAGACGAGATCGTTCGTAAACGGGAAATGGACGTGCAGTAGCTGCAACCTCTCAATCACGATGATTGCATCTTCGTCCTATGCATCGGCTTATCTATTAATTCCTCTTCCAATAAGCAATTTCGCTTGGAACTCGACATTTAAGTAACTTTCTACGACGATTACGCAACGCAATCTACGAGCGGCTATTCAAAATTCACTGACGTTCTCTTGAAACACGCACATCATTGTTGGGAAATCTTCGAATAACTTATTCGACTTACAATAGAATTTTCCTCAATTGAACCGTCAGTATGTTTCTCAGTTAAAAATAACACGACCATATAGACACTCAACTTACGATAGCATTATCCTCTACATCTTCTATTTGGAGTCATCATTTTTACAGAATTGCAAATAACGTTTCAGCAATTACAAATCGAACGAAGCTAGCGAATCCCATCGACGTCTTTCCTCTCTGAAAGTGAATCCGAAGCTTAATGCTTCCAGCCTACTCACCGAGACAAAAATGGCGTCCCCGGCCGCGCAGAGATCCCGGCGGAGGGACAAGGACAACACCAGCAGGCTGGATTGCTAATAAAGGGACGTAGGACACTGCGAGAGCCTGGCCGGTGTAGACCGCAACTATCCATCCGTTCGTCATTTCCAGCGTGCTTTAAATATTAAATAGAGCTCGCTGCGCTCGTGAAAAGGATTATCCGTGCCCTACCGCGCCACGATTCCGGGAGACAAACCGTTTCCCTGTGGTTTGCTCCCATGCAGACGGCTCAGATAAAGATTTTTCTACTCTACATCGTCGAAAAGGATTTCGGCCGTTAATGAAGGCGACCCTCTTCTCATTCTTCCCTCCATTTCTTTCGTTATAATTCCCAATCCCTCGGGACGCGAACATTTTCCGAGGCGACTCGGCGTCAACGCTGCTTCGCGTAAAATCGGAAGCGATCATCGGGAACGAAAGCGAACGAACAGAAAACAAACCCGAAACGCAAATCGATGGGGATTTAGGAACCTGTTCAGGCAGAGACTTTATTTCATGGAAAATATCTGTGTATTTACAATGTTACATGACTATCATTCTCGAACATGCTCGCCGAAAGTCTCGGCTGCCTCCGCGCCTACCGAATCACAATCTCAGACGTCCAGTTCGATGGAACTTCCACGGAAGTTTGTTTTTACTGTCTTATTGATACTCCGCGAGATATTACCCTGCGCTCACTCGATTCACCAAGCGATTCTATCGAAGAATACCAAATCCTCGTGCCAACCCTTACAAATCAGTCACTGCCCGGATATTATCATCGTCAACCATCGAGCACACGAAGTCTCGTCTTTTCGTCAAGTCTCTCGAGAATACCTAGAACACCTCGTCAATATCACAATTAAACACTGGGTATAGTTTCCTCTATCATCCTACTTTCTATGAAAGTAGTCCGAAGCTCTCCAGTCCGAGGACCCGTTCAATAAGGTCTCCACACATCGTTCCTCTGCTCGTTTTCCTCTCCGAGCACGCCGATCTCCAGTCTGTTGCTGCTGATGGTGAGATTGCTACCGGCGATGGTAACCTGCTCGTCGCTCAGGTCGCCGTGCAGGTGTAAGTGGATCTGGTTCTGGTTCACGGTGCTGTATAGTTGCGGATAGAGGACCATGGGCGCCGGGCTGATGTAGTTTTGACTGGGATTGTTGTAGTAACCCTGGTAGTTCGGATTGTAGTTGTGGGAAGCGACGGGGACCGGCGTCGCTGGCCCGGGAGTCCAGGAGCCGTAGTGGTAGCCGGGACTGCCGCTTCCGGTTCCCCCGCTGGCGAACAGGTCCGGGTCGCTGGACTTGCTGGGCACCAGCGGCAGCGACGACGACGACGTCCCGTGGCCAGGGTACATTGACACGCAGTTAGGGGTGTAGGTGTCCTGCTGGTTCTCCGAGGGCAGCACTGCAAGATGGAGCAGAATCGAGATGGAATACAAATTCCTGGGATCAGGTTGACCAAATGGTGCTCCGATGGATAATTTCGAAGGATCTCTTCAGATTGTAGGAAGACGTTGGTTACTTTGGAATATCTGGAGGGCTGTGTTGCTCGTAGATGGAGTGTTACTTGAAGATTCGAGGATTTATGTAGGTTTCTGTTGGGTATTTGTCTCGATGGTTCTGGAGGTATTCGTGCGCAGGCGTATGAGAGGCGTTGAGATCAAGGATTATGAAAGTGCTGTTAATTAAGGTTATTGCACAGAATAGCGAGTTAATTGTCCCGCGATTATCGGGGATTAGAGCATTCCAAGCGATTCATCGAGGAAACGATTGTATCCAAGTGTCAATGAGAATACAGTGACGCGCGAATTTTAACGAAGTTTACGTTGACGAAGTTGTTGCGACTCGTTGTTATGTCACGCAGGGAAGGAAGAACGCGTTCCTGGAATGCCTTTTGCGTCATGGAATTGACAGATTTAATCCGGAGTGTTTTCCTTTATAGGAGAACCTGGGTTTCGTAACGTTTCAGCAGGAGTTTTATCGGTAAAGGACGCTTACCAGTGGGTAACGGCATCGGTTCCGTGGTCGGATGGTGAGACAGTGGTTCCCCGGGGTACGAGAACGCTCCGCCAGGAATGGGTGGCGAGAATGAACCGCCGCTGCTCACCGGAGGTGCTGGATAAGACGGTGCCGTCGACGGATAGGTCCACTCTGCTGTCCCTGTACTCGTGTCTGCGACAAAAATCGATGTTCGCTCGTCAGTCAAATAAGTACACTGGCAAATCACGCTACGCGACACTTAGAAAATGTGTATAAACGACCTATAGGTAGCTGTCTCTAACCTTCGACGCGTTAAATGCATCGTCTATAGTCACCGGGTGAGTCTAAAATTACATTTTCCTTGTTTTTATAACGGTCTACATGCTAATAACGCGAACAACGCAGGACGTGTTGAACTTTAAAGAATTTCCTTTCCTGTAGAATCTGTAGTGTTCGAGAACAGCGTGAAGAAATCAATTACGCAGCAAAGGTTAAGACACTACGAATCAAGATCGAGGTTCCCAGTGAGTAATGCCGTAAAGTAAATCGAAGTGACTCACTTCTTTGATGGGGCATCGAGACAGCTAGTATACTAATTACATCCTTTCCCTTTTATTCAACCTGCTCGTTCTCTCTACAAGTCAACGCTCTAGTTTTTGTTCAAGATACTTCGGATTCAGAACGATAACGTTAGCAATAGTTAATTTAGATTATTCGTTATTGTAGCTGATTAAATAAAGTATAGTAATTAATATCTATAATAAATATTCAACATTCTCAGCGCCGGCTCATCCGATTTCTCAGAACAGTTCGATTCCCCGATTCCCCAAAGTTCGCAATTAATTCCGGTTAAATGATTGCGCCCGCGCGGAACGGGCAACGAAATAATTAATAAATGTCGATTAACATCTCGTGAAATATTTATCGCGGTCCTCGCGACTTCCGTCGGACGTCCGATGAATTCCCAAGTGGCTTCAGCCGGGTACGACGCACGCGCCGCCGTGGCCCACGGCTCAAGTTAAGGAAACAACGAGGAAAACACATCGCGCGATAGGCTGAGTCATCGATGATTCGGCGAGACGTGTCCCGCACCGTTCCCCGCTGCACAACGGAGACGACGACGAATCAGAACGATTATGAAATACGCGTTCGCGCGTCGATCGCGGGAGATCCAGGGGAATAATGTTTCACGAAAAAGTCGCCGGCGACACACAATACTTCTTCTTTCCTTTATTCCCCTCGATGAGCCGTTTCACCTTTCATTCGGCATCTGTAACACTAGAGTTTGCTTCCCGTACCCAGACGTCCTTCGAGGATTTATTTAAAACCCCCTCCCGCTCGTTTTTTTATCATTTTGCCGTGCGCACCTCCGGCGGACGCCATTTCTTGAAGAAAATTCGCGAAATGTTGGAATATTTCGTACTTTTAGTTACCATTGGTCGACTTTAATTTTTTGATCAATTTCAGTTACTGAGAATAGGGGAGTAACTGATTCGAATTGAATAGACATTGAAAATGTACATTACGGATAGTAATAAACAATCTACTCTACCTATCAATATTTTTACCCATCTCCCTGTGTCTATGTCCAGTAAAAATACTCGAATAAAGTGAAGGAATAGTGAAATGAAAATTCCAAGATCTACCTGCGCCTGTTTCGTTAATGAATTCAGATTGCCGACAGTTCGTGGGACCTGACACGATTTTCGTGGGAAAAGCGAATACTTTCGGACACACTTCTGATTCGCGGAAGGCTGGTTCAGTAATTTAACGGAGCAAAGTGTCACAGGGGAATGTAGAACGGGTTCCCCGTAAGAAAAAGGACAGCGAAGTTCAAAGAACCGCCTGTATCATCGTTGCAGTGTCTCATACGCGATGCCAGGCCTGTTTGACAGCGAGAACGGACCGTGGAAAGTCCGGACATTGGTGATTCTCGACGGAACGCTCGCCGGACGATGACAAAACCCGCTTCTTCAAGGGCGCGTTCGCCGTCCAGACGGTTCTGGGAAGACCTGCGCTACGGGGAAGTCTCGGGCGTTGAAATTTTACGACTACTCTTCGCCAAAAATTCAAAATCTCCCGGCTGGTCTCATTCCGTCGCGGATTCGCCGGAGAAAATAACAGAGCAGCGAGCTGACTTCGGACGAAACGAACGAAGTTCGCCGACGAATCTTGCGAGAGACTTGTCTGATCGTTAGCTGAATCTACTTACGAAGTAACGTGACTAATTACTGACTCATCTAATATATCAACCGTACTCTGTTACCTTCTTAACGAATAAAATTTCGATGATCACGACACGTTTTCCTTTAAATTCGTATTATTTTGCTCCTCTTTTTGATTGAACTTTTCGTAAAAATCACATAATGCGATTAGATGTTTCGTATGTTAACGTGTTCTCCAGTTTAGATACAAATTTCTGCTTCAGTCGGACAAGATGAAACCATTTCTGCGAACGGTGTGCCGATTTCCCGGTCGCGGACGCGTTTTTACGCGTGCCGAGGATCGAGAAACCTATATTTCACGAACGACTAATAGAAACCAACAGGTACGCCGGAGCCGGGTCAAGGCAGGGTACTCGAAGAGGGAATTGATCAGAAAACCGTCGATTTTAATAGCCGATAAATCTCGGGTTTCACCATTGACTCGGCTGCACGCTTCGTAATTCCCGATGGCTGCGAGGAGAGCCGCGACGCGCAAGGAAGCAGCCGGCGCGGCGGTTTTATCATTAACGGTTGCTAATTCCCTCGTAAATGTCCGGCGCATCTGCATTCGACTCTCTTCCGACATTTCCGCGACGAATTTCTTTGACTTACTGTACCTTCCTTCAACGGTGGAAGGTAATCCGAACCTTGCGCGGCAGGTTTCTGCAGGCTCTTGCCGGAGAATTCCGTTTTGTAAGGATTTCAACCGGTCGGTTTCATAATATACGGAACAGTCACACGATTCGCGTGTGCGCTTGAATGGAATCTTCGAAAAATCCACTGGAAACTAAAAGGACACGTTTACATTTGCAAACTATGGGAAGATTTTCTAATTTTGCCACGTCGAATCAACTGGTGATCGAGCGTCGGATTAATCGGTGTTTTTTTTATTTTAGATAGACTTTCCGGGAATAGTTATGTACAGCGTATCTAGTTGGAAGTGTTAGCGATAGAACATTGTGACAACATATTATAAAATAGAAAAAACACCAATGAATCATTCGTTGCTCGGTCACCACTCGATTCGACGTGGCAAAATTAGAAAACCCATCTACCCACAGTTTGCGAATAAACATCTAAAAATATAAATCGATCAGAGTCAGTGAAACCTTCTAGAAGAAGGACGCGAGAGTCTAGTTTCCAACTAATCAACCGTGAAAGGATCTAGGGCCGCGTGGCAGCGTCGAAGTTTCGAAAAGTGACACTGTGTCAGGTATCCTCGGGCCGGCAGGAGCGCGGCGCGGCGCAGCGCGGCGTGAGATAAGGTCGAGGTCGAGGGTCCACTGGCAAAACTGTCGTTACGCCTACCGGGCCGGGGAAGGAAGGAAGGTCGAGGCCGTTTCGGAATTCTCAAAGGGGACCGCCTCGGGGATGGGGGCGTGCGGGTGATTACCGAAAATGGCCGTGTATTTGCCGCAATTACAGGAACAACGGTAACAAAACAAAGGCACACCACCAGCATGGGTCGGTGTTCGGGCGACCATCTGTTGGATAATAGTCCGTTTCGAACCTCTTCAGGGAAGAGGGGGGAGCTGGTTCTATGAACTAGAAGCGGCAGGAAGAGAGGTGCCTCTCGCGAGAAGATACCCCGAGATCTTCGGCCGGGGATCATCCCTCGCTAGCTTCTCTCGCTAAAATATCGACGCGAACGACGGGCTATGTAGATCATCGAGTAAACTGTAGCAATTGGATTTTCAAATCCAAATCATCGTACCGAGGATTCCATTTATCCAAATAAAACAAGGATGTTCAAATTTATGCTTAGGCAAAAGATATTCCTTAGACGAGAGAAAAGATTCTCTTCTGCCACTTAGCAATTGTCAATTTTAGTTTTCCAAACTTGAAGAATCTAAAGCGATCCGATATATCTATCGATTCCTGAGAAATACCTAGGATCAGAGAGAAGAATCTTAATCACTAACACGTTCATTCACAGCATCGGGAACTTTTACCGTTCGATGATTGCTGCTAAGTAGGCGACGAACACTAAAGCAGCGATCATAATGGAAGGATAAATTGTATGTAGGATCAACGATCTATACTCCGATGTTTCTCATCGTGACTCAGCATTCATTGATCGACTCGGTGTCGTCACGGCGTTGGTCACCGTTCAACCGACATTACGGGGGATTTCTTTCAAGGCTCGCGGAGGTGTAACCTCGCCGCGTTGATCCTGACCGAAGGAACGCACGAGTCCTGACCAAAGGAACTCCGAGTTGTTTACTACTTCCTTCTTTCTCTCTCTCTCTCTCTCTCTCTCTCTCTCTCTCTCTCTCTCTCTCTCTCTCTCTCTCTCTTTCTCTCTCTATCTATCTATCTATCTATCTCACCCTATCTCGCTCCCTCTTTCTCGCTCTCTCTGTTACTCTGCGGGTGTGAAACCACAGTGAGGTGGTTTTGGTGCTTAGTCCCCCGACCAGCCATCTACTTAACGAACCGTCCATCGACCGCCGTCATTTCGTCGTTTCTCGGTTTCTCTCCCACCTAACTCTGCCCCACACCCAGCGCCCCGGTGCTACCGCTAGCCGGTGGTTCGATCTCGACCTCATCTTCCTCCCTCGAACGTCTCGGGATCGGTCTCCTAATCCGCGCGGAAATCGCTCGGATACCTCGAGACGTCTCGTTGGATCAGCTAATGGGTCATCAGACCGATACAATCCTGCACAGTGGCTGTTGCGCTGACTGTGACACCTGGGAAAGGTGGAATTGTAACTGTATCCGGAATGCTTGGCTTGGGAATGTTATATTGTTGCAGCTTTTAAAGCTACTATGGTGTACTGATCTTCCGGACTTGAGGTTGCTGCGATAAAGTTAAGTGCTTGAGAATGATCTTTCATAAGGTAGAACCTGGGTGTCTAAGGTTTGTTGCGAATTCTTGATGATCTAGATTATAGATCCTAGAAGATACCCTAATGCTAAAGTAGATAGAGTATACACCTTAGACTTCGAAGACCTAGGAATCCTCTGAAATGATCATTAATCCATCGAAGAACTGACGAATAGAGGTCAAGTTTTAATCTAGAATAGCTTTAAATCCCTATCAACTACCTCCGCACCAACAAAAACGTTCCAACTGATTTGCATCGACATCGCAAAGCCCAAGGAAGCTGCTCCAGGACAACTGCGACGAAGAAACAGGATAATACAGGAGAACGTCGAATGCTTTCCCGGTCGCCGTTGGAAAGGCAAGGTTCAAAGTCGGAAAGAGATCGGACGCGAAGAACAACGTCGAACAGACGAAGCCGTGGGGCTTCGTTTCCCACCGAGATAGATGCTCGTTTGGTCGTGTAACGTAAGTCGATATTGCGTCGTCTCGATATTCCTGCCCCGACACGAATGACGACACACGCGTAAGACACGCGTGTACGAACGAGACACGCATCGGGCCCGTGCACACCGGCAGAACCCTGCCTCTAACGTGCCGTGGAGAGAGAGAAGAAGAAGTCTTACGCATACGCGCGGCCAGGAAACTCTTGTTGCCCCGCGTATCGCTTACCGTCACCGATTTCTTCTTGCACCAAGTATCCTGTGCCGGGGATTGTGTTTCCCTTGCGACGTCTTCGCAGCCCGCGGAGAACTGGCTACCAGCTCGCGATCTCCGCGGATGCCTGGGAAATCTGCGGCGAGGATTCCTCCGCCGCGACTGTCCTTCGAAACTTTGCTCCGGTTTTCGGAATTCTTTCGAAACGTGTCGGTATTGTATGTTTCTTCACTAAGCGGCCTTCGTATTTACGAAACTTGTTTAGTTGGAGAGATTACCTATCTTTTAATAAAAAATTATTGTCTCTTTAGTAGCAGAACTAATTGATTAAGAGAGTTATTATCTCTTTAGTAGCAGAACTAATTGATTAAGAGAGTTATTATCTCTTTAGTGGCAGAACTAAATGATTAAAAGAGTTACTATTTCTTTAATAGCAGAACTAAATAATTAAGAGAGTTACTATCTCTTTAGTAGCAGAACTAAATAATTAAGAGAGTCATTATTTCTTTAGTAGCAGAACTAAATAATTAAAAGATAATTTTCTGTTGAAAGACAGATAATATGTGCAACTAAACGAAAGTTCCATTTGCATCGCGAAGAAAGCTGCCATGCCTCGTACAGTACATTGACAGACACTTTCACAAAAGTACTGTTAACGTTTAGGCAACGATCGCCAGAATCAATCACTCATTCCACAGAAATTCAAGAGAAATAACCTGACACCATCCGGCAGACTGTCAAAACGAAGAATAGGCCGATCATCACGAGGACACTATTCAGCAACGTGAGAACTCAGCAACTTTGCATACAATCTTCGGCAATTTGTCGGCGTGTACGGTTCGTCAATCTGCGGGACGAAGACGGTTTCAGTGACCCGGCACCGGCCAATTACGTTCGTCCTGCTCGCATTTTCTCGCACTCGTCCGTTATTTTCCATTCATCGGCCAGCAGGGCCCCGTCATTCATCCGTCGGTGTTCTCAAAGGAGGAAATCTGTTTAGCGCTTCGCACGCACGCGGCAATTTCGTCTTGGCCCGAACAATGCACGAACGGAACGTAACCGGACTTGGCTTCTGGACGAAACATCGACACGCTTCACCACCCCCCCCCCCCCCCCTCTCTGCCCCCTTTCCTTTTTATCCCTGCTATCCACGACTTGTCTCTCCGTTCACCTCTTTCTCCGCTTTCCTCGCGCGCCACGCTCATTCTTCTCCTCTCCGTTCCACGTTTCGCGCGTAATTTCGAGGGTGAATGAAGAACATGAATGGAGCAACCTCGACGCTCGGAAACTCCTCGGGCCCTCCTGCCGCGATTCATCTCTGGGATCATCGATTTCACACGCGAATTACAGGGTCAGATTTAATGGGGCTTTAAAACGCGCTGAAGCCGGAAAGCTATTCGCACCGTAATTATCCTTGTTATCTTGTACAATGATTCGTGAACGGATCGCCGATCCTTTCGGTACACCGTGGACCCGATTATATATGATTTGCAACGTTAACAATCATTTGGATTCGTTTCTTCTAGCGATGGTTATCATACCATGCGTTGCAATAGAAATTTCTTCGCTGGCCAATCGGCAATTGGTCAAGTTTGGGAACGAACGCTCGCCGGAAACGGTGAATTAAAAGATTTGAAAGGATCGCCGATCGGCCGAGCTATCCGAAAACCGATCCTTTGTGTCCACTGTGAAAAGAAGAATTGCGGGTAGCCGCAATGCATCTTTATGCCGTGATCTTTCCGCGACGAATGATCTTTGATTCTCCGTTAAAACGGCTGGTTATATGTTTGACGAAACTCCAAGCGAATCGTGTTGAGAATTCTTGAACCGATGGAATTCTTTGGAAAAGAAACTGTTCGATTTCGCCGTATTATATTGAAATAAAATTCAAATGAAATCGAATAATTCCTTTTTAATAATTCGATCATTGCCCGATCCAATAAATGACGGCAGGCTTCAGTGACGGGCGTGATATCTCAGGTTCAGCGAAAGCGACATCGATCGGTAATCAATTGTTCACGCTGAAATCGGACCGTTTTTTGGCGATCAATTAAGTTTCGAGTGAGGAAAAAATGAGCGAACGGAGTGAAGAAATCGGCGTTTCTTGTCGCTCTGGTGGCTCCTCGCATGGGGCTTCTATAGCGCCGTATTCAGCCCGCTGTTACTGTTTATCGGCGAACTCAAACGAATCGTCGACTCGGTTTTTCGGCCGAAATCGTAACCCGGAACACGCTTTTTCAACGGCCGGTCGTGCACGTACGGAACCGTTTTCAGTTTCTGTCTCGAATCGACCGGCAGACACCGTGGATTCGGCTGGCCAGATCGGCGAACCTGTTTCCACGGTACTTTCCATTATTGCAAAACGATAATCGTTCGATAGTCGTGTATGAGAAAATTAATAACGCTTCGTTTCGCCTATGAGGTGAGAGGAAATGCGACGGTATTTTTCGAGACAGAATCGTACCTCGATTATTCAGAATATCAGTTGAATTAAATTACTTTCTTCAATGACCGCATCAAGAACTAATAAGAATTAACAGAAACAAGCAGAAGTACGAATGTTTCATTAAAAATTCTAGTAAACCCCTCCAATCTTATAGAAATTCTAAATTAAATCAAGAATAATCAACAGAAAGCAACACTAAAACACACAGAATCCACAGAGCATTCCAATGAAACTTCCTACCGGATAACAATCCGATTTTCCAAATCATCTATTTCGAATGACTTAGTCAGGGATTAAAACTATCCGTTCCAGTTCCCCTCGGTCCGAGCGACTTGCAGATTAATCGAACTTAATTGTGCCGGCCGGTGAACGATCTCCAGGACCGAACTCTCGGCAACGTCGACCAAAGATCGGCCGATCCCTTGTAAATCGGCCGTTATAAAGCGGAGCTGTACCGCGCACCGGAATCGTTTCCCCGGTCGTTATAGTTCACGCCCAACGGCGTAATTCAATTTGGCCCCGGTATTGTTCGACATCTAATAAAGAAGACGAAAAACGCAAGAGGCAGCCGATAGACGACCGAAATCATCCGCAGACAAAATGAGAGAGGATCTGTTCGAGGAGATCGCCGGAGAGAGGAGACGAGACGATCCGTGCCCTCTCGAGCGTGGATCACGTAACTGCCTCCACCTCCTTCATTCGATCGTCTCTCTCTCTACCGATCACTATCCTCCTCTCTTCTTCCTCCTTTGCTTAGCCTCCTCTCCTTCGCTATTTTTTCTCCCGTCTCCCTTTGTTCCTCTCTTTCCCTCTCGCGCTCTCTCTAGACACGATCCAGCCAATGTACCGGGGCTCGGATGTTACGAGTACAGGGATTTCGTGTACCAAAGAGGAGAAAAGAAACGAGGAGAAGAGACGGATAGCAGCATCGGCTGGCTTCCTCTCGATCCTAATTCGTCTACCTCCGCCGGTACTTCCGTTCACCATTCCAGCGGCCTCTCTTTGTCCACGTTCGCCATTCAAACGATCCCCGCGATCGTTCCGCGTCTTGCGAACCTTCGATCTTTGCCTTTGCCGAACCTTTCACGATCGTTCTATCAGTACATTTTCTGTTCGTAGGTTATTCGGATATGGAAGATCTAGAGGAGAGTCTAACGATTGACGTTTGAAAGAGGTTTTCGCAGGAGGTTGAATCGTTACAGTTTCCGGGAGAGAGAATGTTAACACTTTGCACTCCAGAGGCGCCTCTAAATCACCAAATGATTTGAAACAGCAAAACTGTAAACTTTGATATTTAATATTAAACTTCGTATAATGCATCAATGTACGAAATATTGAAAGAAAATAGTTCTTTTCCTGAATGCATGTGAGATTTCTTAATTTAATCTAAGAAAATGTGATCTGTATCTCATTAGAAAATATTGAATATTTCCGGTGAAAACCTTCTGGAGTGCAAAGGGTTAATTGGACGACGATCCTGAAGATATCGTGTAGTAGAATGTATTAGGAAGTTTGTTCAGTATTTTTTCAATTCGAAGAGATAGTATATTTCAGTTGTTTTTATGCGAGTTTGCAGATCGTAATGTATATTGAACACTTCCTTCTTCTTTGATTTTCTGATTACATTCCGATCTTCGAGACACAGCCAAGCATAACCAGTTGTGACGACGAGGATACTTGGTTACCAGGAATTTCCGGATTCCTTATGAAATCACGGCATCGGGGCGATCGAGTGTACTTCGCCGGAAGCGCCGTGGGTGGTGCGAGCAGTAAAAACTACGAGTGGCTTGTAAAAAGGATGGTCCTTCAATTAGAGCTAGTGGAAACTGGGAAAAGAACCACCTTCACGGTTTTATTCGATCCTGTCTCGCCGCGAGTCTTCTTAACCAGTATCGACTGGATCGAGGAAGGAAGCTGAGAATAAAAATACTGTAATCTGTGAAAAAAATTCACGCGAAAAGGAAAAGGACCGTCGGAATGTCTTTTTTGTGGTTGTTAAAAAAACAAGGGAAATGCAGATCGAGTAGCAATTTTCTTTCGTAACCATCCGAAACGGTCGAGGATGCAAAGTTGTAAGCCGGTTAAGAAAGAGTATGGTAATTCGTTCGCCGAGCGTTTCTGCGAATCCGGACGATTATAAGAGACGTGGCGGGACCTTTAAATCCCACTCGCGGCGACCAGCGTCAATTTACGGTTTAGCGAATGTAACGGGAAGAAGCGCGAGACGAATCGCGAATGAGACAGGGAACTCGTTTGCCGCGAGCTTCCGGTGACCTTTCACTGGAGATGGAATTCTTTAGCTTGCAACTAATCGAGTCACTTGTTTCTCAAATTTCTCGGAGATACTTTGATATATTCTTTGGCGATTATAAGGAACCATAGAAGTTTCACTGATTATTCGAAATCATCGCGAGAAGAAATTATTGTGACCTTTCATCGGAGATGGGATTTTTTAGCTTGCAACTAATCGAGTCACTTGTTTTTCAAATTTCTCGGAGATACATTGATATATTCTTTGGTGATTATAAGGAACCATAGAAGTTTCACTGATTATTCGAAATCGTCGCGAGAAGAAATTATTGTGACCTTTCACCAGAGATGGAATTCTTTAGCTTGCAACTAATCCAATCATTTGTTTTTCTCATTTCTCTGAGATACTTTTATGCAATTTTTGGCGATTATAAGAAGTTGTAGAAGTTTAACGTTGATCATCCTAAATCATCGCGAGAAGGAATTATTCATATGCATCTTCACGTTGTTCTTGAACCTTTGAACGTTGCCAGCGTTAAAGGAAACTCGGTGGAAAGCTACGCCAGAAGACAGAAGCAATTATCAGATCTAATTTAATGAACGACTGCACTCGTGCACCCGATTTTCTTTTTCAATCGGAGAAAAAGGGGAAAGGAAAGAACTCGGTCCAAATAAAGGACTGTTAATGGCAAAACACGGGGCGAGCGACGCTTGAGATCGGTTTTCCGTTTCTTCGGCCGACTAGCTGTCGATTATTATTACAAAAACGGCCCGAGGCTTTTTACGCAGGGATTTTCGAGAGTTTTTGCCACAATGTTTCGGTAGGATGACGATCCCGAGGAGCGGGATCCTCTGGATCGTGAAGCGCTTTCTCGGTTCGCTCGTCCGGCTCAATTCTTTCTACGTTTCGAGCCGGCGGATCGACCTCGATCGATTTGCTCTCTCGAGATTGTCCCTCGATCATCTCAAATCGATTCGAACGAGTATCCTGATTGCCGGACGCCTCGATTTTCGGCGATGGCCGACGTGCGAGCCGGCGATAGCCGTTCTCGTGGAATTTCTGCGGGTCACGAGCTTTCTCGGATCTGTTTATACATCGTTAAACAATATACTATATCAGTATTGAGAACAAAATAATATATAATCCATTCGGAAGTAATTTATGAAGATCCTTAAGTTTCAAACTATATTCCATAATTTCTCATTTCTGTATTCCTCTCTGTAATGACATTTTATTCCTTCTAAACTAATATACTACATAAATATGGAAAAGACATTGTTGATATTTATACAGTTTAAAAACTAGACCCTTCAATGTGTAATGATCTTTACAAATCTTCCTCGATGTAATTTGCAATTGAACTATCTGAGGAATGTTATTCCACGAGGCTAATCTCCAATGATTTTCAATGAAGCATGCTCTCGATAGTTCCTGAAACCTGCACCGACGATTTTTTTCCGTGGAAAGTGTCCCGTGGGACGATCCACCTCCGATGGCCAGGAATTCGCAGCAGCGATCATCGTGGGAAAAGGGTGGATGCGTTCGAGCGAAGGGTTCGATTCAATTCACCCTCCTCCGCAGGAGCAGCCCGTGCCAAAATTCGTCTATCTCGTCCTAGATGCTCGATCTCGATCCCTCGTCCACCCTCCACTCGTGGAACAAGAAAAATAAATTCCGTGACACCCCCTGCTCGCGTCGCAACTTCGGCTTGCCAGCAATGCTTCGCCATGATGTTCCTGCTAACTCTTTCCCCCCAAATACACTCCTACTTCTAACCAATACATTAAATTCTACAACTCCAATCTCAAAGAAATAAATAGAAACAAGTGAAAATATCTTCTCCAACTCTTCGCACATTGACATAATATATAATTAATAAATAAAGTACCGAATTCAAGTAATTCCATCCCGGAATCAACGCGCGATTACTGTTTCCATCATTTCAACACGACATCATCGACTCTCCATCAAATAAAAAACTTCAAGGATCAATACTAGAACCACCAGACACCTTAAAATGACTCATTAATTTCTTCATTCTGTAATGATTAACTCTTTGAACTCTGTAGGCTCCAATATTGCACCAGTTCTAATACTGAATATTTTAATAAATTTTAAGAAAACTACCTTAAGATTCTTAAATCTTCCAAATATACACAGTTTGAACTGAGAAGGGAATTAAAGGTCTAAGAAATGTTACAACATTGTTAATTTTCGGTAGGACTACTATCAAAATTGGTAGGAGTTGCTGACATATCACAAAATTATGTGGAGTACTAAGGGTTAAGAAGACTACAGACGCTTCTCTAAGAAATTACTCAAGAAATTGATGCTGCAGTACGCCAACTGAATTATAAATCAATTAACTCACTCAATAAATTCAATCTTCAAGTTTCTATACAAAAATTTCGAAAAGTCAATTTAATTGTTCCGTAGTTTCTTGTTAATGCATCATTCGTAGGGTCAATGTGTCAGTTCGTTTTAACCCCTTGCCGTACAATGACGAGTGAGACTCGTGATTTCTAGACTAATTTTACAACAATCAACGTTGTTCGTTATCCACGGATCAAATCACATAACCATTTCGCTATTATCAATGTATTATCTTCAAATGAAACTTCCGCTTGAAGCAGAATGGAAAATTTTGCTACTTTTCTTCTAAATTGCCGATAGTAAAATGTTACACGAGCTTAGTAGCAGAAATAAATAGTACGTCAAGGGGTTAATTGGTTCGTTTTATTATTATTAATACGTTGGATGACACGGGGGTCATCGGTGACCTCAACCAAATCGAATTACTATAATTCATTCGATTACACGATGATTCTTTAGAAACTTTTCTATATTACAAGTAATACCATTTAATGCATATTCAATAATTCAAACCTGCAATAATAATAACGTAATTCAATTACATAAGTTGATATTATTTTCATTTTCTATATTCGTTTCGGAAAATCGTGCAGCGCTCAACATTTATCAACCCTTTGTGCTCCGAGCAATTTTTAATGTGTCCTGCGAGATGGATAAAGGGTGAAATAAATAGTACGTCAAGGGGTTAACCCCTTGTCCTACAACTATGAGTGAGACTCATGATGAAGATTTTCAATATGATTCAACAAATGTATGTATTACTCAGTTCATTCGGATTAAAAATAAATATTATTCCTCTGTAATCAACTGTTATACTTAAAAAGAAATATAGGCGTAACATATGCCTAGAATTTTTCTCTTTTTCCAATAAATTATTAATGACAAAGTAGCCGTATCGATCAGAGTTGAGAAAGAAATCATAGGCAAAGGGGTTAAGGAAGGTTTCGTCAGGTGGACTAAAAGGTCCTAGCGAAGACGAGGAAGAGTTCCTGGAGCTAGCGCCCGAGGCGACGCGCCTCGTCCGGCGTTCCTCGAGGAAAGCTTGACGAAATCTTCGGCTTCCGCAAAGTGGAATTTCAGAAATCCCTCGGCTGCGGTGCTCGGTGAACTTTATCGCCTGTCGGTTTATCGCGTATCCTGGTGGTACAACATCCTTCGTGTCCGTCCAATCAGGCGCACACTTGGCGGACGGCTTAAGGAAACCCGCGGTGACCGCTTAGCCCAGACCGCGATAATAACCGGGCCGGGTGGAACGTTCCGTTTCTACATATTTCTATGCGCTCCGGAGCGCTACCGACGGCGGAGCTTTCCGCAGATAACCTGAAGCTGATCCGTTCTTCTCCGCGTCCCCGTAAATCCCGGGCACGCGATCAACTTCCGCTGCGTTACGTCAGAAACCGCGGTGGCACCGTTTCCGTCGACGCCCAGAACTTTCCACGGTATTTATAATTACTAGACTGCGGATCTTCATGATAGATCTTCAAATTTATGGGACATCTGGGAACGCAACACTCGCGAAGCATGCGCGTAGAACGAATACATGGAACATAACGTGCACTTTCTGTAATATTTATCAAGAGAAATTATGTCCTGCGGTAATTGTGTTTTTCTAATTGTGTTTTGGAAATCTTGAATTTCCAGAAGAATCCGAAGATGAACGATCTTTGTCGAGTTTGATGAAAATTCAACAATTCTGAAAGATTTGCGTATAGAGAAATGATTACAGATCCTTCCAAGGGAAAGAAGTTCGTTCTTCCAGGGAAACAATCGAACTTTCCGAGAATTGTGCGAAGTTTCGAACTCCACGGAGGCGGACATCGAGGGAAGGTGCCTATTGGTCGGCAGCGACGGGGGAAATAAGTACCAAGATGCAACAACAATCGCGGCCTGTCGAGAACGATGGTGCCGACGGATTTACGAGTTTAATTAAGTTCTGCGGTCGCGTTTGTCATTTTAGCGAGCATCGAAGGCTCGTTTGGCGACGGAGTTCCACACGGGTAACGCAGGATCGCGATAAAGAAAGTCTACGAGACACCGATCGTCCGACGAAACGAACGAAAAACTTCTGGAGAACATTTTTCGCCTCCCTTAGAAAGGGGGATTAATTATTCCTCGCGATGGGGGATTGTTTAGCGTGAAAAGATTAGAACGGAGCCGAAGGCGAGGTGTTAATTACACGTTTTCCTAATGTGTCACGGATCCTTTAGCATTCCCATGGCAAGCATAAGCCGCGTACGTTAATAACCTGCTGATAGAGAACATGATAGGGGTCGCCATGCTGCGCGAGGGAGTCTCGCGAAAGGAGTGTATGTGACACTTTCCTAATTGCCTGGCAACTCCCCCCTCACCCTTTAAGAAAGGTAACCCTTATTCTACTCCCGTTGTTCCCAAACCTCAGACGTTTCCGAGTCTACTGTTCCCCAACACGAAGAAATTCAGTACCGAGCGTACATCATTCGGCAACGCAACACACTCGCCGAATTCATCGAACTCTTACGTGGATAGTTAATATTTCGTTCGGGGATTCTCTGCTAGAAGAACTGATTTCCTTTTCATTATGACATATGTTACTGAACGTTGAAGCTAGTTTCTCGATGGCGAAAGGATTGCTACCTGATTAGATTTTCTGGCGTAGAAACTTGTGAATTGATTTTAAATCGATGGATTAGATGGATTGAAGTATAAGTGACCGCAGGATTCTATGCAATTCTATATGGTCCAATCCAAATGGATGTAAAACGGACCGTTCTCCCGATTCTTGTTGAAATATTCAATGTTACTTCCAAGTGGCAGTAACGTTGAAATAATATTTTTAGATGGTAGGGACTAGAAAGATGATCTGACGGAAGCGAGGCATGAAAGCAGAATAACTTGCAGGTAGATATTAAACGACAAAAATTTATCCGTCGGCAGCTGCGTTTAGCTAAAATCCCCGGCGGTTCAAAGGGGGAGTAATGATTCCGTACAAGCACGCACTAGCCTTCCATTAAGTTGCGACGGACAAAATCCACGGCGAAGCAAGAAAGTACGCGGGACAATCAGTAAGGTGGGGAAAAAGGCCGAGGAACAGCCAGAAAGGCAGCCGCGTTCTCCGCTATTTCGCGGAGGCACGTGGGAATCGCGGGACCGTCCCCCCTTCTCTTCGACAACTTCAACTTCCTCCGGCTCTTTTTCGTATTCCCAGGTCCGTCAATTACCCTCGGTAAATAGGTAAAGAGGCGTGCCGTCGTGGACCCGAGTTTTCGTCCTTTCAAAGTAATTCTAGCTTCTTCGAGCTGGCCTATGTCTCATCTTCGTTTCATCGTAGGGACGTGACAATTCGAGATCGATTGTAGATTGATCTCTTGTTCTTATCTTAAACCATACACTCCTTGCACCGACTACAATATTTAACATGTCGACTGCCACGAGAAACTCCGACGTTTTATGTCACTCAATCTTTTGTACGTTACACTGTTATCTAGCTATTTAGACTACATTTCTCTTCGGTATCAGCTGTGCCATAGATTAGAATCATTTTCCAATGAAGCTCAGGTCATCGATGACCACTGTGGTGTTCACCACAGTAAACGTGTTGTTATTCCATAAATTCAACGTGGTAACTGTGAATTCTCCGTGAATATGAACGAAGAATGTTCACGGAAGTTAACGCTGTACAGTGATCCTCTGCTACACAGATAGGGGATGCTACGAAGACCTCCAACTTCCGAAGTTCAGCAAGCTGTCGCCCATTTTTCTGCACACCACCGAAACAATTATAAACCCGGTGCAAAGGTATCCAGTTCCAACCGAGCCGAACAAACAAGACAAATCCCGTGTACGCGAGCAGACGTCGAGTCAGACAGAAGTAGTCCCAGCGCGGGGAGAGAATATACAATCAGTGTGATTGTTTGACACCCCATAATCAGCGTCCTTACCCCTACCACGCCTGTGTCTCTCTCTCCTGTCTCTCCTCTCTCGCTGCTGAGCTATCCGTTTCGCTCGGGCCAACGGTTCTTCCTCCCAGGTACTTCGGTCCGCTGCCACTGCCTCGGAGCCTCATTACCCCGATCACGACTCGAGATGAGACTCTCGAGGGAAGGAAGACGAGAAACGGACACGGTTATATTATAAGAGACAGGAATAATGCTCGCTTCCCCTTTTTTCTTCACCCGGAGACCTTCTGGCCGAGGTCGTTGCTGCCCTTCCACTGGACACGGCCGCGTCTCTGCGCTTATGAACCGTGTAAACGCGCGTTTCGTCGGACACAGCCGCTACCAAACACCGGGATCCATTGTTCCACGAAAAACGAGTAATCGAGGTTATCGAGAATAATGTTTAAACGTTGAGATTGAGAAAGACAAAGTAGACAGGAGTCAAGCTTCTATCAGACAGAGTTTGAAATCAGATGAAAACTTCTTCGCTCTTTCCACTTAACGATGCCGGACTTTCAAAATAAGAAATCGATTCTCAGATCTCTAACACGTATCAATTACGACAGGTACCAAAGGAATGTGCCCGATGAAGAGCAAAAAGAGTATCGTTCCTTCAGCCCTCTAGATCAAACCGAATTCCGGTCACCCTAGATTGCGTCCATCATTCCATTCGCGCCATCAACCCTCATACTCAACGAAGAGGATCGCAAGCTCGCCGACAGCATGTCCCTCAGGCACCGAGTAAAAACGACAATCGAAAAACCCCGTGGAATCCCAGAATAAAAAGAGCCTCTAATCCATCGGACGCTGCATTCATACGGATGCACAATACACGCCGGGGTACATCGCAGACGGCCGTGTAGGCGAGATTTAGAGGGCAATCAGAGAGACCGGGAGTCGATGGAAAAGAGCGACGAAACGGTCGACGAAGAAGACGGGAGGCGAAGAAGAAGAAGATTGCGAGGAGGCTGGAGGGAGGAGGACAAGATAAGGTTCGCGATTCAACAACGTCTGGCATCGCAAGCGAACCGAGCCCGAGACAAAAGGAGAAGTGGACAGGCAGCAGCGGCAGCGAGGGGGCAAAAACAACATGGATCCAGGCACTCCGGATCGATCGCGGAACGATCGATCGGCCGATCGATCCCTGGTATTACGCAGACGTGCACGTGAGTCGTACGTGAGGCGGTTGTAGGTTGTACCGGCTTCGGATCTGAATCGGTGGGCAGCTTCGAAACACCGTCGACGGCGGTAGGGGGAGAACGTTGCATCGCGGCCGCGGAGGGGGGAGACGGGATGCGTTGGAGGGGGAAGAAAATTGCATCCACCAACGCTCGCTCACTCATTTCGCACTCTATGCTCGTTCGTAACGTGTGCCCGGCCTCGGGTACCTCGCTCATTAGGCGCGAAGAAGAAAGAGACGACGAGGACAGGCCGCGGGGGGGATGAACGGGGCTAGTAAATGAAGCATTTCGCGCTCTCCACTATTTCCCCATTCATCCTGATAGGTGTGAAAACGGCCGCATTACGCTCGCCGCCCCGGAACGAATCTTCGCGCCGGCGAATCTGCCGAGAATAGGTGGAAACGATTTACCGGATGGACTCGCTGACTTGCTCGCTCGCTCGCCCGCTCGCTAGCCGTCTTTGGGGGAACGGATTCGACGCCGTGATCGTGCGAGATATTACCCGGGATCTGGGTCGTTTAGATTGAGAGAAAATGTGTCCGCGGATACGCCGGACTTGTAACAGGCAACCGGAGTTTCTACGGCGAGGTCTCGGGGATTGTTTCGCGGAAAGGTCGAGAGACTTCGGGTCGGTTATCCCGTTTGCATGTGCGCGTATTGGATCTTCTGGCGAAGTTCGCGATGGGAAATGGATGATGCGCAGTTATTGAAGATTGGACTGTGCGCGATTAAGTCGCAGATGGTTTTTAGAACTTCTGGAGCAGGTTTCCGGGAGCTGAACGTCGAGATTGGTTCAGAGTTGAGATTTCAGAATCAGAGATGTTGTATTGAAGTAAGGAAGAGAGAATAATGATTGATTTAATGGACGACGCGGCGAAGGAAAGACGTGTAGTTCTGTCTTTCGTTAACCAAAGAACGTTCGCCACCGATGGATGAGGTAATTACAATGGTGGCCGATCCGGAAAGGTGACACGGGCGCAGCAAAGTTCGCCCCGAAGGTGGTGCGAGGGCTGATCGACGGAGAAGGTGGCGCAGGTCGGAGGAGGAGGAGATTAGGGCAAAGAGAAACCGCAGCGTAGCTTCAAAGAGGTCTTGCCAGCCAGGGGCGCGTCTACTTAACTTTGATCAGGTCGAGACCGCTGATGCGAGACGAGCCACGCAGAAATAAAGTGGCTGCCGACCTTCCCGCCTTTTTGCATCTCGAAATATCGCCCTCCAGTGTTCCCAGAAATCCCCAATTCCCCTATGAAAATTCCTATCGTGAAGCCTGGAGAACTACAATTGCTACGAACCAGATTCGAAAATCTCTGGTACCCTCTAATATCAAAGCAAACATCTACACTACATATCTTCAATGATTAAAATTCTTTTAACTCCTCGGTCACTGCACACTCTCACGGTAATTGTTCACTAAATAATTCTACAACAGAGGAAACGTCAAAACAATAGACAAATTCTAGCATGGATTCTTCATACACCAAGTTTAGTTAACCGAGAAACGAAGGAACAGATCGAGGCCTCCGATTTCCAAGCAGCAATAATCGAAATAATGGAAATCGGCGATGTTAACGTTCTGGGAACCAGGGAAATTCCTTCGGAAAGCCGGCGGGCAAGGCGAAGAGAACACAAGGAGACCACGGTCGGAGGACACTTTTGCCTCGTGCTTGGGTAGATGCAACGGTGCATCCCGTGGCGGGGATCAGCGACGAGAAGAGATGGAAACGGCAGGTTGAATGTCGTTATTACGTTGAATTAGAGGGTGCAGAGCCGGAACGAGGTATGAAACTATTACCTCGCGAAACGGCGGACCTCTCTCTCTCTTTCTCCATCCCTTCCTCCTCCTCCTTCGCCTCTTCTTCGCTCTCCTCGCCGCGAGGGTGGGGTTGGTGCGTAGTTTCGAGTCGCTGTTCCACGAGCCACGAGGATGCTCGCCGTTCAGCGAGAGATGATGATGATACCCGAGGAAGATCCGCGATCAAACAGTATGGAGCAAACAGACCGGAAGACGAACGTTTGTCATCCGAACGCGCTGTTGCTCGTCTCGAATTCGACGATGTAATCAATTAGCGGAGCGAAACAGAGTTCCCTGGCTGGCGATCTTTCACTTGGCGCAGGGGAGTTTTAATTGGTACGTTTTCTCCTTCACAAACGTGGCGAAACGTTTCGAGGAATCGATGCCCAGAGTGACAGGTTTCACCCCGATCGAACGGATGTTGCTATTTTTGAACTGACTACAGAGCATTTGTGTCCGCCAGTGTAGCTTCGTGGACACCGGAGTTCATACATATTAATCGTTTTCCTCGCTGTATTGTGATTGATACAGCTAATAAAGCAACATTTTCACAACGATCGAGTATTATCTTGAGCAACTCTCACTCGAGTCATTGGGAAAAAGTGTGCCAGGAGTTTCAACATTCTCGATCAGTTCCGACGAGAATAAACATCGAAGCGTGGACCTTAACGAGTTTCTATTTAATTTAATTGGCACGGAATCGATCGCCCAGGTGATCGGGCGTACACGACCGGCCCAAAGTGACGGTAGAAGGAACAAGACTCACCGCCGTGTTGAGGGCTGTGCTTGTAGCAATCCTGATGAGCCGAGGAGCCGCCGGTAGCCCCGAGGTGTGTACTGGAAGCGGGCGATGCGGTTGGGTCGGTGTTGTTGGGGTTGGTGCAGGCACCACTAACCGAATTCGCGGTGACGTTGTTGCCAATGTGATGCTTATTCCTACGGTACGGCTCCGGATCACGTAGGTAGGGGGTGAACGGGCTCGGCGCGTCGGGGAAGGTCCCTCTTGGCAGTCCAGGAACTCGAGGCAGTGCGGGAACTCGCGCCAGGCCCGGGATATGTGTTTGCCCTGGAAAAGAACATAGACTCTCGTTAAGATATCTAAAATCCGAAGCCAATCTGACTGATTCTCACTGAGGTCTAAGCGAAGGAAACCCTTAACCTATAACCTGGAAATATTTAACACTAAAACTTACGAGTCAAAATGACCGATTCCTGATTTCTTCATTTTGCAATTATTAAAAAGATAACAGATGTTTCTTTAAGAAATTAAAGAAATGATTTAGCAATACGCAAACTGAAGTATAAATCAATTAAAGTCTCGATAGATACACTCTTAAAGTTTCTATGGAATTTCAGAGAGTCAATGTAACTGCTCGGTAAGTTTAATGTTAAATCGAACTAGGAATTTTGCAGGTTCAAGTCTACCCTTTGAACTAATCATTTTTGTGATCATTAATGCTAGTAAGGAGGTAAGGTATAAGGTTTCTAATAGGATTTTAATTACTTATGTCTTGAGGAGGATTCTAGCGGATGCGAACAGTGAAATCAGTGAATCATCGGTCAGACGAGCAGCTTTGAATCGAATCCACCCCGAAATTCGACTTCTTCCGATCATAATCGCGATCTGAACGAAAAGCATGGGACGGTGACCGGCGGCTAAGGGAAGATGTTTGTGCAATTAGCCCGGCAGAGTAGGATAATGAAGAAACTCGAGCAATCCCCGTGTCTCAATCGGCTTCAATAGCATTCCTCGCACATTCCGGGCACGACGGACTGATAGAACACCGGGGCCAAGTATCGCCTGCGCCTACATAGTGCGCCGGACACGGCGATTCGCTATTGCGTCGGATCGCAATATGCGTGTAACGCGTATCGTTATACGGCGATGCACATTATGCGCCACGTGCATAATCTCGAATGGTTGCATAATCATCGGACAGTATATTTAGCGGGAAGATGGCTCCGCTGTGTAACCGTTTCGTGTAGCTGTTCAAAGGTTTTTCGTTCGAAAATTCTGCTATATTACACCGAAAACACTGAAACATCTCTATCGTCCTGTGTCTAGTCTATAAAACCGTTAATCACACATCTAAAACTAACATTTCTAATACCAACGGAACAACAGAATCTCGACTCCTCGATCCTTTTATATACTAATATCAATCAAACCTGGTTTCGTTCAATTCCGTCACAACCACCAGTGATTTCAACGTAACAGTCGCAGCTGACAGTCCCCAAACTTTCCGACTGTCGTTGTATTTGCATATCGATGTCTCCTGACGTCGATCAAGGGAAGTAGCCCGTCGTGTCCCTCTCCTCTCCCGTCGGGAACAGGGCCGATAGTCGTCGTGTGGAAGCCAAGAATGGGAGCCGAGGCGCAAATTGTTATTCCAGCGTCGAGAAGGAACCGGGACGAGGCAGACGTGGCAAGAAGGTACCAAAGATAAAGAGAGAAAATCAACCAGTGAAGGAGAGAGGAGGAAAGCGAAGGAAAGGGAGACTTCGGCCACGAGGGCGAACGACAAATAAAGTTCGACCGCAAACTGCACGAAATTGTCGGCGAGCCCAGATGGTCAGCTCCGGTACGCCAACCGATGCCTACAAGATTATTCCTCGCTACCGACTACCACGATCGCCCGCCAGCAGAAACAAGGGAGCTCTCTGTTCAGCTCCGCGACCGGATCCCACGACTTCTCACGTACCGGACGCTCGTAATGCCCCCCAAACGTACCCCGGCCGCCTGCCCGCGTCCGACACTCTTTTTCGATACCTCCGTGTTTCCATTCAAGAGAAGCAAACCAGAATGGGAGTGTACAGCGACGGATAATTCCTCTTCCGTACCGTGGAACGCTCGGGGAACGCTTCGTTCCTCCTGGCGGTCCTATTAGATCCATCGGCCGAGCCCGTTTCCCTGTGCCGCTTCAGGATACAACGTTTCGAGTACAGAAATCGTTGGTGAGTTTAGGGTATAACCTACTAGTAACTTTGTTCGTTAGATCCCATAGAATGCTTTCAAGATTAGAATCTGTGGCAAGTTTAGGATATATTCTAACGACTCGTTAGGGTTTCGCAATCTGACTTTCAGTATCTTCGATTTCGAGTCATTTCGATCGATTGAAGAGTAAAATACATTATTGCTTAACGAGCAATTAAGAGGATTTGCCCGAGATTCTAGAAATACACTTTTCCCAACGATTAACTTGATTGTTTCTTTATTTCCATCTTCCGAGTAGAAATAATACCGTGACTATGCGAAGGAATAAGTATTGACGTCGAGCATTGTTATATTAATAGATATAAACGATCGTCGTAATAGCCAAACTAGTCACAAACTAATTGGCCAAGGTATCGGGAAATATACCTGCCACCCGAATCGAGAGGCGGAAAGGCGGTTGATTACAATAAACAAGAACGAACGTGATATAACACCTTCGCCGATTGCCCCTTATGGTGTCGTGGAATGGTTGGTGAAACGGAGAGAGAGAGGGAACGAGAGAGAGGAATAATTCCAATCTCCGCAGCACGAATGGTGGGCTTATCTAATCAAAGTGTGACGGCCCCGGAGGACGGAAATAGCGCGGCTTTTTCCTCCTCTCTAATAACGGGCCCCTCCCTCCGCTCGTCTTACGTCCTCCTTAACGCCAGGGTCTGGCCAGCATTTTCGAGTATTTCGCTCGTTGGTTCGAACAATTTTTTTCTTATTCGCTACGGAACAATTGTAAAAAGGTGAGATGTCTCCACTTCACGGCTAGAAGTTTCTCTCGATAATTCTACCTCAGAGGATTTCACTGTTCTTTACAGTAAATTCAAGCTGAATTTTTAAGTTAGATGGGAATTTGACGATTCTCACCGCTGTTTTCCGTTATACGCACAGACCGAACTGCCATTTCGGTAGAAAAATAACGGAGTGCTTAGTAGGATTGATGAAAACGCTGCTGCAGTCGAAGAATAAATTTTTTCGTACGAAAAACGAACGGTTTCTCTTCTATTTTACTGTTCGATGCTTTCTTCGAGCGTGACTCGAAATAATTCCATAGCGATTCGCGAATGAACGGGCCGAAGCCTGCCATTTGCGAGTCCATCAAGAGGTGTCGCCGAGCGTCCTTTAATCAGAATTTTTGAGAAGCTAATCGAACCGAGACTCCGCGGCGCCTTCTGGCGCCCGAAAAGATGTCTACGGAATTTTATCAATTCTTCTGCGACCAGGAGAACTCACGACGCTCAACGTTTCAATCTACATTCTACGGAGTGATTCTTTCTCTATAGATTGTCTACCGAACGGCGATTGTTGGCAAATTGTTTGCACTGTCGTTTCGTGTTGCGACGTCGATCTATCGGCGTACAAAATTCATGGTTCCGGCAAACAGTTGTTTTTCCATCGAGGGTTCCAGGGGTTCGTTCAATTTTAACTTTTTCATCGGCAATATCGTCAGCGGCATTCGATCGTTTGCCCCGGACACGGAATTAAGCTGATTTTTTGGCAGCGCAATTTCGACTCCCATGCGACCCCTTAAATCCAGATGCCAACGGATTTCGGGCGTTTTCTATGAAAGCCAGAAATCATTTCGCGACCTACCCGTATTCTCTCTAATCTGCATTCCAAACGCGGGCCAATTACCAGCCAAGCAAATTCAATTTCGGAGTTTGACTGACAACTGCTGTCCGTCGATATTACGCGACCGACGGGCGTTTCCATGATTTTCGGTTACGTTGTCGGGCCACTTTGTTTCGCGATGCCTTCCATCGTTCCCTCAGTTCCTTTGAAAAATGAACATGGATTCCTCTTAACAGGACTTTCACGAGGCATTCTAATATCAGCGACTAACAACGAAAATTTCTAACTGTAACGAGTTTGATCCTGATTTTCAAACCATATCGTCTTCGACAGAAAGCTCCCAATTAACGAGGACACAAAACTCTCCCTCATCTATATGAAGCAAGTCTCCATTCAGCACTGACAAACTTCTTTCACTCTACAAACGGTTCCAGTCAGTCAATTCCAGCCTAACGCCACTAATCCAATTATTCCTATAGTCAATCCTATCAGTTCCAACGAGAAAAATGTAAACTTCCTCGACACACCTCAGAAATCATCAACCACTGAAAGTCTCCATTAACCAAACTCTAAATCCTCGATTACTCTGAATCCCTACAATCTTCCTAATCAGTCCTCATAACAAAATCCTCGAATCACTCGAACGACTCGAAATACACAAGCTCTCGGTTCAGACCCGAAACTCCTTCGGCAAGTCCCCGAAAATGGTTTCCGGTGGTCGAATCGCGGCCCGTTAATCTGGTCACGCTCCAGGCCGTTTTATCCGCCGCGGTATTTACACGGGGCAGTAGTCGAATTACAGAAATTGCACGATTACCGGGCCTCCGGTCCCGAAACAGCCGTTCTCGTGTCTCGTAGAGAGCGGGAAGGGTGCGCTAGGCGATCGCGGGGCCACGGGACGCCGATGGGTGGTGGTAATTTTCGATAACAAAAAGCTCACGATTATCCATGCAATAATGATAGCCGGCAGGTGTCTGCGTAGCTGTGCGCCCGTGAGCACAATGAAAGCGCCGGTTGTTTTGCCCGACGGCGGCGGCGGCGGCGGGCCGTACGCTCTCGCCGGTCGTTACATAAATTGTCCCTGGTGCGTGCCAAGCCGAGGAGACACGCCACTTCTACCCGAAAAGCCCCGTGTATGCAATATGTCGTGATGCGTGTCCCATTCGACAGGAGCCCCGGGGCCCGTGCACTACGCGACACACCGCCGGCCCCTTTCATTCGACCGTCGGAATTAAATCGACCGGCGGCGTTTCCAGTCTGGGACCATCCTCGGTCTCGCGCCTCGGCTGCCAACGTTTCCGTGTGGCCATTATTAGCGCTCGTCCGACACCGTTCTTTTCCCTTTTTATACCGTCTTTCCTCGTCCTTCTCGGACTAACCGTGAACGGATCTCCCCGTAACAGAAATCGTTCGCAGCGATGAATAGCGAGCTCGGAGAGATTCAAGGGTTTATCTTGCATCTGGAGCCCCACGGGTAATCGCGGCCATGGGAGTGTCGCTGCACTTTCCTCGGTTTTGACTTGAGTGAGAAGTCTTGAGTCGCAAATGGGGAGTTTCAACGCCAGATGACCACTCGCGGATGGTTACAGATTACGGTTTCCAGTATTTTGTACGAGTGAGGGAATGTCGTGGGGCTTGTTTTAGTGGGACTGTGCCTGTTCTCATGGCAATAACTGGGTTATTTTTGTGTTGCATATTTTGTAGAATTAATAAATGATATGAAATTTCGTAGATTAGTGTAGCAATGTTTTTAACTCTCAACGATCGTCGCGAATAGTTTCCTAATAATTCGACAAAAGTTTTCGAGAGTATCGTTTCTCCGACCGACCAGAAAAAAAGGAATTTTATTACGCCGCCGCGGTCCACGATATTTCCATTCGGTCGAAAAATATCGTTTTTCTTGTTTTGATATTTCGGGAAACGGGAGCGCTTCGGCCGCGCGAACGCGACCGATCGGGAAAACCTGAGCCGGCGGTGTTAACGCGTAAATAGTTCACAATTAAGCTCGTAGCGCCGTGAAACTTTAATTCGATGGTTAAACGCGGCCTCGGCGACCGCTGGAAAATTGACGAATATTATACATTTCTCTGTTCGCCGGCCAGCTGGAGGGAAAAAGAGAGATAGCGGAGGGGGTGGACGGAGCGAGACGAGCGATGAAAAAAAAAAAACGTTAGTAGAATCAATCACGGTGGAGCATTTTGGGGGAAAAAAAATCTGCGAGGCCGGCGGGTACGGATCGCCCTACGCCTATCAATACTTTATACAACAAATGCGAAACGTCCGCAAAAAGCTGCCGTATTCGCGGTCGACTCCGCAGCGGCTATTAATCTGATATCGAAATAACGGGCATTTTTCCCCGCGGTGGATCCGAGCCGAAAAAGAGGCGGGACAGAGCTTAAGCGCGACGCGACCGCGCCGGATTCCGGGATCGCGTGCCCTTTAACGCGGCAGCGACACAGAAACGATGAACGTTCGTCGGAATAAATTTACATTTCGTTGATCCATTATGTGTAACCGACCGCGGATAATCGAAAAACGCGCGAGTTTAAATGTCACCGGATCTCGCGCGGCTCCGACGGAATTATTTTCGCGATTGGTACCCGCGCGTCGAGTTATTTTCACGGTTTCAGAACCACCCTTTTCCGATGAATATTCATGGCCACGGTGGAAACGGTTGTCACCTGTTACTGATTTACACTTCGACCCTTTGTCGATGCGTCCCGGTTAACTTGCGACCAGTGAAAATGGAAAGTTTAACCTTTCGCGGTGCATACGGCAGTTCGGACTGATTGAACTCCTTGGGAAATCCGTGTTATTCGTCTATTTTAATCGACATTTTAAGGGTATTGCGCGGATTTCTTAGATTTTAATTAGTAAAAGGAGGAAAGTTCTTTGTTTTGAATCGATGAAGAATCGTAGTATATAGGGTGACAAAGAAATGGTCCAGGCTATTTGTATATCAAGCGATCGCAAATACTGGACGTTGGGTTATTAAGCATACGCAAGCAGCAATAATTAACGGATATTTTTGGAGGTTTTCATAGTATATTACGGTAAGTGGATTACTTTTCGCGAGTGTGCTGGTAAAAGCATTGTCTATGTAGCGCGGGCCGGGTGAATAGCTAACCCGAAACACGCATACGCGCGGTACGCACGTCGACCACTGCATCATCGTGCACCATCTGCTCGGTAATGACTCCCCATTACCGCGTATAGGGACTTTCGTTGAATTATCGGTACATTTTCAGGGAATCCACGGGCTAGTAGCAGCCGGTGGCCGCGGATAGATCTCGCGGCCGGATCCGTGGGTGTTACGCAGGGGGAACGGAAAGTGTTGCTCTTACTCACTCGTTTTGGAACGCGGCTCCCTTGGTCCGTCCACGGTTACCTTGATGGCCCTGGTATAGGTTGCTACTTGAGGAGGCGTTGTCGACACGGTTATGGTGATGCTGAAGCTCTTTCCTGCGGCAGATAGACGTCGAAAGTTATTATATGCTATCATCAATGTTAAAAACGGTGGATCAATCTTTCAAACCATTTCCTTCATATATCTACAGATTTGAATCTACAAATTCTTCAAGTTCTTTATAATCTCAGAAGCATGTCAAAGATAAATATAGTAAGCTAAGAGGATGAATTTTGGAATAAGATTACTTAACTCTCGCTCAACGAGAGCCGTAATAATGCACCCCATTCAATTTCCCATAAAAGAAAAGGCAGTTAACCTAGTCTAGAAGCTCCGTTCGCCAATTACGATCTGTTCAGAACGCAGACACTCTTACGACCCAATAAAAGTTACTCAATCTCCCTGGAGGCAGCTGAAGGAGGAGCAAAAAGGTCGCTAATTTGTTAACACCAGTTGCTAAAGGAACCAGCGACAGATTGGCGGCTGCGGTCAGGCCGAGCCCCGATCGGAATAGTTCACGATTATCTTCAGCGATTGCATCGGGAACCATTAGATGTCTCGGAAGACCGCGAGTTCCTGCGAGTGACCATCCTCCGCAGAAGAGGGGAGGCAGAAGGCAACGCTTCGGGGGTGGAGCACCGGTGTACATATATCACCGGCGAAGGTCTCGAGGTTGAAGGTCCGGTATATTAATTCCCTCTCCATAAACGTCCGTCGCCGAGATTGACTACGCTCTTTTAAACGGCCCATCGCGCGCTAATATGCATTCGGTAATTCGCCGCCTGTCCGGGTTCAACGAAGCAGCCACCACCCTTGTCCCGGCCGGCTGGCCGCTCGGCAAAGAGTCAACCGTGTTATATGCTTCAGGAATGTTACTTTGTGTCGGCAGGGTTCGGCCACTTAAAAATAGATTGGCTCCGCGGGAAGGAGGTGTTGATCGTTTTTCGAACGCCAGGCGACACCTGAGCAAGGCAACTGGTAGCTAAAACTCTGAATGATTCTTGGAACCGGATCAATGGACATAAAAATTGATTAATCTATAGCAAAGAGGATTTACTGAGGAGAAATGACTAACAAAATGCTCTCTACAGAATTGGAAGATATGAATCTAGAGTCGAGCAGAGGTCAAGAATCAGTGAAGTAGAATTATTCCCTAAAAGATTCATAGATCTCGCTACAGTTTAATGATGACTAGAACTACTTCATAGTGAAATGTGAAATGTCTGTAATATCCTTCAAGGACGAGAATCAGTGTGTGCCACTGAATACCCTAGGGTGTCGCGGACGAGGTTGTAAAGGTCGGGTTGCACGGTCAATCGGGAAAATATGAAGGAAAGCGTCGGTTTGCGTTAAAGAGAGGATATCTAACGTGTCGCGGACATATAGTCGTTTGTGTTGGCGTAAACGTCAACGATTTGTAATTGTCTCCCCTTGGCGCGCCCTGGTCCACCTCGCTGTGTCTGTCAACATGATAACCGGCATCAAACACCCCCAACCCCGCCACCCCCGGGAGCTGCAACTGACTGCAGAGAGGCACGGCGTTATATCCTAGTTATAGCGTGCTCTCTCCCCCGCGTGCAACCGCTCGCAACTCTCTTCCGTCCCTACCCCCTTCCACGTCGGACCGGACCGCCGTTGCACCCCCTGAGCCCGCGGTGCTGTCGCTCTCGCGCCCGTCATTGTATCCTTGTTATCGTCATCGTTCCGGTCGGAGCGCAAAGTGGCTCGTTTCAGAACACAACCCCCGAAAATCGCGGGTGTCGCGGTCGCTCTTTCTGGCTTTCGTTTTAAAATCGATTAGCGGCATCGATCACGGAGAGAGGCCGCGTCTGTCTTTTTCGAGGGATCGCGGACTGCCGGGCGGGAGGGGGCGGGAAGGTTGGTCGACTGACGCGGGAAACGTTTGCAACTGATGGGACGCGATTGGAACCGAGCCGTTTCCGAGTGACACTGCCTGGCGGTACCTGGAGATTTTGTGTCCGGCAGCGATGAAGATCGCGTTGATCGGTTTATCGAGTCCTGTTCCGGGCTCGGATCTGATGGATTGAAGGATCGGTCGGATTATTGTCATCGGAAAGCCCTTCTTTTCCCCGGCAATTTGATCTCTCCGATTTCCGTCAATTTTGTAGCTCTAGACAGACTTCAGCTGAAGAATTCACCCACCCTCTAAACTAGCTGCCCCTGAACTCTGTGATTTAGTATAAGTGACCGTTGCTGGAGATCCCCTAAATATTACGTATGTTTCCTTCCTGTCACGGCCTATTTCATTTACTTCATGGATCACAAAACCAGCGACAGTCTGAATAGTTCCGCATAAAAGTTCAGGGACACTGTCAAGAGCCAGGTAAAGCCTCGAAAGGGAGAAACGATCGAAGATGAGTGAAATAGAAAGAAGAGCCGAAATCCCGTTCAAGTCGCATCGCGAGGGAAGGTAGGAAGGGGTTCGCGCGCGACACCCGTAGCCCCTCGTTCCCTCCACCGTCCGAGTCCATCGCATTTGGGGCTAATAATGCCGCACGGCCGATTCCCTCCCCCTCCCTCCCCCGTCCGATGCCCCGGTCCTGCGGTTAATACTCGATGATGGGAACGGTCATCTGCAGAGACAGGACACCCAGGCTGTGCATTCGCGAACGACGGACGGACGGACGGACGAACGAACCGACCGACCGACCGACCGACGAACGGACGTACGTACGTACAGGCAGACCGACCGACAGACAAAACCGGGCCACGCGTATGTGGCACCTATATAACGTGCAGCATCACCGGTTGTCCGGCAGCGGCCGAGCCGACTCCGGCGCGCTCGTTTCGGTTGTGTGTCGGTGCGTTTCGAGCCGGCGGAGGATGAGATTGAGCGCCATACCCGAAACCGCCCACACAGCCGTACGAAACCACTCGAAACCGTCCGTTAATACTCGTGGCACCGAGCGTCGGAGGCGGCTGCGGAGGCGAGGAGGAGGAGGAAGAGGCGGAGGAGGAGGGAGTCGTGGATCGTCCTAGCATCATCGTAGGGACGCACAGGGGCTACGCTCCAAGTGGGAGCCAGAAGCTGGGATGGAAAACGAGGGGGATCGGGATAGGTAGGGGGAGGTGAAGGTCCCGAGTCTCGCAACAGGATGTCTCTGCAATTGTCAAATAATTACTATCGGTGGTAATTTCAGCCGTGTCGATATAGACTGCGGTATATTACTAATTATAGGCACGGGGCTGCTGCCTCGGAACCAACCGTGATGGAACGCCCGCGCTGGCTAGAGGGAGAGAGAGAGAGAGAGAGAGAGAGAGAGAGAGAGAGAGAGAGAGAAAGAGAGAGAGAGAGAGAGAGAGAGAGAGAGAGAGAGAGAGAGAGAGAGAGAGAGAGAGAGAGAGAGAGAGAGAGAGAGAGAGAGAGAGAGAGAGAGAGAGAGAGAAGTGCCCTCCCACCCTTACTTCGTCTCTCATTCGGCGCTACCACCTTTACTTTCTTTTCTTTTCTTTTCGACCGGCCTGCCGCCACCCCGGAACCCTGATGCACCTTCCAGGGAAGGTGATAATTGCGAGGATTCAGCCGCCTCGACCGCCGAGACTTCAATTCATCGACATTCTTGGGGATCGTTTCGTCGTTGCCCTCCGATGACCCGGTTCGACACACTGTTTGGAATGTTTTTTTTATTTTCGAATGGTAGATCGTTTGCTCGCGGTTATCATTGTCGTCGAACGGTGTTGCCTTTAGTTTTTCAGACATCGACTGTTGGGTTATTGCCCTTAGGTTTTGGTTGTTGATGTATTTCCTTGTTGACAGATGTCGCGGTCGTTCGCGGTAAGACGTTTGATAAGTGATCTAATTTTTACATTCGACTGTCGGTATTCTTCCGCGGCGAATATTATTTAGAATGTTTCCTCTGATAAAAGTGTCTTCGAATCCAGGACAGCGCCCACTTGATATCGAAGAATTATCCACTTGAATTCCTTGGGATGGTGGATATCGGGGATCGACGTTCCGTGGCAGGATTCAATCAAATTAATAAGTCGCGGAAACAAAACCTCGATGATAGGAGGGTAGCACAGTCGGTCGCGGCCGGTACGGACCGTGGATCGCCGGTGGTGCGGGCAGGTGAGCGGGAGGAGAGGGGGTCGGTTTGGTCAATCGTCGAAATTGAGTATTACGGATTATCGAGGAGAGATAGAGCCAAAAAAATGCCGAAAAACTGGACAAAGGGATCGAAGGATTTCGGCGTGGGACGTGTCTCTTTCGCTAATTGATTCCCCGGGGTTAGCGTGTCCGGTGTCAGGAGGATGGTAACTCGCTGACCCTGCACTTCATGATGAAATCAAATGAAACATAGATGATGCTATCCGAGCATGGCTCGCGCGCGATCAGCCCGCCTCGTTAATTCATAAATGCATCCTCCGGTGCATAGAACCGGGGGAGAGGAGTCGGGAAATCCATTTGTAAGAGCAGAACAGGGCAACCAGGCCGGCGGATGATCGTTCGACGATCGAAAACCCTGAAATCCGGGACGGACTTAATCCCCGCGCCGAAAACGGATTATTTAAAAAACCGCCATGAGCGCGCACGCCTGTGCCGCGCCGCCGGGGCATCATTTATTAAACGCTGGGTGCTTCTGGACTCGTTTTTCATTCCCATTGTGGTCGATGATTCGATTTTACGGTAACGGGATCTGATTTACTCTTCAAAGAGCCCCGTTTTCACGGCGATTTTAATAAAACTTCTATGGAATTAATTACTGATCATACATTTCGCGTTCCTGTTTACGCGCGGCAATGGAATCCGGATTATTTGTTATGGTGTAAAGAATTTTCTAGGATGCTTGACGGTTTCGATTTATCGAGAATAAGACGCAATGGGAATTGTCGTGAATAGGGCCGTTTTATCGGCGAGAAATTAAACGAGTCACGAGCATCGACCGGATCCCCATGATTTTGGGAACTTAGCCTCTCTGTCTCGCTTTCTCTCCCTAGCCGACGGACGATGATTTCTGATTAACGGCCAGTTGTTTCGGATGCTAGGTCGGGGCTACCGGCGGACATCGAGTAATGACTCTGGGGGCGGCGGGAGCGAGAGAACTCGCGGACGCGGAGGGTTGAAAAGCGAGGCGGTTCGAGGGGTGTTCAGGCCAGTTGATGACGATGATGATTACAATAACCGTGCTTTTAGAGGGTTCGAAATCACGGCACATGCCCCTGCCGCGCAATTTACTGACTGCTTTTTGAGCGACTTACAAAGCAAACTAGCTTTGAAGAACGGCAACTGCAGCTACCCTAATTGGAGCTTGCTAATTGCTCATCTCGGAACTTGAGCGAACTCGTTAAGCCACTGATTTTTGGGAAAACACAGAGAGAAATACGAACATCACGTTCGATACCAATATCTTTTTCCGTGCAAATCATCTGCATGGATAATATTTTTCTATACCGAAGATACTATTTCATACAGTAAATCATCCCTTACAAGTTACATTCGAAACTTATACAATACGATTGCAGAAAAAGAGAAGTTAAAATGTTACAAATTTCACGTTTGTTAATTTACACGGTTCAATGACGCAAGATGGAGTGTCCTAGGCGGTAGTATTAAAAATTGTTTAAGAAACTCACCCCTGCCGCTCCTCCCGACGAACCTGAGGTCGTTGAACTTTGCGACTTGGTTCTTCATCAAGGCGGTGGAATTCCTCAGCTCCGCGCAACAGTTCTCGTCATTACCCGCTCGCACTGTCACTAGGGTTCCATCGCCGACCTCGCCTAGGGCGACAACTTTGAATGCCACCGGGAGGGTCTTGTTGGACCGCCAGTGAGTCGGCAGTTGGCTGCAGAGAAAATACGGTGATCCTGGAAACGGAGAAGAAACAATTTCTACTTTAGCCATCGAACGAAACCACATTGCTTCAGAAGAGTCAAGTCTCAGAAGTTCAATCAAGAATTCTTATTAAACATTCAGTAATCTTACAAACTTAAGCAAGAAGCATTTGGACATATAAACCTCAAACCTAGACAATCCTTTCTTTCATAATTAATAAAAGAAGTTCCCAAGAATCTTAACTTTCTCGTGTCTTTATACCCCAATTAACAACACAGTTCTATATCAAACATAATACCCTATAAACTACTAATTACAATACAATCATCTCGATTCCCCAAAACAGGAACAAAATACAAATCCCCAACGAACTTTACCGCAGAGTACCTCCATCTACCAACCTATCAATTCCACAATGCTACTCCAAAACAATGATCTACAAAAGAGTAATCCATGTTATTTTCACAATCCCCAGTTTAATAACCTTCATCAATGAAGAAGCATGATTATAAACAAGAACAATAACGAATATTACAAAGAAGAAACATACAGCAACTGGAGAACCAAAAGACTACTAACCTGTTCGAACCAGTTCCCCAGGATGTTCAGCCTGTGCCTCGCCGACGAGCCTCTCGGTCCACCAGAGCTCGCCGACGGCGGCACCCTCGCTCATCTCGCCACCGCCGCCCCCAGCGTCGGCGTCCTCGGCCTGCTGATACCTGGTGTTCACCCCCTGGAGCGGCGCCAGTGGGGGGCCACAGGGGCCGGCGCCTTCGTGGGATCCAACGGTGGCGTAATTCTCCCCGCAGCCCACGGAACCCACCGGTAGATGCATCCCATCGGCCAGTAGCCGCCCCTCGTCGCCCAAACACGCACCCCCCAGGCAGGACGTCGTGGCTTCACTACCCTCCTCAAAAGGAGTCCTTTAACTCCCGTCCCGTTTCACGAGCAGTTTCCGGTTCCGCGGAGCTACCGGTGCCCCTCGATCCGACGGTCGATCTCGTTACTTACCGATAACTTCATCTCATAGTCTCGTTGTAAACTATTCAACAATCACGTCGTCCCTGCTCCTTTCAGCTTCATAACGTTCAAACCGATATCTCTACATTTCACTGTCTACAGGAACACGGTTCAAATCGAGAGTAGAACGAGAGACTCGCTCGCAGTTCCTAACCTGATCTCCTCTAACTCGCTCTCGGACCGCAAGGTGTCACTGGTCGGACACGTGACCCCCAACGGTTCCGGAACTGTCGAAGTCGTCACTGTGATCGGTAACACACGCTCGTCGAGTGTCCGCGCGGCGGAAACGATCCTACAGGTTGTTGGCCTCTTTCCCCGTTTTCGGTTGTACGTCTGCCGTTCTTCGTTTCAGCTTTGAAAGGTAACACTGGCTTTCTGTCTTCTCTTCACTGGCTTTGCAGATGACGGACCGAGGACCGTCGTGCGTATCGGATAACCCGTTCCCGCGTGGGGACAACGATCGGCCCGTGTATCCAGCGTGTCGGCGCGGTGTCAAGTCGAGCGGAAGTCGATCGAAGAACGTCCGACGCGAACGTCAGCCGCGGTCGACGGTGCGCGACGTAATGCCGGCGGCGCGGCTTCGGGCCGCGTGTTCCGCGTAAGCGGCCCGGGACAGGCTAAGCCTCGCAATCCCGAAGCTCCCCACCGTCGCCGGCGTTTACTCCCGCCGCGTCCCGACGCTCCCACATCCCCACTGGCGGCGGACCGCCCGCCCTCCAGGTCCTGGACTCGTTTCGTGGCCGATGTCCTTCGCCGTTTCGGTATGTTTCTTTCTCCACGTTGTCTCATTAACCTATAAACCGCCCGGTGTTCCCATGGATGCGTTCGCGATTCTACGGTTCTCGGAACACATTCAACACGTTCAGTGCCAGATGCACCACATATGGTACACGCGAATTTTCTAGAAAAGATTAACGCTAGAACCACGGAAGAGTCAAACTGACTTTTTCAAATTTTTCTATGGGAACTACACAGTAGTACTAATGAGATTTCTGTTGATTTATAATTCAGTTTGAGTATTGCTGAGGGAATTTCTGTAGTAATTTCTTAGAGAATTATATATTGCTTTTAATAATTATTAAGGCGTTGGTTAGTAGTTACTCTGGTAGTTCTAGTGTTAAGGGACACGTGACAGAATGTATAAAAGTAGCCGAAACATTGAATATAAGTTAATATTTTATTTAAGAAATCAATACAGTTTGTAAGCAGAATATAATTGAGATTTCCGTGGCACGGAACGTGTTAGATTAAATGTATATATCATTTTGACACGTGGGAATGAACGTGTTCGGGGCGGACTATAACCTTAAAAATGCGAGGTTAAGACGCGGGAACTGGGGCCGTTGAATATGCGGTCCCCGGGTGGGGACCATTGGAACTAATAGATTAACAAGCGTAGCCGATTGATTGTTCCGTGTTTAAGTATTGTTCACTAGGTAATTAAGGACATCGTTAGATTAGTGTAATGAATAGGTAAGGATTATACATTAACATGCGATAAATAAAGTTGATTAGTATAGACAGGATAGTTTTGCGCTTTCTAAAGTTGCGCAGCTTTCCCGCACTTTCGGGATCGATGTATTATCGATTACCGAAGTTTCAATAGTTGTTTGAATTTTCGAATTTCGCGCGGGAAAGTTTCGTTTCTGTGGTACGTTGAATGTGCTTACTGTCGCAGAATGTGTGGAGATATGTGGTTATTTGATTAGATTTAATTAGTAAGAGACTATGAATCAATATTCATAGGTTGTTCAGCGGATGATTGGAACTATTTTCGATTAAACAGTTGTTTGTCGCGTTTTTTCCCTATCGCAAACGCGTTATTAAGCGCATAGTTGCTCTAAGGATAATTTAACACGTCGCGCCGAGGAAAAAATCCTCCGAAGGCCAACTGTGCAGCCGTGAAAGGTACGCGAACATAATGTGCCTCGTTATAATAATCGCCGACTGCGGAAATTCCTGTGTGTCATCGTAGAATACAACGAACCGCTTCCTATCCGCGAATTCATTCGCATATATGTAAACGAGCTGTCTTGCGCGACGAATAAAAACCAGATCCATTCTCCCGTCGATTTTAATCTGCGCTCAGAATGCATGCACGATCGGCCTTTACAGCCGCGCGAAACGAACGGCGGGAATTAATTCACGGCAATTAGACGTTTCACCGCATAATCTTTCGGCTAGTTGTTGCACCGATAAGGAGGAAGCAGTAACGTCGAAATTCCCCAGCGTTATCGTGTTATTTCCCAAGGCGGGCCAATCTTTCGGTACCCGCGATACCATAATCGGCTCGACTTCGAAATAATTCTTCAATTCCTTCCATGCCAGCTTTTTCTCAATCTCGATATCAATTTTTTTACGTATTTTTCCTGTAAATAATTTCTACACTCCTGAACCGATTCAAGGATCAAACTCGCCGACTCTAACTGTATAATCCAGTAATTTGAAATTCAATATTATTGAACACTCGCCACGTTAATTTCATTCAAGCATTACTGCTCGTCGTTCAATTCGACTACCTTTTGATTACTTATGCTATACTGTTCGTTGGTTCAATTAATTCTTCGGAGTATCTTAAAATTTCTGATGCATGCAGAACTTGTGTATCAGTGTCGTTTGAAGCAGTTCAGGAATTGAATCATCGAAAGAAAGCGAATTAAGGGTTTGCTTCGGGTGGATTGAGGAAATTAAGGGTTGGAAGGGTTCGGTTGATGGTCGGCAAAGGGAGCGGAAGGGTTGACTTTTCCACCACGGAGAGATCCAAGTAGCATAGGCAATCCAGTGTTCCAGCAAGGCGTAACAAGTGTCCGTGTGACGTCACGCGGGTTTCTGGAGGCGGAGCTTGTGATTGGGGGAGCAGGTGGGGGGGTGGGGCTCTCCCGCATCGTGCATCGTTCGCCCCACCCCCGCGATTTTGTTCCTTCGTGCCACCGCCACCTTCGACCTCCTCCTTCTCTCCCTTGCGGCCTCTTTTCCTCTCTTTTGAACTTTGTTCTGCGACCCCCCACCAACTGAGCCTCCACGAGGTAGGGAGCTCGATACAACCTGGTCAGGATAGCCATTGCAAGATGTAATCTCCGTGCAACTTTATTTGCATCTTTCCCTGACGATCAATCTCCTCTAAAGAACTTCAAAATGATTTGAAGGATTGACGATGATCATTAAAAGAGGGGGCGAATAGAAATCTTCGATTCGCTTCCGCAGCTTTTATTTTGGAAAATATAGTGCCAGCAAGTAAGACAGGAAATAAGTCATCTTGTCAAATGATGATTTTGGAGTAAATTATTAAAGTTAAGATAACACGTTGGCATCTACTTTTTAAGGGGTTGATTTCGAGTTTTTACGTGTCTTCAATATGGACCACTTACAGAATTTGTAGATACAATATAATTTAACTCAGTTCCTTAGATTTATTTTTTACAATAACATTTCCTTAAACTCTCTTTTGATTGCCACTTCTATTATCAAAGTCTCAAAGGCAGTTCACACTATTCTTTGCGTGTGTAAAGAGTCAAACAAGCCAAGTGTACAAACCTCTACATCCATTTCTACCACTACATCCAATCACCTCGCACTTACTCCATTTACCGAAACCAGAGAACATTCACCCCTTCTCCCATTCTTGTAGAAACCACCCTGCCAGCAGTCAAACGACTTCATCGTGAAAAGATGACAAAAGACCACGGAAGATCGTCCTGCCAATTCTACCGGGACCTCGGAACACTGGAAGCGACGACTTCCTCGAATCAGTGCTGGTGTCCCGCGTAAGGTAGGACTTTTTCCCAGAACGTTACTCGGAAAAGTATTGTGAGGCGCTTCTAAAGGTCTCCCCGGCGGTGTGTTTCGCCGCAACGCTACCGTTTATTGCACTGCGGTCTGCTAAAGTGCAATCGAGGAAGCAGATGCGGTTTCACTCGTTCGTGCGGACTCGCAAGAATGTAATTAACCCCTCGGAAGTGAGCTGCGCCCCGACCCGTGGCCGATTTCGTCCGGCGTTTTCTTATCTGTGCGCCGCTGCGCCGCCGGTTTAACCGGCAGATCGGTTTTGCCGATTCACGCCGATCTACCGCAAAAATCGGGGCCGCGTGGCGTGTCGTGAAACCGCAATTACTTACGCGAAAGACGCCTGGGAGATCTATCGCGATCGTCACGTGTGTTTACGGAAATCGAGCCGGAATACTGACCGCCTTTTACCTCTACGGTCGTCTTATTTCGTCTTCCTGTTCGACCCCACCCACCCTCTTCTAGAAAAATAATTATTCAGTACAGCTTTCACCCCTTGTTCTATTGTTCCTCTCGTAAACCTTGCTGGGATTATTTTGTCATTGATAATTTACGAAAGAATCGGGTAACATCCATTCTTTCAACTCCTGTTTGAGATCTTTTTCACGATTCTGACACGATATGGTATAGCAAGGCGTTAATTATTGGAAAATCTAGATAAAATAGGGAATCATATTGTCAGTGTTTGTCAGAGTTTATCGATAAATTATTCGAACGATTCATAGCGAAACATCGAACGATTTTTCAAAATGGATGCTGGAGCGGTGGATTGACAGAAGTATTGATTTTCTGTTGCCGAAGGTTTCTTTAAACAAACGCGAACGACTTGTTAATCCCCGTTTCATTTTTTTATAAGCAGCATGGTTGCGGGGTCGGTGGTCGTTTGCAACGAATGTGTGTCCGCATGCTATTTTCCCTTGAAACCGGGGGTTGGTGAATTCCCAGCGGACAAAGAGATTGACTCAGCGGTCGCCGCGGAGTGAGCGAGATAACAGATTAACGGTGGAAGGGAAAAACAGAAACATTTTTTTTCGACGCTTTTTATCGGGACGACGATATCGCCTGGAAACGAGCCACTTCCAGCGCCACCGGAAGGGCTTCGTAAGACACGCTTATCGGCAACGTGTTTCTCAGAAAACGTGTTGTCGGCCGCACGAACCGCACCCCGTGTCTTCGACTGCTCGGCCATTGATAATCGATGAATCTTTAACGCCATCTCATTAATCATCCCTCGTGTCTCAGCAACCCTGACTTCAGATTATTCTTAACTGAAATACGAACAACTGTCATCCGACCGTTTATTCTCTGCAACGGGGGTGGAGATTAAACGTTGGTTTTGTCGGCACGTCGCTTGAAATTTCGAAATAATGTATTTGACGAGAGGAGGAACGCGCGGTTATTTAATGGAAAATGCAGCAACGGACTTTTATGCTTTTAAATAATTAAATTCGACCGCCATTCGTTAACTGTGATTAAAATGACCCTAACAGCGTGTTTTTTTCAGTTATACCGAGGATATCATTAGCGGGATATTTCCGGGAATTCATAAATTTCCAGGAAATTCTGTTTCACGTCGGAGAATGACTGTGTAACTAGGCGTAAGTTAATCTGCCTTTTGCGCGAAAGCCGAGCTAATGAACTATAAATAAGGGAGGAATACTTACGGCAAGTGGACAGCCGCACTTACTGACCCTTCGTAATTAAAATCCCGTCCTAAATCAGGACTAGGGACACGATTAGACGACCTCGGCTCCTGTGTGCCCGGTGAAGCCTAAATCCGCGGCCCTTACGTCCTCCAACCCTTTCTCCCTTCGTTCTTACATCCACGAGAGCTGCCACCTTTTATCTGCTTTGTTAACACAGAAATTCTATTCTCCTCGTACTTGAACATATATTAAACTACACACATTATACGTAATTTTCAAAAAGATGAAAACTTATTAAAAAATGTGCAGTTTATTTCTGCACCCTTTAAATAACATTTAACTTAACAGTTCTATATTTCAAGTTCTTCGGTTCTATTTAACAACAGTAAACTTTGTTTCACTAATTTCAACCCCTGGTTAATTCGCCTTTTAGAAAGATAAATCCGCAAAAGTTTTCTCGGGAATTTAACGTATGCAATTTACAAATGAATAATAGGTCGCCGCTGCGATGGTAAAGTTTAGAATAATCCCGAATAGTAATTGTGTCATGTCACTGGCAAGTATTTCCATTAGACGAGCGCAAACGGTCTTTCGTGACCATGCGGAACAATCCATGCTGTTTCCGTTTCCGTCGATGCAATTCCGCTTCCGTTAATCCAATTCCAAAGCGTGCAGCTAATAATACTCGGCCGGGGTTGCCACGCGATGAAGGGATGGGAGGTTGCGTACGGTTAAGAAACGCAAAACCTGTGAAAGGAATTGGGAGGATTGATCGACAAATAACGGTGCTACCGTTTTGCTCGTTATCCAATTAATTCTTTCGCCAAAAAAAATCATCTCTCGACAGGTGAATTCCTTCGGCGACAACCCTTCGGCGTAGATTCACTGTCCGCGTAACGTCGACGGGACTCGCGAGAATACAGAAATGAATTATTATATGTAATTAATTTGGTTACTGTAACATTTAATTCTGAATAGTTCCCTTGAAAATATTGAACAGAAGGAAGGGACGACTGATGATTCAATTTAATTAGAGTTATATATCGACAGAAATCCTGGAATCTGTGGACGGGGTGGACGCGCAGGTAGACAGGAAGGAAATAACGCAAAGGGAAGTGATAATTATAGGAAGGACTGGCTGAAATCTCGAAATCTACTATATTAAACGAACGGAGAGCAGCACGACGCTGCGTGTACCATTATCTTCCACCCTCGCGCCCCTTCTGGCTGGCCATACTTTCCACGACCACCGGCGTAGATACGTCCACCCTTGTATAGTCCGTTAATAAGCTTAATAAACCCCCTGCGCGACTGCCCCTCTCTATAGTGTCCACTGTATTCTAGATTCCGAGGATACAGGGATGGCTTTTGATTCTCGCTCTTTGGTACATTACATTCGGCATTCCATCCCTTCGCCCGATATTCGCCGCGAAAATATATCTGACGGATTCTTACGAAATGTCCCCGTCAATCATCGGTCCTCGACAGATGCAAGAAAATTAATGGCAATGAAAGATTGACCGAAATCAGACTAATTTCTGCTAATTACAATTTAATCCTGGAATTGCCAGCTGATCGCTCTTCATACTTCTTACACTTTAGCTGTTTATGTACTTTTAAGGATTCGCAACATGATTTTTAGTTTCCTCGTGAATGTTATATTGTATAATAATTAATACAGTCCTGAGATAGTAGAAGTTTCGGGAAATCAATGGATACAGGAGATTTTATAAAAGTAAATCGCATTCGTTCCTGTTGCAATTCGAGTTGGCCGCTTAAGACGTAGTTTTTGGTTGAAATTCGGACGTGCTTGGTCAAAGTGAAACAGCATGGTAATGTCGGAAGTTAAATGGTGCAACCGGACCGTCGAAATTTATCGCTTCTGCCTCCCTGCGCTTACCGGGACGGGAATGTAAGCCCGTCGTGGTCCGGCTTTGAGAAGGACATCAAAAGGATAACAATACAGATGTGAGACATGCCCTTGCTCTCTCGCTGTTCATCCTATTTGGGAGAACGAGCTTTAAAGCACGAGCTTTGCCGCTCGTTCCGGCGGGATTGCGAAGCGTAAATTAAGAACATACGGGTCGAGTATTAAGAGGGACCTGGCCTGAGTTGGCAGTAAATTATACGAGTGACAACGTTGATCAATATTACCTGGATCTCGCGGGCATATAAATTTATCTCCTCTACACGAATAAAAAACTTTTACAGACGAATACAACATAACTATGGCGGAGCTATTTTTCCATTGCGTTGAATTACTTTTTGTTAGTGTTTATTCTTAAGATCCACGTAGAATACCTCGATACGAAGGGAAATAGAATGTCAATATCATTTCAATATCTGCAATTTCAAATGCATTTTAAGTTTCAAACTTTATTCGTGAATTTCGATAATGTATCGATAAGTCGAATCACTTTCTGTTAGATATTAGAGATGCTTATTTTATCGATGATTCGAATTTCTATCGACTACAGTTAAAATATATACAGAATTTACTTTATCAACCAAATTCTTGGACATCAGCTGTAGAAACTGCGCAGACTGCAACACCGACGAGGGTCACGTTAAACTAGACCACTGGCAGGACTTCTTGACCGACGGTTTGACCTACCGATCGTGTAGAAAAACTGAGCGATTCGTTGTGCCCTCTACGAACTAGAGTAGTGAACTTAGAAATAATATCATAAATATTTTGCGTTACATTATTTTCATTTGTTCAAAGTAATTTCTTTTTCCGAGGAATATTAGACAGTTTGTTAAACATTTCCCAAAAATATGTGTTTTATTTGCATTTGTTTGTATTCTGTTGATAACGTTGTAAGTGATACCGGAAATTTAAAGGGGTCGTAACCCCTGACCTGCGTGTAGAAATTCAAATTTAATGTCTAGTTTAATTTTGTCCATCGTCGGCAGTGATTGTTCTGTAAAATTTCGACTGTCGATATCGTAGAGACTTAAAGCAAGCGTAAACGACGCGTTGTTGGTCAGTAAGGCATTCTTAAGATGCAGTTGACGATGCAACCACCGGTGTCTCCACTACTGACATCCTGAATGCACTTCGAATGCACGCAGACTTCTCACGCATAATTTTGCATAATTTAAAATAAATTGGCTGGCTAGGCGGTAAATGCTTCCAGTTCCATACCGCAGAGGATCATTTAAAACGGCGAAGGGACTGAAATTTATTTCTCCTACGTCGCCGCTTCCATTTTCAGTTTGCACTTTCAGCTAGATGGCTTTGTAGCTTGCAAATACTGCGAGATACTTCTCAAAGAATTCCTTTGAGAAGGGATTCTTCGAAATTGTTACCTCTTACCAATTATCACACTTTAAAGCAGTCGTGGAATAGAATATGCTTAAAATTTTTCTTTGTTTTCAATAAATCATCAGTGACAAAGTAGTTGTGCCGATCATAGTCGAGAAACAGATCGCAGTACGACTTAATTACACAATAAAGTGAACGACTGTAACAGTAAAAATAAAGTATTCTCTACAAACAATCACTGCCAAAATTCTTCGCAAAACCAGAAAGTCAACTAAATTTATATCAAAACTAACTTAAAGCAGTACCCAACTAGTTACTGTAAAAATCGTAATTCATACAGAATTAACATTTCCATTGTCCATCAGTACTTCCAACCATTCTCCAACCCTTTACAATCGAAAGTTCTTTAATACAAACATTCCACATTTTCTAACGACACACAGACAATATTCCCGAGAACTAACTTCTCGAAGTATCACAAATAGATCACAAAAGAAAGCTAGTTTGTTCCAATATTCAATACCCCTTGCAAAACTTGATAATAAATATGAAACTTTACAGAGTCGAGCACTTTCTCGAGTGTAAACGGCGAAAAGTAGAATTATCAAAAGCATATGAATAAAGGAATAAAGCGACGTCCGGTTTAATGTACCCCACGGAAAAAAAACAACAATAACGAATCCTCGAAGGGACACACCTACTCGAATCCAGCAGACATTTTCCCTTTCCACGGGCGGCGCACTAAATCGCCGGATCTCCGCGTCCTGCCCGCCCTCCCCCCAGCCCCTGCACGGCGGCATAAGCCACATTATACGATATCCGAGAAAATCGAGAGCACATCCTGCCCAAGGAATGCGCCGCTGATCCCTGGGGCCAACAATGGGGGCCAGGTTTTGCGCCATTATGTCGCTGGGGGATCGCATTACCGGCCGATACGATCGCGCGCTTTCAGCAGCTTTCAGATCCTATCTTCGGGATATCTTTTTCCCTCTCGGTGAACGCGGAACCCGGCCGGAACCACCGAATTTCGCAACGGCTCCGAAATCGAGGGTAATTACGCGGATTTACCCTCTCGGTGCCCCCTTCTTTTCCGGCGGCTCCTTTCAAACTTTCCACCCCGCGTCTTTCTCCCTCGCCTGTGTTTGTTTCGATCGGAACGGGGCTCGTTGTGCCCGATACTGGAAATTAAGAAAGTTCCAGAGAGCTCTCTCGATGATACTCCGTTAATTGAAGAATGAACAGACGAGCTACGGGAATTCCTGTTGAAAGTATAACATGAGAAGCTTCCACGGTTAACATTAGACTCGCGAAACGCGTCAATCTGATGGGTGTTAGGTTTCACGATTGTTTAGTGAACGTTTACGTCGGCTTTGGTTGAAGCGATTGTACCAATGTGTATGTTAATCGTTTACTTTTGAACCTTTGATATCTATGATTCGAATAAACGGATATCAAATTTAGGAACAGTGGAATAAACTATAATAAATGTAAACCTAGGGTTAATACAATTTTGAAGGGTGAGATTTTTGAACATCAGTATTCGGTATAATTCGATTTAGCGCTTGTAACTCTTGTCCGATCTGTAATTGTACGTTTTAATGAAGGGGAGGGTAGCAGAGGTGACGGAGAAGTAACGCGTAACATGAATTTTTCCGCGAGAACACGTCTCGTGATTCGGTAACGGTCGGCTGATCGATCGCGAACGATCAAGGAATGCGGTGATCGATGGACCGCGAGAATCCGCCGCGGAAAATCCCTCTTTTGACGCGGGCCCGGTTTTCCGCGACCTTCGGGAGATCAGAACGATCGAACGATAGCCGGTGTGCGTCGATATTGGAACGATGGGAAACAGAGGAAACACAGACGGGCTGGCCGATCGCGGCATGCTCTCTCTCCCGGCATTTCGCTCCGGTTGCGAATCAGTTGCTCTCTGGTTTCACGAGCCGAAAAAAAATCGACTATTCATGCGTAACGCCGATAAAATCTGAAAGCTGCTAAAAGCGCACGCGATCGTATCGCCAATAATGTCGTTTCCGCAACGGCAAATACAGAGGCTGGACGTATTTAAGCCTGGCTTCACCATAATTTAACAATCACGGTGAATTCGGCTGGCTTGTTCCACGGGGAACTGAATGGAATCAGATGTCCCTTCTTCCCCGTAACAAAGATATCGTTCGTTTGATTGTTCCGCTCGTGTATTGCGTCTTGTTCGGTCTCTGTTTCCAGTCAGTAATTAATAATCATTGACTATTCATTTTGCGACAAACAGAATTAATTAATGTCTAGCGCATGAATCATGTAGAATCGTGGAACCGCGAAGAATTTTCATTTCGATTCATTGCTTTCCGAATGTGTAGATGAAAGTTTCTTTGTGTCGAAGCTAAATTTATTTAGTAATGGAAATAAGTTGAGAGTATCGAAGATACCAGTGAATATGTCTTAATGATTTTTAGGTAGTACCATTTTACGCGAAGACACTAGTAATTAGTGGCAAGTGCTGTAAAGGTTTTCGTTTCTATCGGTTTCTCGGATTTTATGAGATAAACTACTCCTTTGTACAATGCATATTGCCTACCTTCATTAGTACAATGCGTACTAATCGTGACAGGTATTCCTGACAGTTCTTTTTTCGCTTTTATTCAAGCAACATTCGTGTCCCAAAAAAATACGAATATAAAATCTAGAATATCAGTGACCTCTCGAAAAATTCAGACTTCCCACCGTCATCTATCATTACAGCTCTGAATGCGATTTCCAAAGCATACAATACTAAAAAGCCTTTTGTGGCTTGAAAAAACAGCCAACACCCCTGCGAGACTCACTCTTTTCACTCCCGCGTTCTCAAAACATCTTTTTAACACCCGGACAACAATGGCTCGGAAAAAGTCCTCGAGGGAACAGATGTGACGGACGTTACCATCGATCCCTGCCGCAAACTATCGATAATTACAGGTTCTGCGGGGACATTGGCGAGTGATCGCGACATCACGGTTCATGATGTGCTTTTTGCGGCGGTCCCTTTGAGCAGCGCGTTTTTCCACGACTTTTTCCGCGAGTTTTTCCGTTGACTCGCGCGTGTCGGCGATCCGGGCGTTCGGGTTCGCCGGCGTAGTTTGGTCCCGGCCGGACCTCGACGATGGGCTAGGGAAAAAAATTTCCCTCGCAGCGGCCGCAGGGACTTTACAATCCTAATAAAACAGCCGCAGAGAAGCCCGGAAGGAAGGAACGAAGGAAGCAAGCAAGCAAGCAAGCAAGGAAGGAAGTAAGGAGGGAAGGAAGGAAGGAAAAATCGTGTATACACTGCGCGCCTTTTTAACCCGAAGAATCCCATAAAAATTAAAAGCATCGTCGGTGCACCGAGGTCCCATTGTCCTGCGGCCGCTTCGTTTCCCATCTTGTTCCCAGCGTTTCCTCCGTTTCTTTTCCTCGATCTTCATCCTTCTGCGTCTGTTTTTTTTGCGCGCGTGAGAGCTTGCACCCGAAGGAAACCGAAAAGAACAGAAGAAAAAAACGTTCCTTTTTTTCGTTGACCGACGGAAGGCGCGAGCAAACGCGCGCAACGGAAAAGGTGCCGAAGCGACGCGTCCGCTTCTTCAAGCTCGCGAAAAAAAAGTGAAGCAAAAAAAGTGGGTATATGGACGAGGAACACGGGCGAAAAAAAAATCGGGAAAGAGACGAGTCGTCTTTTTGCCACCCCCCGGACCGTAAAAACGAAGCAATCGTCGCTGTAACTCCGTAAATCGTCGCTCGGCCGTATATCACCCCGTTTGAAAAATAATATCCGCGCTTCGAACACCGTTCCCACCCCCGCGCGCCCTCCCCTGGCCAACCCCTTCGATACTCCTTGTTTTTTTTATTTTTCTCCTCCGTCCCTCTCTCTCTCTCTCTCTCTCTCTCCCTCTCCCTCTCTCCCTCTCTCTCTTCCTCCCTCCATCTCTCTCTTCGTTTTTGCCTTTCTTGTTTTTAGCCGGTGCCGCACGCCGTCGAACAGCCGTCGATTTCCTTTTTCTTCCAAAGCGCCGCCACCGGTCGCCCCTTGGTTCGCGCGCGACACTTGAAATTCTAATTCATGCAAATTCCACCGTCTAACGGAGTAGAAATGTTTCCCTTGTATTTTAATGAAAATTTACCGCCCGTCCCCACCTCTCCGTCGTCCGCCCACTTTTACCACCCCCTGTCGCCCGTCCCTCGCCGCGACCACCTTTCCCGCCGTCCGCGCCTCGCCGCCTGCAATCTCGAGCCTCCCCCGCCAACCTCCCCCCGCATCGCGGCCGCTCTTCGACGAATATGAAACGACGCGCGATCGTAGGAGGGAATACTTAAATCAATTCCGCCGCGTGCGACCTGTCCGGCCAGGGGGAGGGGGCGAGAACACAAAGAAAAGTTGAAACGTGTGTTCGGATACCGGGGAGTAGAACGGGGAACTGTAACGGGCGGAATGTAACGCGAGCAACTCGACGAATTTTTCATGAATGAATCGCGCGAACTGTTGCTCCACCCCTTCCACCGGCTCGACTCGGGGTCGCCCCCCACGGTTTTTTTTCACCGCCGAACGAAAATTCGGTTCCCCGGACGGACGTTCCGCGGCCCGCTCGCCGATCCAACGCTGAATTCTTCATGAATTTTTGCGGTGTTGTAAAATGTTCCGGCACGTTTTTCGGGATCCTTGTAATATTAACTTTTCAACGGCGCGCGTTGCGACTGCCCGGTCCGCGGGGTACCCGGTTAAAGGGCACACGCCGCACTGGTCGGAATGTTTGGCGGGAATTAATCGGGTCCGGAGGCCGGAAGGAAGCGGATACCTCGCGAGCCACGTATTCTTTTTTTTTGTAATCTCTTGCAAAGAGTGTGAGGCATTTCGGTCCCCGTTCGAAGGAATTTCGCGAGTTTGTGTTAGCTTGTTGGTTAACCTAGATCGTTTTGGGAATGCGTATCAGGGCATGGGAATATGGAGCATCGTTCGATTTTTTGGTTCAGGGAAGGGTTAACCTAGCGATGATGTGTATTTGGAATTTTTCCTACAAGTTTCCGTGATTGTACAGTTTGAACGTTTGAAATATAATTCTTGTTTGGGAGAAGGGATGCGACAATGGAGGTATCTAATGAATGTTCGTAATTGTATCACGAATGGTTAATAAGGGGATGTTTTCGAAAGGTATTTCGTTGTGTCAGATTCTCGAACGAGTTTGTATCTTCACGATCTCATTTTTTGTTCCCGGGCTTTAAAATTTATTTCGACCGTGTCTCCGGTCGCGCGGAAACATTTTCGCGACACGTTTCAGGGGTGGCATTGTAGGGAGGGGCAAGGGAAACAGAGGAAAGGGAGGAATCAGTCACACGTGGTTGTCACAATAGCCCTTCTCGCGACGCGTCTTTGTAGCGAGCGTCAGAAAGGAGCGAGTTGCGTCAGGGTGTTCCCGTTTTTGCTGGCTGCGGACTTAGATAACATCTACGCTCACTACCTGACGGTACTATCAAAATTATTACCTTCACCCTTGAAGCTTAGACAAAAAAACAGAAATTCTTTTATATTCATCGCACTTCAACCCTTCAGACGTTCCACATCAATTTGATCCACTCATTATCACGATATACATGTTTCTATTCGAATTTTCCGATATTTAGACGAATCTAAACACAATTTCTCATTGAAATCTACCCAAAGGGGGCAAACTCTAACATTTTCCCAGCAGCAGAGCACGATTCGAACACTTGCAAGTCCTTCGTCATAGAATCCAAAGGGGAAAACGTAGACTATCGAGGGCGAAGTCGCAGCGGAGACTTCGTGCAAGGCCAGAAAAGGTCGTGCAACAATCAATAACTGTCGTTGGAGGCAGAGGCGTAAGTCGTACGTGCTCGTGAACGTTATACAGGCGGGCGAACGCGTGCCAGTTTCCATCGGGAGTGACGGTAACAGCTGTTGCACGTCCATTTCGAAAGCTTTCTCCGTGGAAGCTCCAGGGGGAAATTGGCGGCGCTGATCGTCGCGTAAACACAACCTAAAAGCAGTAGATCACTCGATTCCTCTTCGCACGTTTCTAAACACGGGCTCTCGCGGAATACGCGGCCGGCTACACACACGCGCTATATATACGGGGCTGGTTGCCCGACTGAAATAGAGCTGTCGATCGATTAGAACTTTTCCGGCGCATACGTGACACCCATAAAAAGCGTATCTCTTCATCCAAGGGAATTGAATTCATCCGAGCTTACTTCGTTTCAGTCAGAAGCCATTTGCATGTCTCGCTCGACCCGCGGAAAAATCGTTGCTGACTTCTCTACCGCTGCGCTCTTCCTCCCTTCGCGCAAGATGGTTTCGCTCACGATATCCCTTGGCGGGTCTTAAACATTCCCTGTTACCACTTTGCGGAACCACTATGCTAAGTTTTTGCGTTACTGTTTTCTTTGAACGCGCAGTCAATGGAGCTACGTGGAATCCGTATTAGGCACTGCTACTCTAGAAATTGTACTTTCGTGTTAGAATTTTTATGCTAAGAATGCCTTAACTAGACATTTTTATATTAGAAATCGCAGTGATAGAAATTTCTATGCTAGAAGCTGCAACGATGGAAATTTCTATGCTAGAAGTTACAACGATAGAAGTTTCTATACTAGAAGTTGCAAAGATAGAAGTCTCTATACTAGAAATTGCAACGATAGAAGTTTTCAAACTAGCAATTTCTACGCTGCAAAATACTCTGCTGTGCATTCGCTAGAGTACAAAGTTAGGAAACATAGTATTAGAGAAGAGGAACATTGATAGAACATAACGAGCGATGACCATTTACCCAGCCATTTCAATTTGCCAATCTCCGAAATCTATGAAAACCTGGTACAAGCGACCTGGCATGTGTCAGGCGTCAGAAATCCTGAACGATAAGGTTCTGTCCAACGAAACGTTTCAAAGACACCGACCGTGGCCGGGTTCCTAGTAATTCTTTTTGCGGCCGGGCGATTAATTAAGACTTCCGTTCGGTCGACACGAGCCGTCGGTGTCGTAAAACCTTGGGTGAAGCTTTAAAAGAGGCCAGAGTGCTGTTAGATACGGCGGTTTTGACTGAACGGCCGGCGACGAATCGAAGAACCGGATGCTGTCGACGCGGCGACCCTTGCTGACGATTCGCAGACACATTCTCGAGAACATTGGACTGGCCAACTGTTCACGACAGTTGCGACAACAGGGGCACGCGCGGGTACCCGGAAGGGGCACCCCCTGCGACCCGGAGTCTGGGGTCGGATAGGAGATTCAGTGATAAATCTACAGGCCGAGCGGTCTTCCACATACAGCCATCCGACGACGATCTTTAGGCGTCACAAACTTGCTAAAAGCTTCTTTAGAAACTGAAGATGTCTTATAGATTTCAATCGTTAAGTAAAATGTAAATGGAAGCTATTAAGTGAATAAACTAGAGTAAATGAAAGATGGAACTAACTCGTATAGGAGAATCAATAAATAGTCGAATTCAGAAGATGCTAGCTTCTGAACAACTTTACACAATCTGAAATATCACCAGCATGAAAGGAAAGTTTAGTCAGTCCACAAGCAACGTTCCACAAAGAACCACCCCTACTCGACAGATTGAAAGACCCAATCCCTAAAAATTAACCATCATCGATAACCGCCCGCGTAATTCATATACTTCCACGTAGAGAACCATCGGCAGAGGCGTGTCCCCAATCATCGAGATTACAAGCCACCCTCAGGTGTCGTCGGTTTTTTAACCGACGACACGAGGGAAGGAAAGAAAGAAGGGAACGTCAGGGAGAAAAAGTAAGTGAAAAGGAGAATCTCGGAAACCGCGTTGGCAAGCTTTCTTCGCGATTCGATTCGATGGTTTTACGATGACTGGCTTTCGTAAACAGGTAACGAAAGGATCGGCCATTGTCCCGGCCGTGGCATGAGTAGCGTTGATCGGGAACTGCCGGCAACGGCAGTGTTTGCAGACAAGGCCCAGTCAGGTCCCCCGTTAGGCCCCCTCCGTCCTTGCCCCTTCCCCCTTTTTTTCTCTTCCCTCCTCACCGTCCTCCCCTTCTCTTCTTTCACGTCTCACTCTCACGAGGTCCGGTAGCCGCGCCGTTGACACGCAGGGTGACAACATAAATATAATGTCACGCTTCTGCGCCCGCCAATGGCAGACTTCGGGGCCTCCTTCTCTTCCTTTCTGTCTCCGGGGACCACTGAAAGGTGGTTCCGAGGCCTCCATTCATCGGGAGATACATGGACGACGATTTTTATGGGGCACATGAAAAATGAGGTTAGCCAGGCATTTATCGCGCGACCCTCTCCCCTTTTCCTTGCGTCTTCGTCGGTGCGTGTCCGTGGACGAGGCGGACGAGAGCCTCTCAATATTTTGGCACTCCATGGGTCGGGCTTTCGTTTCATTGACGCTGGTATTATTGCTGGATTCCTCGGACGATTTTCTTGAATTGTGTCACCGTGCTCTGCGAGTTGAGAGATCACATGTCGCAGGTTTGGCGTTCGGGGGACTCGGCGCTTTTAATTTCGGAGGGGTTCCTTGGGTCTCGAATCGCGTTGGTTAGGTTGTTTCCAGTGGTGGAAGCGTAATTTAGAAGTAGATCAAATTTAGAATAGCCAGTGATCGTTTGAATAAATAGAGAGTACTATTTGGAAGATGCTAGCTTCTGAACAGGTTTGTACGCGATAGTTTGGAAAATCATTCTAATGAAAAGGAAGTTCAGCTAGTCTATAAGTAACATTCCCAAAAGAACCAAACCCCATTAATTTCATTGGAGTAGATTCCCAAGACTCGAATTGGGTCGGTTAGTTTGTTTTTAGTATTGTCATCTTTTGTAAAAGGTGAGACTGTTTGAATAAATAAATACTGGCGGTTCAATTGTGATTTAGATATTTTTTGTTCGCAGAATAGCAACTTCGAGAATTATATATTTTTGTCCCTTATCTTTGATTTACCCTGGATGACATGAATTATTATTGTTTGTCTCAAATATTTTCGTTACAAAAACGACAAAAAGAAAATCGAGTTAGGATGTTGCACAATGCATCGAAGTTAGATATCCCAGCAGTCACACGCGTCTTTGTCCCGGGCCCTTTCATCGAGCACTCGATGGGCATTATGGGGGGTACCGCGGGAATCACTTGAATGCCCGAGGCCCAATTATGTATCCGGCCTATTTTAAACCCGACGCGGTGAAAGATCGAACGTTTCACCGACGATTCCACGGGGGATCAGTTCTGCCGGGAGCACAATGACGTCCGTGACATCGTTTACGCTCGCCCCCCGTGGTCTGCCACGGGACCAATGGGCCCCATGCCGCACCGAGGACACCCGTGACGAGACATCTTCATTACTCTGCGGCCATGGGGCCCGCAGAACTCCTCTGTATGGGGCTGACACAATAGAAACTGTTCCTCCTTCAATACGAGATCTAACATTACGCGTGACTAATTTAATTATCCTCGTCTCAGCTTCGCACCCATTTACAATGTCTCATTTCTAATTTAATCGTCACTTTCGTGTACCTTCCTATTTACCATCGAACTTCTTCAATCATCTCCTGTTCATATTAACGTCAATTTCACGGTAACCGAATATTTCAAACATTACGTCGTAACAATTTAAGTCGATTTCGATTGATGCAATCATGCGAATTCACCTTATAATCTTCTTACACACTCTTGACACTAATTTCCACCGTCTACACGAAAACATATTCTTCCTTAATATAGCAAAGTCTAAAAGAAACGTCAGTAAATCTAGTATTAAACAATAAAGAAATTACAAACGAAAATTAAGAAACTATCAGCAGTTCACTTTCTAACAAAGGAATCGTAACATAAAAAAAAAGAAACGAATCGTCACCGTACACAATATACGATAAAGACGAAAGTATCGAACAAGACGCCATCGATACGTCCGACGTGATCTGTTTGTATCGTTCCACGGTATCGGTTTGAAACCGTGGCAGCTTTACTGTGGCCGTATCGGCGGTACCTGAAACACCGAGAGGGCAGATCGTGAAGGGCAGAGATAGATCGGCTCCTGACACGAAGCGGCCGGGGCGAGAGAGGGTTAAAGGCGACAAGGAGGGTTCGTGGTGCGGTGCCTTGGTGGCCACGGGTGCGGTGCAGCTTCCTCCGTAACGAGGGCCAACCTTTATGACCCGTAAAGATACGTGCCGTCCAGTTTGCCGTCCCGCCTCGCGCCGACCCCGCTCGCGCTGAAGCCATTGCACCCCAACGGGGTCTCGCGCGCGATAGCCATACAAGGCTACCCGTAACGCTGAACTCACGTAGGGACATTTTGGATCCCTTCGAGATGGCAAAATCTCCAACAGAGACTCTCCATATCCAGCTCCATCCCCGACCAACCCTCTCGATTCAACCGCGTCCCCTGCCACCCCCTCTGCCCGTGGCCGCCCTTACTGCGTCCAGCATCGAGAATTCTCCCGAGGGTAGTTTTATAATGCTGGCCCCGTGATTGTGCGTGATTGTTCGAACGACGGCGACTCCTGCGCGAAAAGGATTTTATTCTCCTTTCAGGGGTTTCCTTTAATCCCGGTCGGAGGAACGTAATGGAGTCGTTGGATCCGAAAGAGTTGCCTGTTGTTTCTTTTTCGTTTCAGATATAGCGGTCTGTTGGACTTTAACGAGTTTCTTTGGGTTTCCGTGTTTGGGCAACTGGGGGAATTTAATTTAATCTAGTTTTCCGAGACTGTGGTTTTAGTTTTTTCTAACGAACATTTGAGCAATCTTTCTGATGTGTTATCAGTGATTCGACGCGAGTATTTATTAAAATCATGAATCTTTCAATTGCTGTCTATCTAGGTTATTAATCACCTTATTCATCAAGAATGAAAGCAACTACCCGCCGTCATTCAAATTTTCCACCAAAGACACGTCAACTGAATTTTTAAACCCGCCCTAACCGAAACCTAATTCCTGTTCAAACGAAATTCATTCTACCATTTAAATCCTGTCCGAGCCGTGGAATCAACCCCTCCGTCCTTACACCGCGAATTACAAGCGTCGCCCGTCGAATTTTCGGATCAGAAATTCGAGCTGGAATCACTAATTACGGAGCAGAGTCGGGAACACCAATCGCGCGTTCCCCAAGTATAGACATTTCCCGACGGCTGACAAACAGGCTCCGATAATTCGCTCGACGTTCGCCGGGATAGGAGGGGTGCCCCGTAAAAACGAAGGATCGGCTGCAATCAAGCACGATGCACCGTTTCCCAGACGAGGATCCATTTCCTCCCCGATGCAACCGGGATTTAAAGCGCCTTGCAGCCTGTAATTTCGGACTCGGCGCGCTAGAAAGACGGGGAATGCGACGCGGAAACAGGGTCAATGGGGGTTGAGAGTGGCCGGGGAGGGATGAAACGGTGCGCCGGCACCCTTCGGTATCGCGAGCCGACGACAGTGAACCGTGTCTCCACAAGAGCGGCTAATTTTGATTCGCGATTGCCTTCGCACCACCCTCGGACACCCTCGGTCACCTCGTCCTGCTGCTTCCGCGCCGATGCAGCGACCCTTATTATCCCCGGCGAGGAAAAAATTGCTGATACTTTTCACCGTAAATTGGAGGCAGGATTGCTTCCAGTGTTTCCTAAAGGAAGGAGTTAAAAAGTGGAATACAAGAAAGTTCACGGTGTCTCGGAAGTGAGTTTTCTTAGAGAATAACTTCATCGGTCATTCAAATCACCAAGGAACACGGAGAAGTATACCGTTCATGGATTGAGAAACGATCTCCAAACTACGGATCGATAATAAAGTATCACGGCGCGATTGCGCGGCAGTTACCCGGCGATCCCGCCGAATATCCGTTTCCGTCGCTTTTGTTATGATCCCGCGTTCGCGTTCGACATGTAACACGTAATTGACACGCCGCGGTCCATCTCGCGTTTGCTGCAATCAACAGTTTATTAAATTCCTGTGTTTATTGCTTTATCTTCCCTTCCGCACGGCCGGTCGCTGATTTTTCCGGCGATGCCGGGTCAATCAGAAGCGAGAGCCCGTATAACCAGGAAATTCCGCAAATATCGACGATATCGGGCGTCAAATAACTCCAACTTGGAATCAAGTGCGCAAGAACGATTCCAACCTCTCCTGAGCGCGCACGGGGGTGGAGGGGAGAAAAAACAAGGATCCCGTTGCAAAATAAGCTTGACCGAACACCGAACGGGAAGGAAAAAGTCCGGCGTCCGTCGCGATCGGCTAATTAGCAGAAAAAAAATATATCCTCAGTTCTTCCGTGGGCGTGCGCGAGCATGAAGGGTCGCTCCGGGAAGTGGCGGAGCGTTAAGTCGAGACGCATTAATTGGAGGATACGCGATCGTATAATTCGTCGTCACTTGGAAACCTCGTTTATCCGCGCGACTCCGTGCTTCCTGTTGTGCAGAGGCTCGGGCTCCTTTTTTTCCGGCGTCGCGACCGCCGCGCCCGCGCCCGTCACCACCCCCTCCGTTAGCGGGTGACGGGAATATTCCGGCATCAAATACATCCGCGCGCCGTGTTGTAGGCGCGCACACTCGCGTCCCACCGAAACAATCCACCCCCGCAACACGCAACGACGACCGTCCCCCCCCTCTCCCCCGATTGCCATCCGCTGTCCACCCCTTTCCCCGGACCGAACGACACCCTTCGGCGGTGCGGCGGGTACACGGCCGGCGGAGAGGGGCGCGGAAGCGGAGGTATTGAAATTAGCCGGTCGGCTCGCCGGCTAGTGATGGCCGTTCAATTCTCTGTGTCGCGAGAGTTCAAGTAATTTAGCCGAGGGCCTCCGCGCGAGCGTTCAAGTAATTCGAGCGCGCGGAGCCTGGCTGCAGCGTGAGGCCCGCGCGCCACGCCGCGCTGCGCTGCTCGCCAGCCGGCTCGTTTGCAAATTTTTTTTCGGGAATATCGGGACGGTCGACCAGCTCGCTGATTCTGCTCGGTGATTCTCGATGAAGATCTCTCTGTCTCTCTCTCTCTCTCTCTCTCTCTCTCTCTCTCTCTCTCTCCTTCTCTCTCATTCTGTGTTTTTTTCCTTTGCTTCTTTTTGTTCACCCCCACGATTCGGGTAATTGGGCTCCGGGGCTCGAATACACTTCCGTTTGTATTTTTGCGGGGATCGAGGTTTTTCTTGTTCCTTTTTTTTCGAGGGATTGGGATATTCGGTTTTCGCCGGGATGATTTTTGATCGTTGCCGAGGGGCGGCGTGCTCGTGCTGTCCGGTATTCCGGATTTCGCGAGACTTTATTCGCGGATTCACTGGGCTTGTTCTGTTAGGTTGTTTTGAAGGTGTCGAGTGCGCGGGTCTTCGCTTGATGATGCAACGGATAGAGGTTTATTCTGGTTGCCTGTCAATTAACGCTGGCCTTTAACTTCAGCTGAGGCTGTGGATGGAGACTTGTAGGATAGTTCGGTGTCAATAAGTGGGGACTTCCGGGAGTTCTTCACCTGAAGATTCAGTAACCATTGGTGCACAGCTTATAAATAACATTCTCCTTTATTTATTCTATCAACTGTTCCCTGTTTCAATTTTTGAAATCCATTCTATAGAAACATTAACTCTTTCCAGTGACAATAGCTACATACAGTTCTCTTAATAATCTTACAATAAACCTTCTTATTCCTCTACAATCATCTAAAAATATAAATATTATCCCGAGACTCATTCTAACGTAACACATGAATACCCCATAACCTTACTTGTCGAACACATATAAAATCGAGTTCACTTGTCAATGACGATACCCAATTTCTATGATCTTACCTTTCAAACACCCGTGAAACAATGTTCGCTAACCAATGACCGTATCCAACCGAAAACAGTTGACTTCCTTCGAAAGACGATATTCCTTCAGGCCCGGTGTCGATCCCATCGCTACCGATCGCTGCTGTGCGCTCGTGAACGTGCTCGTCGATGGTGGCAGGGATCGGGATCCGGGAGGCTTGCATATATTCACACCGAATTAAGTCACCAATACAGGAGCGGGCCGGCTGGCCACACTCTTTGTGCATCCACGAGCCCTTTCACGCACGCAGTGTCAGCCGGAACGCTGACCAGCTTGCGCCGGCACCCGTGTGTGCTCGAGCATCCTGTATACGTGTGTATAAGAACGCCGAGCTGCGAGGCGCGGATCGAGCGGTCACGGTGCAGGCGGGAGGGGGAGAGGGTTGACGGTGAACTGGGAGGGGGTTGGCATGTTTGAATTTGGATGGTGGTGGTCTAGCTTTGGCCGGCGAACGACGGAGAGAGGGCTGCGTGCGTCGCACGGTTTACTTTAAACCATCCATTGTGGTATATTTCCTTTCTACGGGGATGATGTAAAAGGGGTGAGCCTGCGTTCCGATGATTTTTGGCCGGTTTTGCGGGCCACTTGGGGTCCGAGCGTTCACTGGAACATCGGTCTATGGTTTCTTGCGCTTTATTCGTGAGACATTAACGGAATATGTCTTGTTGGTTAATATTTGAAGGGTTTTGCTGTGGATTTTCATGATCTTATAGGAGGTAGTTGGGGTTACTATTGTTTATTTGAATATATTTCTACGAGAAACGATGTTCTTATCGGATCTATTGTAATTGAGTGATAATTATATTTTGTATGAAAATTCAGTTAAAAGATAAGATAACAAATTATCGAAATAGATCTTCCTACGACTAAGAAAATAGGAAATTCCCTTGGTGAATTCTGTTAATACGTTTTTAATGACTAGAAGACTTTCGTAGCATGCAAATTGATCGATGAATGAAAATAATAGATAACGTAACTACGCTGATAATATTGTAACGCAAACATTGTCAAATAATTAATAATTCCTGCTTTCTTTGCTACAAAAGAATAACGTGGCGAACGTGCTAAGAAGAATCTCCATCAAGCCCTCCAAAATACCGACGCCAAACAATTGCCCAAATGATCAGCGATGAATCTACAATTAACGAATCGGTAGGTCAGTTTATTAATCACAGCCTCGAGGAATTCAAGTTATAAACCGGGAGCCCTTTGCACGGCGAACTGTGTCGCCAATTTTCCAATATCGTGTTCGATTCCATGGGGGTTGAAAAAGGCACGCGATCCGCCGCGCAGCAGCTGCCGGCGAGCGAGAGGCGTCGCGTTGCGCATTCTAAAGCGCGTATTAGAAGAGATATACTCCTTGATTAGCATCACTGTGACTGCCACGGACCCGTTCCCCGCCTCCTGTCGTCGATTTCCATAGATGAAAGCAATATATCCTCGTGGCCGGCTCCCTGGGTCTTCCACCTAGAAAATTCTCATCCCTCGATCTTCGCTGTGCCTTCAGCGTTCAGCTCTGAAACAGAGAAAAATCATTTCGTCATGTAACTGTAAATCAAAAACTACGGGTCACCGGGGGTTTATTTTTTTACGGCTGGCAAGTGAAAAAATCGTAGCAGATCCTGGAACTGCCCGGCCCAAAAAACTGCCCTGTTTTGGTTTGAAATCAGTACGAGAACCTGGAGGCCGACCGGCATAAACGCGTAAAAACACGAAGGTCGCTGTTAGCTGTGGAATAAAAATGGCCGTAGGACTTATTAAAATATACGACACCGTTACTAAAAACAAACCACCGTTAGGCCCAGGTCCTGGTGATCCAAAAATACACGAAACGGGATCCCAAAAAGCGGGATCCCGTTCCGGGCCAAGTCGTTCACCGGAGACGTCCTTGTAAAAGCATAAAAATTGGCCATAATGGCCGGATACTGTTAAAAGAAACTGGGTCATCGCCGAAAAAAAAACAGGAACGCTTCGGATCTTTTTACCTGGAACCCGCCGCGATAAAGAGAGCTTTCCCGTTACGTTCCGAATCCTCGAAGATTCTTTTGTGTTCCATTCTGGTCCCGTTTTACCGTAATGTGATTATTAAAACTTTATGGTCACGGGTCTGGCGAAACTGTGAAGGTATTTTTTAGGGCAGATTTGGGATTGGAGGTTTCGAGGGATGGAAATTCGACGGTAATTGGGTGGTAAAAAATTGTTACCTTAAAGAATTCATTTGTATAGGTTCGTTAGGATGTTTAGTTACCGAAATTAAAATAACAGTGCCTCGGTATACAAGTGTTAACCTTGTATGCGGTTCGTACTTTGAATATTTCTAATATAACAATCTATGAGGTGCAGTATAGAAATAAAATTGCTTTTGGAGACTCAATCAATGCTCCAGTGTATGCATTTAATAATATTGAAAATATTTGACGGAGGTAAGGTTACCGCGTTTAAAATAAATCGGTAACCAATATTTTACATAAATAATGTCACCGTCAGTCAGTGCTTAACAATTCGCTACCCGTGAATAATGAAATAATTATCGATTTATAGAATTGCACGAACCGTATCCAATCGAATCATTAAAAGTAGACCGGCATAATTTATTTTTACGCAATATCGTTGTACGAAGTTCACAGTACACTTGTCACGCTAAAATCCTCGTCCTATAGTCTTCCAAGAAATTTTCCAAAAATATATGAAATCCCTCACAGGGGAAGGCAAAATTATCAACCAAGAAAAATCGATATCCCCTCGCGAGATTATTTATAGCACTGCGATAATGTAATTCAACCCGGAATCTACGCTACGCGAGCGTTTCCCAGATTTTTCGAATGTCCCGTGGAAGGGTGACTTGGAAAAATGCTCGCGCCCGGCGGGAACGGTGTCCGGCAGTCCCCGAGTGATTTGCAAGGGATAGATCGATCGTCCATAACCCTAAAACGATAGGGTAAAACAGCCGGTACCTGGACGTCCCGGATGGAGGTCTAAAAAACGGTAAAAATCTTGGGAGTCCGTGTAACGGGCCGCGCGTAGTGACCCACATGCACCGATGGCTGGCGTAGGGGGTGGAAAAAAAACGGTACTGCCTCGACCCTTTCGCTGTGAAAAAGAAAAATCATAAAACATCGAAGTCGATGGAGAGGAAGCTAGAAAAAGAGAGAGAGAGAGAGAGAGAGAGAGAGGGGCCAAAGGAAAGTGAAAAAGACGAGTCCGTAGAACGTAACCCCCTCGCACCTCTTTACGAAGAATTCCGAGTTGACTTTTCCAGCGCCAAGCCTTTCGTCGCAGTAAAGTTAATTTGACCGAAGGAGCCAGTAAAAGCGGCGCGAGAAACCCACCGATAACTCCGCAAGGGCCATATAATCTTTAAAAGTCAAGAGTCACCGGGGTTAGAAGGGGTTGTTCAGGCAAAAAGACGAAACAGAAAAGCAAGGCAGGAAAGGCTTCTCGCATAAATTCATAAAGCACCGCTACGTTACCGTAAAATACACGGACCACCCCTTTTTTCGACGCCTCCGCGGTGCAGCCGCGCGGACAAAAGGAAACGGTAAAAATATTTGAGGAAGACGAGCAACGGGAGAGATAGAGAAGGCGGGGGAAAAAGCGAACGGCGGAACAGCACGACGACGTCCGGTTACGTAGAAAAACCGTTGTTTTTTAGCCGGCCAGTTGGAAAACATTCCACGGGTCGGAATCGTAAATCTTGAACCCGAAATTTTTGACGGACCCGTTTGATACATATTTTCCCCGATTTTTTCGAACCCTCCGGTAAGACGAAAAATACAGATTTTTTTGCCGGAACTTGGAAAAGCGTTGCTTCCAGTTAACAGAGTGTATTTTAGACGCGTTCGAAAAAGCTTCGATTTTTACGCCGAAGGAAGAAGCGTTCCCTCTTCGTGTTCCAGACGAAGATCTTCCGAAATGGTCTTGCCACGGAGACCAGTCGAGAGAAAAGGGGTCGGACCCTGAACGAGTTGCACGCCACAGGTTCCCAAAGAGTTACCGAAATCGTAAATTTTCGTGGACCCGTTATGAGTGCTCCTTTTACACGCCGGACCCCTGCGAGCGCGTCTAACTGGTCTGTCTCCGCGAAAACTGCATAATTTACAGGGCCGAGTACGGTACTCTGGCGTAGTGTACCGTTCGCCGGAGTCTGCAAGGGTTGCGTCCGGGACATCGTCCTCCAATTAACGAAACAACTCTTTATTGGTCTATTATTAGCACGACTCCCAAGCCTTCACGATTCCTGGACCCTTTCCTCGATTCTGGTCCCTCGGCTCTCTATTCCCTAGAACCTTTTTCTCTTTTATCGCGATCCGCTAATCCCTGTCAAACGAACGAATACTTCAGATTTCGCTCGTCCGAGCATCTATAATTTTCGCGCCGAAAAGCGATAAATCGATCCACTCGAGGAAAATAAAAACACCGAAGACGTTCCGCATTGCACAAGGGTTGGCGTTAGTCGAAAAAATTCTAGGCTGGAAAATTCAGAAGGTCGGGAATGTTTGAAATTTCTTCGAAATTCTTGACAGATTTTGCTACGGAAAATTATTACGAAAATCCGCGGACGTTCGGGGTAGAATTTTCGAACGGATTCTTTCCGGCCGGAGGGGAGGGGGGTGCGTGGCACCGGTCCGCCGCAGACTTTTATATTCTTCGGCGACTTCGATTTTACGAGGCGACCGATATTCGCAGCTCGGTGCTGCTGGTCAGAAACTGGACTACCGTGCGGTGTTCCCCATCCCTTCAGTCCCGTATTGCCTGTAAAGGTAACAACCCCTCTATAGGAACCCTTCCAGGGATTGGGATCGCTTCTTCTTTAAGCGGTACTCTGCCGGCCGTCGAATGTCTCTCGAGCAGCGAGCAATTCGCTTTCTATTTGCATTTCCGCACTCTCTGCCGTTACTCGTCGATAATGTCTCCGTTGTGAGGCTGTAACAACAACGATTGCACCGTTCCCCCACGGGTACAATGCCACGCACAATGTCGCAATACCTCGGCGGATGAAAGGCTGCTGTGAATGTAGGCCACCATAAAGCTTGCGGAGTATAATTGGGGAAATTAAGGGCCGCCCCAGAGAGAGAGAGAGAGAGAGAGAGAGAGAGAGAGGGAGAGAGAGAGAGAGAGAGAGAGAAAGAGAGAGAGAGAGAGAGAGAGAGGGAGAGAGAGAGCGCGCATTGTTCTAACGGTGATTTATGCGAACCCTTTCCCATTTCTCGGAGTCGGTTAGCTCGTCTGGTTTCCGGAAGAATACAGCTCGCCGAACGGAGATTGTTATTTTTATTGGAGCAATAGGAGTAATACAAATTTCTTTTAATGTTCGGCGACTGATGCGTCAAACAGTAAAGTTTATGCGCGGGACTGCTTCACGGTTTAACATTCACCAGCAATTTTTCCTTTAACCCTGTCAGAAGGTTGTACCGCTAGTAACAGGTTCAGTCGTAAGAAACTCAGTCGACAGACGAGTCTTCACTCCTCCGCTTCTTAAAAAATCGTTACATTCAAAGATTTCCATTGTTAAAAACGAACAGCCTCCAACATTCCAAATCAACGCCTCATTTTTCCAACGCGCCGGCAAATTCCACCAAAAAAACTCCCACTGTAAACGGTCGTCCGCCTCCATTCCGCCCCCGACCCGTCGCATCCGCGGATCTATAAGCAAGAAATTCGTATAGAAAGAGTCCCGTGTTAATTTGCCGGGTCAGAAAAAATTCCTGGGCACCGATTTCCGCGCGACAGCGTTCCTTCGTCGCCGATCGGTGTTCGCGCGACAAAAGAGGGTGGCGCGGGGCGCGGGGGCCGGCGGAGAGGGTTTTAGTCGTGGATACGAAGCCGGCGGGATCGGAGGAGGGACGCGCGAAGTGAGAAAACGAGAAAGAGAGCCACTTGTAGGGGTCAGGGGTCGCTCGAATTTCACACGTGGATTAACTCTCCGTCGAGTGGAGAGTGTACCGTCGCCTCCTCCGTCCAACTTCCTCTCGTTCCTTGCTCGTTTTCAACCCCCGCCCCTCGCGCCAGCGGGCGAACGAACGAGCGAGTGCGCGAGGCCTCGCTACACGAATTCCGAGATCCACCCTGTGCAGCCGCTAATGAACGTCCGCGCGGCCTGCGACATAACCGACCGCCCCCGACCCCCGGTCGAACCGCCCGCCGCCCTCGATACACGTACACGAGGAGCGTGCATGACAACGAGCCACCTGGACGATGAAGGTCCAGGACCGGTGTGTAACGGGGGGATGAAGGGGCGCGATATTCGCGCCGGTGATCGTATTAAATCTCCTTCGACCTGAGTTGTTCGCCGACCCAACCAAGCTGCCCCTTTCTGTCCCGTCGCCCTCGAACCCTCTTCCGGTAACTGCGTCCATCGATCTCGTAACTCGAGCTGACTTCGAATAAAACCGTCGGTCAAGTATTAACCCCCGTCCACCCTCCTCCGTTCCCCTCTGTTCCGCGGCGAAGATCGGGGCGAAATTCGTCCACTTCGCTGGAAAACGGTGGTCCTGTGTGCTGAGCGAGCTCTGTCACCTTGTTGACGAGCTGTTTGAAGTGTCTGCGTCCGGGATTAGGTTCTTGGACCACGGGCTTGGCGCAGCGTTTGAATTCGGGGATGTTTGGAATGAAGTGTGGAGCATTGGCAGATTGCGGGAGGACGGAGTGATTGGATTGAGACTGAGATTTCGGTGGGGATGCTTCAAGTATGTTTCTTGTTAGATAGACGAGTTATAGAAAAATATAGATATGTTTTCGAGTATTTCAGAAAGTTTCTCGAGTATTTTAAACCGTGTGTTTTCAGATGGAGTCTGTTATTCTTCGTTTTCTTTATAAATGCAATATGTTCCAGGACAGGCACGCAGCGTTTATTTTCAAGAATCTCGCATCCTCTTCTCGATGGAGCTACACCGCGCAATTTTTCAAACAACCGAGAATCCCGACGACACTTTAAAGGATTCCCGTGGGCAGGATCCTTCATTTGTGTCGACGCGATCGATTATACTCCCACGTACTCGAGATCTCACGATGCGCCGGCCATTCACTCGCCCGATTCCTCGCAGTCTTCCGTGACGCGCTCAAGGCGACGCCGGATGACCCCCGGAGGCGGACGCTGGAGGTGGCCGGATCTCCGCATGAAACTGGGTCCATTGTCAGTCCCATTGTCGACGGTAAGTAGCTGCGAGTCCTCCGGACGTTTACAGCTTCCGAGGAAACCGGGAGATTCATCTTGCACAGAAGGAAAATGTCCAACAAACGGCGCTAAATAAAACGCCGTCCGCAATAAATGCGCCGAGTATTCGACGCTTTCACGATGTTCACGAGTTCGTGAAACACAATGCAGCGCGAACCTGAATTAATTGTTCGCGCCGGGATGCAATTCCCTTCACAAAGTTTGAATTTCGTTTTGATCCCCTCTGACAAAAACGCGTTCCATTAAGTAGGATTTCAAAGACCCGAAGCTTAATTAAACATTAAACGTTTAATCCAAAGAGTATATTCGCCATAAATATCATCAAAACATTCCTCGCATATCCGAAATCAAGGAATCACAGAGAAAAAAAGAAACAGTATCAAGCTAAGAAAAAATTGGAAACAGAATCCAATAATCCAAACCTCTCCAGTATCAAATCCCCGAGGCTTCGATCTCATCTCGGAGCCAAGACGGCTCGTCCCATTCTCCCCAGAAAAGTGTAAATAATGGCGACATAATTTCCGTCCCCGGCCCCGGTGATCCGTCCATGGAAACGAAGGATGTCGGAGCGTCGGGGGCGATTCTGGACGGAAACCAGGACACGGATACCGCTGGTAACCGGGCGCGGAGCACTCGGTTAGCTTATTGGGAAGCCGATATCTGGCCGCAGGGAGGAGGTTAGAGTTAGTCCGGGATAGAGAGGAGACCCGCTCGTTCGCCGTATCCAAGGGGTTACAGTATTGGCTTCGGAGCTACGGAATACCCGAGGAAAACGAGTCGCGTCCCGTATAAACGCGCCTTCTCTTTCCATCTCGTCGCCGTCCCGACCGTTCCTTCCCTCGCGCGCGCGATAAAAGTGTGGGCCGGTTTTTCGCGTAGGATATGGGGTATTGTATCCTTCGAACCCTCTCTGTGCTCGCCCCTCCCCCTGTTCTTCTCATGGCAGCGCCCACACCCTCCGATCCATATATTTAAAACAAATGCTATCTGATGCGGCGCCGCTTTGTGGAGGCAAGATGAGACCAAGCTCCATCCCTTCGCTCTCTTTGCTCTTTCCCCGTCCCTCTTTCCGCGCCACGATGCTCCTTTCCTTCTTTTTTTCCGCCCCCGTTCACCCTCGTCCCGTTCGCTCCATCCGCTATCCACCTCCTCCTCATCCTCGCGCTCGTCCTCCTCCTCCCCCGCCTCTCACTTTCATCCCTCTCTATTCTCTTTCGCCGGTGTCGCTGAAGCAGGGGTGCTTCCTGCGCGAGCCAAGTGCTTCCTGTACGCTGCATCCGACGGTATCCTGGACACGCTCGGCAGATACGGTTTCCAGTGTCGCCTCCGCTGCGGAGAGCTCCACAGTCACGTCGATCCCGCTTCCACTGGACACCGGCCCGGGCTGTAATTTAATTGATGCCTAGAGAGACGCGACCCCCGGCCACCGGATTTTCCTTTTGCTCCTTCGAGCTGCGACGCTTCCTATGCGCCCTCGCGCGCGATCCACCCCCGCGCCGCTCTCCGGTCCTGCAAGATGCGGACTGTTCGCACGGAAATATTAGGCTCTCCTTGTTTTCGTTTTGCTTCCCTTATCCACGTGTTTTGCGATTGCGTGAGAGGAATTTATTATTATTAGCGGATTGATTGGTATTGGTCGGAGGTAATACGAGTCGGAATTAATATAGGTTTATATTAATACAATAACTTAATGAATTATTGAATTATTTCTTTTAACTTCTTCAGTGATCTTGTTGATACAAATATTTTCTTATATCTACAGTATCTCAAACAATCTTTAACAGATTCAATAGCATAAAGAATACAATATCCCAAAGCTAGCAACGCTTCGAAAACTCCAAGCTAAATCGAAAATCACCAGGTCCTATTACAATATTTATCCTTCATCGATATTCCCATCGATTCATAAACTTACCCTTTCATATCGAGAACGCTTCCCCTATTCCTGTAAGTTTCTCCTGAATCGATTAACTTGATTTCGATTCTACTCGAACCAATGAACTCCCTCCTGCGTTCATAGTCCGGGTAGATGGATCAATCAAGAAACGCGACGCTATTGGGAGATCGAAGCTTCGATAGATGCACCGCCGCCAGAGGGGGAGGAGGGAGAAAATTTTTTTCTCGCCCCGAAAAGTTCGGGCAAGTTTGAGGACCGCTGAGGATCCGTGGGAGCGTAGGTGTCGCGGGTCTATCAGCCAATACACGGGGTTCTCCTATCTCCGCCAGTAAATCCGGCCGTAAGTTAAACTATTGGGGAATCGAGGCGGTTCGCCCGCCGCTTCCAGCCGCGTACCCGCTTCCAGTAGGGTCGCGGAAGATCCTCCAGAATCAGGTTTACGTATATCTGCTTGCCTATCATCTCCATCACCATAGATTGCCCATAAAGAACCCCGGCAATCCGTGGTTATACGCGGAGAGGGCAACGTCGGCTTTATCCTCCTTTCGATCCTGCGATCGAAACTTCCCTCGCTTCACCCGTCCACTGTATCGACCAGCCAACCTTCCACGATGATTTCGTGAGTCGATCGACTTCGTTGCCATTCGTCATTGGTATAACAATCAAATCGATCTTCTGTTCTTGCGTTAACCGTTTGGGCTCCAAAAGTACTTCGGAAATATTCAATATTTTTTTATGAAGTGCAGACATGCTTTGAAAGTCATTTAACGAGACAGTGAAGGGGAGCAGAGTTTGTTTTATTCAGTATTTCACATATTGATGCATTATACGAAGTTTAATAGTGAATAGTGAGTTTGATAATTTTGTATGTGCTGGACATTCGAGTGCAAGGGTTAATGATTGGTTTTTGATGTTTTTTATTCTTTTTTGCTGGGAACGTTTCATTGGGATTGAGTAGTTAACACTTTGGATGCGGTACAGTTTCAGGTCAACGCGAGTTTGTAAAAAAGTGTATTGAGATCCTGAAAACTCTGAATTGAACTAAATTAGAGCAATGGAAGATTGTCACGTTAATTAAATATATGACTAACGAAGGTGTAATTGTTGAATTAGAATTCAGATCTGAGTGAGCACATTTTACGGATTCCTTTAGGAACCAAGAGTAGCCAAAGGGTTGATGATTATATTTTTAGTAGAGAATGGCAAAGTGAAAATGACTGCGCAGTAGATGGTACAATGTAGGTTTAGTGATAGATTATTTTGTAAATGAGAAAATGTTCAAAGAAAGATTCCTTTTGTCAATTTTTCGAGTCATTTCAATCTTTCTTCGGAAATGAGCTAATTTCTTTAAACATCATCTAACCCTTCCTTTACATCGGCTCTACAATCAGTCTCCGAGTCTCCTAAATCGGATTAGAGAACCTTCAGCGCCAACGCAGTCGGTCAATTTTCCATTTGTCACGGGGAGCGGCAGATTCACGTTGCATTTAGACTTGCGAGTCGTTTTTGAAACGTTGCATAGGAATGTAGAACGAAATGGAACCTTTAATGGTACCCTTTCGGTGTTTGTGCATAGAATTCTGAATTCCCGCGGAAGCGGCCGATACAGGTAGGATTAAAAATTTCCATAAAATAGGAATCGACAGGTTAACAGGGAACGAGGGTACAGCCCGGTCGATGTCGGCTCAGAAAGGGACCGATTTTTACCAAATTCTAGACCATCAGTCATCCGCAATAGAGACGTTCCTCGAGGCGACCGGGAGGTTGGGCTTTGCGGGTGTTTAGGGAGCCAACACTACGCCCCTTCTGCGCCGTCTACCCCTCCTTACCCATCCTCCGAAACCTCAATTGTATTCTCTTAGGATCCCAGTCCTCGCTGACCGTGCGCCTTTCAGAGGACCATGGCAGATGTTACCACTTTCGAAAACGATTTCCGACGTAACGACGTGCCGCGCGATTTTTCACAGCCCGTAACAGTTGTCCAAATTGCAATTAAACGGGAACTGGAACGTCACCGTGTTGGCCAACGAAAATTCACTTTCCTCTGTCGGCTCATTAGGAACCTTCAGAATCCTCCCCATTACCAAATGCTTGCTAAAAAGCTTGCAATCTTCAACAATACGTTCCACAACGATTGAATTCTTCAAAGAAAATATCTACAACTTTAATCTCAGTAAACAGGTATTAGATACTTTCCACTATCAACGTCCACCGATCTTTCTTAGGTATTATCTATACCGAAGCTCTTATAAAGAACTAGCAAACAAACTTTACAATTACGACACAGCAGAGAAATTAAATAAAACATACACTTAAATACTAAACACAGAAACAGTACAAATTACAATAACAGAGAATCTCTTCCATCTTACAAAAACAAGGAACTTTTCGTCGCCATTCTTCCAAAACAATCATCGCCTCAAACCGCAGCCTGAATTTCTCCTGAAGCAGAGGTGCGAGTGAAAAATGAACGAAACGTAACGCGAGCGTTTATCGCTTCTCCCAGACAAATCGCCGCTGATAGCGTCGCAACGGGCGACTAAGAAAAAGCGAGGAAAAGGGAAAACGAGCTTCTAAGTCTCGAAACGCAGCCTCGGCAGGGGATGAAAAGCGGGCGGCGATGATCGAGGGAACGTGGATGCGGCTCTCCGTCGTCCGGAGTCTGTCCTTACGGCGGGGGTCCCTCGTTGCACAAAACAGAGTCTTTAGGTCTCCTTAGCACGTCCAGCGGGTCCTGTAACGCAGGAAGGAAGCGTGACGGGCGCGGGACTGCCGGACACGCTGCCATAAACGCATTACAGCCGGAACGAATCGGCACTGTTAGCCTCGAGAATTTTGGGGAATCTCCCTTTCTCTCTCTCTTCTCGTGCACGGTCGCGCGACTTCTCTTGCCCTCTCCCACCGTTCATTGTCGACGGAGCGGGCCGGATAAATGGCTGAAATTTGCGACGACGACCGTGGAGCAGCGCCGAGCGAGATAAAAGAGGCGCGCGGTCCGAACGAGTAAATATATGGACGGGCCACTGTGATGGGGTCCACTAGACCCTGCGGGACTCGTCTACCTTTCGTCATCCTTGTTATACTCCACTGACAGGTGATTTTCGATCGATAACCGAGATTGAGGACTGCGGAGATGGGAATTACCGGGATTGCCTCGATCAATTTTGCTGTTAATAATTCGTGTAAAACAGAGATTTATTATTTGTATGAAATGCTATTTCTATGGTAATATTATTGAGATTAGCGAAATAGTTTATACTTCTCTCTATAAGTAATAGTGACTTTTGATTGAAGGTATTAGGGAATGATCTGTCGGAGATTCCTATTGAACAAGCGAAGATTCTTCAGATTTTCAGACATTCTTTCCGAGGAAGAATTATTTCTTCCAGTTATCAGAGAATTTCATACTCGAACGATTCTTAGCTTGAACATTTCAATCTTTGCTACACAAAATCCAAACAATTCAAACCATCGATCTTAACACGTTGAACGCCGGCTAAATTTCAGCTACTAAAAACGCGAGCGTTGGTGATTATGTTGATACATTTTTAAACATCGATTAAACCAAAATTTGTAACTTGCGAAAAAGAATAAGGAATTCGATTTTGTCATTTCAGTTTGGATGTGTGTTATACATATCTAAAATGTTACGTGAACGTAGGATTAGCAATTAAACGATAGACTAAAAATCCCTCATTATTGCGACGCTCAATGTGTTAAGAAACAGTAGACCTTAGTCAAACTATTTCCCTTGCTCCCAATCGATCAACGATTTTTTCCTCCTTATCGGCCATTATTGAGTCCCCGTTCAAAAGTAACTCGCCAAGAATACAGTAAATCACCGTTCATTACTCGGCCCGAGCTCGAAGCCCGGCGAGCCGATGAGGTAATTCGTCAATAAACGTGACGAACCGCCCTCCCCACGGTGTCCTCGGGGGGTTGCCGTAATTTTTTTCTTCCTCCGGGCGCGGGGGATGCCGAGAAGTTACCCGAGGAGACAAATTCCAGAACGACCCCCCGCGAGTTTCGAGGTCGAGCTGCGGGGGGTTGGCACCCATAATGAGCCCGACGCTTCTCGAAAGCGCCTCCGTCGCCGAAGACGAGGCTACCGTTGGCTTTCCTCCTCTTTTTACCCTCTCCTCAGCCTCCACCCATCCCTGGACCGCTTTCGGGAAGTTAGTCGGCTGTGCCAGGAACCGATACCCCACGGCGAACGATAACGCTTCGCCCTTTGTTCGACGAATTTGTATTTTTAAGTGTCGACCCACCGTTTGGCAAGCACGAGGTTTCGTTGCGCAGACTCTGAGGTTTCCGACGGGCGCAGCTCCCGACACACGGGAATCCTTCCGGCCGACGAGCCTGCGGCGATTCGCCCTGTCCCACTATTCCTTGTCCTTTCAACTCCGCGGCGAGTCCTTCCCCGCGGAGAGCGGAACGAGATTCGGTAGCCGGAGATCTTCGGTTACCGGAGTTCTTCGGACGTGTTTCGGACCTATGTAGTTGTCGGGAGTATCGGGAATCTGAGACGGAGTTTCGGAACAATTGAGAATCGCGTCGGCGGGGATTGGTAAATAGATGGTACGGGAATTGGAATTTTGTAGGTCGGTTTTGGGGAACGTTGGTCGTTTATGGTTTGTCTTAAGAGAGTTTAGGGGTTTTCTGTAAATATTGGAATATTTTCGGATAGAGTTTGAGAGTGTGATTGAGAGTCTGAGAAAATGGAGCGTTGAGGATTGAGAGCGTTGCTTTGGGTTTTGGAACGTGAGGGATTGATGGTTTTCGAAATGTTTGAAGCTGTGTGATTTCAGTGTTTTAGGATTATCGAATCGTTTGGGATTTCGATTTGAATTCGGGACGTTTGTGATCGAGGAAGTATCAATACTCGAGCCATTAGATTGAATTTACGTTTACGCCGGGCGAGGCAGCGAGGACACAGTCGTGCCGTGTACTCGTCTAAAAATATGGAAACCAGAATAGACCAGGCTGCGGCACCGGTGTGGTATTCCAGCGGTGGACGGTGTTTAACACGAAAATAACTTGTTGCGATGAAGTGTTACTCCTTCGGCAAATGGAAGCCGCTGCGCCGTCTATGTTTATCACAAAACAACGAAACTGACGGCAGGAAACAAAGCAATTTCAAGGGGAACGAGATCTCCTGATTTACGAGACTGTAACAGAACACGCTCGGATCTCTGAATTTTCTCTGAAATTTCCGAACGAAATCCTCTGGCGTCCGAAGTCGCCAACAGCATGAATTTCTGGACTTTCGTAAGCCTGAACATCAAATTATTTGAACTGAAACATTCCTAAGAAACAATATTCCCTCAATACTAGAATTCTTTCCTCAACGTTCGAATACTTCAATTGAAAATCAGTAATCCTAATTCAAAAACACTTAACCATTAAGATACAAGAAACTTACACCTTCCCTCGCGTTTCCAATTGCAAGATTCCCTCAAAGCGACTCCATTTACTAAAACTACCGACCAATCAAAGTGACTTATTACCAGCTTTCCATAAAAATTAGATCAACACGTTTCTGATTCGAAGAGTCTTAGTCTTATATCTCTTCATAATCCTTCGCAAGAACGCGTTCATAATTGAAGCAGAAAATAAAAATTCTGAGGTGAGTGAATTCGACGCGACTGGTAGTTTCAATATTACCATTAAAAATCACCGAATACCTTGGAATTCCCCGATTAATCAACTAACGGGACTCTTAATTACAAGAGCAGCGTAAATAAGGTCTGCAGAGTGGAGAGCAGAAACAGCTCCCGGGCCGGGGGAGAATTCTCACCGAAATCCAGCTTCTAAAAAGCGACTTCCCGTTTTGTATGCCGCACAAAACCCTGGTTCCATTCCCGTGCACTCCTCGGTACTCGAAAGCCGGACCGAGTCCGGGCGGCGTTTCAATATTCCGCCCAGAATGAGGTTCTCTTACGCAACAATTTAGCCAACAATGGTCAGCAGGTCAGCCCCCGGGGTTGGACCGGCCACATTCAGCCGAATCTTTCAGTAATTTGTTCGGGTTTTTAGACTCGGCCCGGCCTCGTTTTTCTCTGTGAGCATTCTGCCTGCGAGCACCACGGGGATGGTTCGTTGATACGAGAAGGAGAATGAGCGGCGGGTGCGGGGCGGGGGGGGGGGGGGGAATATATATATTTTCGCGCTTGGCTACCGCGGACAAAGCTTCGAGACCCGGTTCCGCTTCCTTTCCCATGAAAGCCGTCGACTTCTGTGTAATCAAACGCGACACGCCCCCTTACGTTTCCACCGACGCGACGCCACTTTTCCACGGTGTACAGATTAACTCCCACGAACGGAGAATCGGCGAGGTGCACGTGCAGAATCGGCAGCGGCGGTATTCGAAACGCGTTAGGGCGCGCACCGTGTTGACACACTGCGCGATTCCAGAAACTTGGTTCTATTTCTTCCTTGGAGAAGGTTATTGAAAGGGATGCTGGATCTTTGTGAACTGATTCGTGATCGATGATCTTCGGGGTGTTCTTGGTTCGTAAACTTGACAGTGACGCATGTTTGTTGACAACGGTTGTTAGCATTTGGTAATTAACGTTGTAATGCGATATGAACGACTGTTACGATGTTTGTCGTTTTCCATGCGCTTTGGCAATTGGAAATATAACATGCAAGTATTAAACTTCCTTTCGAGTGGCAGAGCTTCCGCAAGCTTTTTAATAGATACTTCAGCCCCCTCCGTTCCGTATTAAATAAACTCTCGCACTTGACTATCAACATCCCCCGTTTCTGGCCTTGATTACCCATTACACCGAGCATTGACTAAAAATTCCAGGCTGCACTCGCGAGAATGATATAGGACCATAATATACGGTCTTCTAGCTACTTCTACTTGCTACTGAAGTCACCGTTAGCAAAATAGATAGTCGAACCAACTTGTTTCCACAAACTTTCCTAAAATATCAAAACCTCAACCTCAAACCTCAGACCTGAATATCTTAAAAAAGAAACTCGCAGTATAGTAATCACTTTATCATCATTCCCTTCATTCAAAAATCGAAGCTCGTATGTCAACCTCTCGAAGTGTAACCCACAATCAAGATCAACATAAAACGCGAACGACGGAAGATTCCCAATCTTCGTTCTTAAGGAACATCTTGGTAACAAGCCCTCGGATGTATTAAACACACTTCGGACTACCAACGAGCCACCCCTCCACGATCGGCGGTCACGGGGTCGTCCGCGAAGCTGAAATTCCAAGCCGTGATAGAGCGGGCGCTCTCGTATTCCCGGAAGAGACAGGTGGAACAGGATGATTCGCGGCTCTCCCCGGCTCTCTCTTTTTTTGTCGAGGAGTGGCCATCCAGCGCCGCGAGTAAGCGAAACAAGAGGGTGGCTCGCGGGTGTGCGCGCGGCGTGGCGCGGCGCGGCGGCGCGCGTGTACCGCACCGGCCCGGACCGGCCCGTCCATTTATCTCGCGTTTTGTCGAGGCTGCCCCGGAATACGGCTTTATTTACCGGGAGTTTGCGTTTTTTCCAGGACGTTGCGTGCATCTCTGGGCCCTCCCACTCTGACTCGATCCGATCCGATCCGACCCGATCCGATCCGACCCGGCCCGGCCCGGGGGAACGCGTTTATTATGCGATCCGGAGCCGGTCGGCCGGTTACACTGCGTCCAACGGCGTATTGTCGATGAGGCTAGTGACGCGGGTGTGCTCGGGCTCTCGCGCGCATAAAGCGGATCTCCCCGGCCGTGATTTATGCCGAGTCACCGAGAGAGCGAACGCCGTGGATCCGAGGTGAAAACGCCTTCGCCCTATCCGCATTCTACCATTCATTCGCGGCGGTTTCCAGCGAGTTCTGACTCGAGCGCTGCCTGACGCGCTCATTCATGCCACCGGCTGGGGAAAAACGCGCGTCTACCGTCGGTGAATCGCCGGCCCTACCCTTCTCCCGCGTTGATTCCTCTGCGAGCGCGTCGCTGCACGGATCCGTTGATTTACATTGCGAGGAACCTTCATCTGGACCCTTTCACCGTGGAGGAACTTGAGGGGGTGGTTTCTGGGATCTAGGGTGTTCGGGAGGAATTGTTCATTGTCTTTTGTTGTTTTGGAGGTTCGGCTGGCTTCTGGGATCTACGATATTCCAGAGAATTCAACTATTGTAGATTCTTGGATCGGTGGCAGTGAGAGGGTTTTTGGAAAAGTTAATAGTTAACGTCGTCGTTCTGTCGAATGTTTGATAGGCGCTGTAAATCTATGGAGTTCTGCCGTATAAACGTTTGATTACCGGTTTACAATCCCCCAGGTTTTTTCGGTAGTGTTTGGGGAATGAAGAGGCATTCGTAAGTCACTTTAATGTCAGAACTAAGTGTCGGGGAAATTCGAGCGAGCTCCAAGGGTTTTACGAGTAGAAAGTTTCCGGAAAATGCAAAAGTAACCCAGGGTTTGGTGTTCTTTTGACCAGAATGTCGGTAATAACTTTCATGTCGACCGGAACGGGCATCGGAGCAGTGGAAGGGAGAGGCACGAGAGTCCTCTGATGATCTCCCGTGAAAGTTGTTACCTCTCCACGCGACTCGAAGGTCGCAGGGCGTGCTTGACCTTGGTCGTACCTCGACGCTGGTTATGCTAGTATTTATTACACTTAAAACACAATTATGCCGGTGACAATCGGCGGACCGTTAGTTAGTCCTGGGCACGCAGCGTGCTAACTTAGGGCGACGTCATGAGAAACCTTTTCACGGGGTAACAACGCGGACCTTCTTCGTACTTTGATGATCATATATTTTGTAGAACAATGGCTGCGTCTGGTGATTACCAAGCTCTTCGAAGAATTCTTCGATTCTAGAAAGATCTACTTTTCTTACCAGAAATAAACTTCTATATTCAATTACCTTGAATTCAAAGATCTCAATTATTAAGTTTACTTTGCCTTTTTGCAAACCTTTCAAAATCCTCTTCTACTCGAACTATTATTTTATTATCCACACGGCACCACAAAAGTTTAGAATTGAAAGGTTCCTAATTCTCGTCCCGGGGAGCAAACGGTACACCATGCAGCCACCGTTCGCAGGATTCTCCCACGTAGGGCGGGGTGGGTCGACAGGTAAAAGCAGGTAGGATCAGGTAATTGAGACATCTTCGATCCTCAAGGAGGACGCGTCGTCGGGAATCCGGACGACAATCATTCGTAACCTTATACGGTGAGCCGGAGGACAATGTCGCCGCCGCGTATAATGGCCCAGCATCCCGGTGCGAGCGATACTGAACGGGAGAGCGTCTCTTCCGGGACATTCAGTGCGCAAAGTGCGGAATCCCACGGGATCCGCATAGATCCGACCTAACGTCCATGGTTCTCGTTTCGGTTTCACCGAAGGAACGATGGAAAATGGGAGAAAGTTCAGGGAAGAAGGTTGTAGACTATTATGACGATTTTTTTTGGGATCTCTTGTGGAATAATTTAGATACTTGTTTCAGCGAAAGGAAAGTTTATTCTTTGGAAAACCAATTATTGTTATAGGAAAAATATTACGCATGTGGCACTGTCTCAAACATTGTTGAATGAGAAAAATTTTCTAGCTTTAAACAATCTCAACTGTCTTAGCATAATCTCCCTCTTCAACACCCCCTAAATATCTTCCAAGCTCGAAGCGCTCTCTAAAAATGAACCCACGAAAAAGTCTAAAGCCTACGTTCAACATCTAAAAAGATTCTATTTAATACACAACAGGTAATATTTCACTAAGTCAGCCTGAAATACTTGAGCAAAGTCCTCCGTCTCATTTGAGAGCGGTCGCACAGCAATGCTCCCGTAAACGAAATAAAACCACGAAAAAAGAGGCTACCTGTTCAACGATCCCCAGCGAGCATCTAACAAACTCCCGATAATCCCCCGCGCCAATCCACAAAATCGCATTTCCATCCCGGCCCCATAAAGCTCGGTCAACGCCGCCGAAAGGAAAGAAAGAGGCGTGCAGCCTTCGTTTTGCCAGCTCAAGGAAGCGAACGCAATCGTGTCGCTCCCGTTCGCGTTTACGACACTCGGTCGCAGAAAACGAAGGGGGTGGGGGTTGGAACGATGCGGAAAGAATCAGGCAGGAAGCCGGTTGCTGGGCCGCTCGGTGGAAACCGAGGGCTTTAGGTCACTGGGTTTCCCTTTCAAGACATTGTCGGCGAGATTGGCGCGAATATTTATGCCTGGTCCGGCATTCGTGCGCCAAACTCCATCGTTTCGCACGACACCGTCTAAAGAGCGAGGAAGAGGGAAGATCCGGCGGCCGTCCACCGGTGAGAAGGATAAAAGACAAGAGAGGAGCGTTCCTCGTGTTATAAACCTGTTCACTGTACGGTCCGCAGAAGAGAGAGCTTTCTCTGGACGGGAAGATCATAAAGGAGAAAACAGAGGCCGAGGAGAGTCCAGCAAAAGTCGAGTGCTGCTGCGTGCCTCGTGAAATTTTCGGGAAAACTTTACGACTCCGGCTACAAGTCTCTCTCCTTCCCCTGCTCTTCCTTCCGGCACCGCGGCGTTCGGATCGTTTCCCTCTTCGTCTTTCTCCCCGTTCGCCGGGGAGCGAACGGGAAAAAGGAGGGATGGTCCGGCGGTGGGTGACTGGCAGCAAATTTATGACGAGTCGTACGCCCGGGCTTGTCCGCCGCGTTAGAAAGCTCCCGTAAACTTTTACGGGGCGAGCGCACCTCTTTATTTGCCTCCTTGGAAAATTATATGGCGCGTGGCCTGCTGCCGCGACCACCGTCGACCGCCGCGGAGACTGCCGGGGCCAAACGAGACGGATAATTTACACGGAGACGCGGCTACGGTCGACGCAACCGCCCCGGTGTTACCGGGCGCGCGCGATACTCGCCGGCCCGCGGCCTTCGGCGTCGCGCGCTGCTGTTTACTGCGGGCATTATCTGCGCGGTGTTATGGCCGGACGGGATCCGAACGGTTTCGGGAACCGTGGGTGTGCCCGTGTTCCTCGCGAGTCGCGGTACGTTGCAGTAAACGCGCGACGGGGAATCGATCTTTTGAAGATTCATAAATGAGTTAACGGCCCCGGACCTGTTCGCTGGTGATTTCGATCCTTGTAGATAGCGGAATTTTTAATACGGACCGAGAGTTGAGATTTGATCTTGATTTGATTTTATTGAAGCGGAAGAAAAGAGTTTCGATAGAGTACATTCGAGTAATTTGGAAGTTACCGTGCCTAACGGAGGTTTATGAAAGATTCTAGGAAACTTTTACAGATGTTCAGAGAAGTGTTAAGATACTGGTATATCCGTTGACCAGTTCGATTTTCCTTAGAAAAAGTTAAATCCATCGTAAACGCGTAACGCAAACAGATCTCTCTTCTATCGGTTTTAAGTATTCGTTGTGGGGGTTTAGAGTGCCGCAAACCTTCGGATCATAATTTACTGGTACAAGAAGGGAAAAAAGCGGGGAGAGAATCTTACGAGGGGGAAAAAAGACGTTTCTATGACGGCCGATTCGAAAACAGGAAATCCCTTAATCCGATTCCCGGGCGTCTTCCTCGTCCGCAGAACGTGTCCGGCGTTGGTTCAGGTATCTGGAACCTGGATTCTGGCCCAGAGAATTAGACACGCGCCCAAACGTTGCTGCCCGCCGCAATTCTTCACGGTGCTCCGTCGAGGGCTTCGTTTACACCGATAGGACCGTCGAAGGCGTGACGAACGATCCTCAATCGGCTCGCAACACTGTCTCACCCCAGTTTCCACCACCTTCGCTTCACCCCTATTTGTTCCGCAGCGGCGCGGAAACCGAGGGAAATCGAAAAGTTTCGTAAACGAGGCCGAATGTCCCACAAACCGGAGGATTCCTCCTCTCCGGTCAGTTTTCTTGGCCACTGGGCTGAGTTGCTCGTTCCCGTGAAACTCGAGCGGCCGCGGGGACGGGAAACTTGTCGTTTTATTTACTCGAACTTCCATCACTGTGGGACGTCAAGAATCCGCTGATCTACTGAAATTGAGTTTGCGATGAAAGTTTTCGGATTTTTGCTTTGATGTTCCGTTGTTGGCACTTTTCTATTTTATTCGAACGCTGTTGAAGCTTCAATTGTTAATCTAGATAACACAGTTAATGATATATTAAAAGATTATGGTTGAGAATATATGTAGTTTGTAACTTTCATTAACTAAATACGCCGTCTACGAAATGTATGTAGAATGACTGACCACGAAACCAACAAGAGTATTTACGAACAAAATTTATCTACAATGATAAACACATTGAACAGCTCGTCAAATATTTGATAAACTATAAAACAAATCCCAGCCGTAATTTCTACTTGGAGTTACTGTAAAAATCACAAAATGTTCCGGCGAGTCTTAAGCAAATTTCCATCCGGTTGACGGTAATAAAGGTCCGAAAAAGGGGACAGAAGACCTTCTTTACGCGGTTGCCACGCCCCCGCAGCCTCGGACAATTGTTTTATTGCGCGCGGAGAAATTAAATTAACGCCAGAATCCTATTGATTGAATTGCAACGGCCGGGGTAATCCTATCATTCGGACCGTAGTTCGGACAGTCGGACGAACAATGGCGGGCCCCTAATGAAGGGACCATCGAAAACGACCAAATATTTACCATTTGTTGTAGCCGGATTAATTTTTTCTCGCCCGAAGCCGAGGGTAACCGACGCAAAAGTGTTCTCGAGAAGCCTGGCGCACCTGCGATGCGATCATTTCAGGTTCGCACCCTTCTTTCGCACCGTATCGGCAAGAAGAAGCTTCCCAAACCTCTGTTTTCTGATAGTTTCCCTGGTCCACGCGGATAATACCTTTTCCAGGTCGTTGTAATGGAATTAATTCGGCCGTTTCGATCGTTTTACGACCACGAACACTGCCACGGTGTGCAGCGCGTGCAGAAAACAAAGATATCCGGATTTTCGAGAGCGGATAATACGATTTATCGGTGGCGCGGGGGTGGTAATTGGCCGGCCGCGAATATCCGTAACGGCAAAAATGGAAGACGGGTTTTTGGTGTTCACCTCGGCACGGTATTACGCTCTAGCGAGCGCTCCCGTGTTCGGGAAAATCGACAATTATAAATAGGCTGTTAGCTGCTTGATTCGTTGGTTTGCCCGTGGTCTAGCTGAAGAGGATCGGCGTTTCCGTATTATCCGCGGAATCTCGAGAGGAACAGCGTCATTTCTTTAAACAAAAATTTCATTCATTCCAATATTCTCTGCTACTAATTATTAAAACACCGTGCAAGCTGCGCATCGAATCTGTCGAAACCGATCAAGAAATATAACCTTCCAATGTAAAAATCTCAAAGGAACCCACCATCCCCGACCTCCAGAAGCACGCGCGGAACGATCTCCCGATTTCAAACGCCTTAAACTTCAAAACGAAGGTCCGATCGATCCAGCCCCGGAGCTTCCAATTTCGAGTCGCCTCGAATTTCGGAAAAAAGCACCGTCCGCACGGCAAACAATCTCGACGGGCGACGCCGTCCACAAAATTAAGGTCCCCAAGTAAGGGTACAAAGGGTTGAAAGTCTCGCCGTACAAAATGGCCGATAAAATTCGGAAAAGGGGCAATATAGGTGCTCCAATATCCCGTTCGCGCGCCCCTCGCGCGCGCGGGAGTCCCTTCCGTAAGGAGAGTGTAATCCCAGCGACAGGTCGGACGATCCCAAAAGGGATTGCAAATACGGTGGCGGTGACAGAGAGCGCCCTTTGCATTCGGGATGCACCGGGGCAAGTTAAGACTGAAGTTTGAAACACAATCAAGAGGGCGAGGGGCGGTCATCGGGGGAGGGGGGAGAAGGAAGGGAGAAGGCCCTATAAAGGGCACCCAGCAACGGGGCCAGCAATAATGCATGCGGCGTGCATTCTACCCTCTCTGTGTAGATGGGGTTCTTTGTGCTAAGGGCTTCGAGGCCAAAGGCTAGGGCCGTCGGGATATAGACGGGGGAGAGCTAACACCATTATCTAATACTCCCGGGTGCCCATATGTGGTGCTCCAGCTACGAGCCACCGTGCCATTCTCGAAAACCTCCGAGCCACGGTCATCGCCGACCACCCCAATCCTCGGCCGTCCACCCTTCCCGCCGATTTCTTTTTATTATTCCCGCACCCACCTTCTCCCCTAGTGCCTTTCTTCGGCCCCAGTGCCGCTGTTTACCGTCGTCCGCGCCCTAATTACGGGTAACAAGCTGCGAAACGGATTCTTCGTTGCGATTCGCCGGTCGGAGAGGCGCACGGGCGAGATTTGATTCGCCGGGGGCAAAAGGTCGCGCGACGTGCTTCCGACGGGACGTTGACGGACCGGATATGCATACGAACAGATCGAGAGGAAGCACTTTGACGTCGGGTACTTTTGTTTATCGTGTTTCGGGGAAACGGGGATCGCGTTTTATTGAAAATTCACCGACGGGGATCGGAGATGCGATTGATGGCTGGATGAATGAAGGATGAACCGCTTCCCGACCGGTTTCCTAGCGATTTCGGGATTTCGATTGTTTCTGGGGCTTTCGTAACATTCGCGAAGGAGAAACATAGAAATTACTCGATGCTACTTAATACAGAAAATTCAGCGTAACGTATCCAATTCTATCAATCGAAATCCTGTATCATCCTTCGTTCTTAAATCCTTCATTCCTCCACGTTACACAGTTCTATACTCCAGCATTTTCACAAGATACCTCTCACGCGAAAATGATCCGAAATATCCAACACGAACTCCAAGAATCCACGGTGAAAGAGAAACAAGAATCGAACTAAGTTCCACCGGAACAAGCGGGGAAAACCGCGCCTGGTTACGAAGCACCATTACCTATCTCAACGCGGAGCGCATCTCTCGCGAGAATCCAGCCGCGGAAAGATCCGGCGATCCATATTGATCGGTTCCCGGATCGCGGGAGCTTGTATTAGCCCGCAAGAGCCCAGAGAAGGGTGGCGTCGGCGGCGGCGGAGTAGGTTTCGGCGCGAGAATAGGCCACGGACGGATACCTCTCGCGGTATTAACGTCTGCGGAACGGATCAGGAGTTTCGGAAAGGGCGAGGAGGGTCGGCCGGGGGTTGGTTGAGGGGCGCGGGGCCAGGGGTCGGCCGAAAGGAGCGCGCGGGGAGCAGAGTTCGGTTGATTTTGAGGGGTTGCTACGGGGGTTGTCGTGGCGTACCCCTGCGGGCTCCCGCTCTCGGCTCCTAGAGGCCAGGGCGGTTTACCCCCGACGACCGTAATACGGCTGTGCCGAAGGGTAAGAGGGAGAGCGCAGTCGAGGGTGTGTGTGCCCGCGTGCTCTCGCACACACGGAGATGCCGGCGCGCGTTACACACGCGGCTAGCCGCGTGCTCCGCGCACGGCAAATGATGTTAATGGAAAAAGATTTGTTTTTTCTCTCTTTCCGCCGCTCACCCCCTGCCTCCACCCTTTCCAGCGGTTTTTTTCCACGGCGTTCCTCGTGTTCGCGTGTTCGACGGTTAATGTGTTCGGGGAATTCGTCGGGATCAATGGTTAGCGATAGGTTTACGGACATTTGTTGTACGGTTTGTTTTATTGTCGGTGAATAATTGACGTTCGGTCGTTTGGAAATTGGGGGTTTAATGATAGATCGAGATAGATATTAATGTAAGTGTGATCGAGAGGAAGTTAACATACATTGTAATTGAAAATGCAGTAGGATGTTTGCGATATTCGATACACGACGAATCGATGCGTACCGGGAAGCTAGATTGAAATTTCTGTCTCCGTGCCGGATTTCCTATTGTCGGGTTTCTTTTGTCCCGGGGATCGTTAATGATTCTAATCCTTCCATTCTCTATAGGCGATTGTAAAGGAAGGGTTGGGGGAGTGATGTTATGTCCATGAACGCGGCTTATCTGTGAAGTGGCAATGGATTGTAGTCACTATTCGCAGACAATGCAGATTATTTGCGGGGATAAATATTTATAGAAACGTAGCGGTTCCGTTCGCAATAAAGCCGCAGAGGTCTACGGATCCATCAGTCGTACGGTCATTTACGATGTTTCGGTGTACTGATCGATAGGTAGAAATACCTGGGAAGGGTTAGCGCGCGTTACAGTTTACAGCGAGGGACAATCGATATAGGGGTTGTAAACTTCCGGCGTCGCGGATTCTTTTTCTTGTCCAATAGAAGGGACATTACGGATGTTTGCCGTCGTAAATTTTGCGTGCACCGTGCGCGCACACAGCCATGTCATGGGCTAAGGCGTGTTACGTTGAACGAAAGGGGACCACTGGACCGGGAATAATCGATAAATCTACCCCCGAACAGGACGGCCACCCTTTGCCCTTGGTAGACTTTGAAACGATCTTTCGGATCAGTTCGTGCGTGCTTTCGAGGAGGCACGCACCCGCGCAAGAAATAGGCCAAATCAGGCATCGGCCCCGCAACGTATAATTTCCATCACCCTCCGATAGAAATAGTACTTTCACAACAGTTACTCGACTATCTTCTGTTTCTATTCATTCCATTAACTGTTCAATATCTAAACATAAAATAATCGACGTTATAAGTATTATTGTTTATTCAATAATACCAGTTATCAATCATATTACAAGATATCACTATAATTCAATTATAATTACAATCTACATGAAACTAATTTTATCAATTACATAATTAATATTTCAAGAAGTACAGCTATCCACTCGCAAGATCTATAACACCAAAGTGCATTTCTCCCCAAAATAATACAAGCAAAAATGATCTTGTTCCAATTGATGTTAGGAAATTGTCTCGGAAGACATAGAGGAAGAGGAAGATTCACATCCGGCCGCGCTTCCGCGACTAGCGGCAGTTGAGGGTGACGAGCGAGAAAGTTGTAATCTACGTGAGAACCTCTGCGGGGTAAGTCTCACCCCATCCAGTCATGTGTGATGGACCTAAATGGATGAGACGCACCCCTGCAGCGGCTGCTGGCCTATCGGCTGTCCATAATTTTTGCTGCTATTCCAAAGGGTAATATCTAGAGGGCGGTCGGTCGAGGGGGGGTGGCAGGGGGTCGTGCCTCCGAGGGAGCTAGGTACTAAGTACCCTCTTGCTCCGTGTCGCATTAAAAATGTCGGCGGCTTTTGTTGCGTCTAGACGGAAGTCTCCCTTTTGCCCTGGCGCGCGACTATTAACCTCGCCGGTTTTCTTTTGCTTGGGACTCCTTCGCACGTCGTGCTTTGAACGTCGATTGATCCATCGGTTCGTGTCATTAAAGGGTGAAACGTATCGGAGATGCATATTACGTTCCGTCGGTCCACCTCCCCGTTCTTTTTTCATCGCTCCGCGGACTCGCCTCTTTGAGCGCTTCGCTCGTCTTGAATTGAAACATCTGGGACGCTATTATTTTCTCAATTAACTCTCGCTTTGTAGAATTCTTAAGAATTCTATTAGAAACCTAGAAAATATATTTCTATTTCTTCCTTTTCTATAATAGAAGAACAAAGAAGCTTCTCGTATTTATAAAGAATACTATCTTCCCCTTTATTCTCTAAGATCATTTAGTAACTAGGTCCAAGAATCTACGAAGAAGAAAACTATCAAATTTTCTGTATCAAAAACTCTGGCTTTGTAGAATTCTTAAGAATTTATATATTTTTATGTTTCTTTTTTCTATAATAGAAGAACAAAGAAGCTCCTCGTATTTATAAAGAATACTACCCCCCCCCCCCCATTTATTCCTTATCGTTTAGTAACTAGATCTAAGAATCTCCCACGAAGAAGAAAACTATCAAATAATTTCTACGTTAGAATCCATTTCACTCCACCAGGATTCACTGAATACCCCGCTAATCGATCGGGAATCTTCCAGGACTTAGCAGAAGCGCAGTACTTCGATTTCAAGGTGTCGCGAGCCAGAATCGTCCTCGTCCGCCGCGTTAGGGCAGCCATAGGTTATGCGAAGGAGCACAAGGGAGGAGCACCGGTCCTGGAGATATTACGTAGCTTCATTTCGACGTGAATCGATTTGGCAAATTGGTCAATCGCTGAGGGGCCAAAATTTCAGTAGCTGCCGGGGGAGGATAGGGTAGCAACGGAAAGGTCGAGCGAACTGCTGGAGGGGAGGACGGCGAGGGGCTGGACGGTGGCAGCAGAAACGGTGTAAGGAAATTATTCCGACGTGTCCACTTCCTCTCGGCCTGATGAGTTCCGTTCTACCGCTGGATGGCAGTTGCCGGGACCTCGGGAAAGAATCGAGCCTTCGACAGTCAACGGGATCAAACTTACCTACGGGCCTCTATCAACCGTTCGATCGTCGGCGTTCTCTTTTTACTCGTAATTACCTTGATTGACAATCTCTTCGGGGTCGCCGCCTTCTATTTTTTCGGTCGGACTTGATTCTTTGCCAATTAGGCTTGGACGTTAGATGTTTCGACTTGGAAGAGATTGTAGGAACTTTTTAATGTATATAGATTCCCTACATCCTTGTCAAACGAGGATAGTTCATTATTTAATTAAGTTGAAACTTGAGTAATGTAGGGATTTTGTTCTGGTTATCTTTGAAGATATAAATCTCGTGGTTTTACCAGTTAGTGGATTTTATTACAAAATGAACAAGTTACAAAAGATATATTCTTGTTTAAACTCTCGAATTTGCTCTCGCAAGCTCTCTCTCAGCTCACTGGCTCGCGATGTATCGATTATCTCGCTCTCTAAGACTCTAAGCTCTAAGCTCGCTACCGCTCTCTCGCGCATATGTACGATTAGGACTACACACTGACACACATAGACAAACACACACATTTACACATAGCCAAACACACGCATTCACACATATAGACTTCCCGGTCGTTGCACTTTGTGTTTTTGCGCTCTTGACTCCTTGGGTCAGTCGCCCGCTGATTGTTTTGCTATAGGTGACTTTTTTCGCTCGTGCTCTAGGTCGCTCACTTACCGTTTGCTTCTTGGGCCATTGCTCCGTGCTAAAAACCTAACGCCGTAGAACCGCATGCCCTACAATAGATACACAATTACCAAATTTCCTCGTTCAACGTTGTAATCAGTCTGTCCTAGATATTCCAAGCAATTATTTCTATAAATCATAGATTCCACAGTCGAATCGACGGAGTGACGAGGATCAGGAAATCCTACAAAAGAATGACAGCAAAACAGTTCGCCGTTCCATCGGCCAATGGCAATTAATCGTCCGCGAGGCGAACGCAGAAAAAAGCGACCAGTCGTCGCCGACAGCATCGCAGAGGACTCGGACGCGGGAGCCAGCACCGCGACAAATCAACTTCATCGAGCTCACCGAGGCGGCCGGGTAACAAGCGTCTAGGCAGCACGAGTCGCTTGGACTGGCAGCGAGGCGGGCGAGAGCAGGCAACCAGGCGGGCGGGTGGGCAGGCGCGACTGCATTAACGGGGCCAGTGTCAGAAGATCAAACAAGATAATTAATCTCGTTAGTCACGAATCAACCTGCGCTCTCTATTATCGGATTACCATACCGGTTGCCCGGCAATTTGTCAACGCGGCGCGCGTTCCTCTGCCGATTCCTTTGCCCGCCGCGTCGGCGGGAACCGCGGCCCCCTCGAATCATCGAATGCCGCAAGGTATTTCGCTCCGCGCCGGAGCTTTTCAATTTCCTCGGAAGGTAGAACAGCCTATGCGAAGAAGCGCGTTGTAAAAGGCAATAAACCGCAAACATTTCCCGCCGGCCGTTTATAAAACCACAGTTAGGCCTGTTTATTTCGTTCGTTCGATGCGTACGGTTTTACCCGCCGCTGCACCGTCGAACTTTCTATCCAGCGTTTGGGACCAGCCGATGAAGAACCAACGACCTGGGTCACGAGGACTAGGTCTCTTCCTAGGTCTAATCGCGGTCATTTATGAGGACAATTTGATCATCGACTTTACGATAGGGTTCCCACTAAGTCTATGGTCTGCTGCGGCAACAGATCGGAGAGAGGACTCACGGGATTGGCCGAGCAATATTGCTCGTACCATTGCCCAGAGTCCAGCGAGGCGGCCAATTTCTTGAGGTAAAAGTTGCGGTCTTCGCTCGGTGAAAGCCCGTATAAATTTTTATGAGTTTATTTTATAATGAGCATACCTTCTCTCGACGATCCCTTTTTCTTATTGCCGGAAACCGAACGAACCTCCTTATCCTACACCGCTGTTTCCCGCGCCGAACATCCGATACTCTTCCCGTTTACCATCGAGCGGAACGCGTTGCCAATTTACGGATTTCTCGGGAAGAATTCTAATTTAATTAGACCGGCTTTGAGAGGCCGAGTATATTCTATTCGTGAATACGCTCTTTCCCCCGGCGCGCCGTTTCTTTTTTCCGTGTTTCTTGCGCCGAGTTCACGAGGAGGTTCGCTACCGGTGCCTCGCACGAATCGCAACTGATCCCGCGACCACACCCCCGCCGACGATTTCCTAGCGCTCGTGACTTAGAGGCCGCTCGTAATTTCCTTTGTTCTGCGAACGAGAGTCGTTCCGAGCCGGGAACCGAAGATTGGAACGCGGAAAGCTCCCGCTGATCGACTGTACCGCAACGTGTTCTGGCTTCCCGGAGTTTTGTTTCGCGGTAATGTATGTATCGAGGGCGACTGGCGTATGTGAAGCCCGAGACCTTTTGCCTTTCCACCTTTCGTCGCTGTCGAGATTAGCTTTCTCATTTACACTATACGAATCAGTTTTCCTTTCGTTGACTTTCATGAATTAGTCTCCATAACTAAAACTATCTAAAACTCTGCTTCAAAAACACCTTTCCCTAGAACTAACGTTCCACAGAAAATTCTCCGAATATCAGCGAGCATCGGTTACTCAAAGAAAAAGCATTCGAAAATCCACGGTCGAGCGAGCAATTAAAAATCACAAACATCACCGCAACAATCCGTAAAAACTCCGCGTATCCTCTCCACGTCCGTTCCCAAAAAAACAGTCGCGCGGAAGAGTACGAATCTCGCACGAACGAAACCGAAACCGTTCCCGATCGATCGGTGGCGGCCGGGTTTCTGCTGATTCCGCCTGAAAATCGGTGGTTTCCGCGAAACGCCGCCGCGCCTTTTCACCGGCTCCCCCGGTGCGCGACCGGTCAAACAACCGTGGCCTGGAAATACGTTGGAAGCCGCAGACGGCCCGTGGAACGCGTGTGTCCGGTCCTCCCGTGTGCACGCCCCTCCCGAACCAGCCCCCAGGGGGCACACGGCTACACACGCGCGCGTCCACGCGGCGGGGGCACGGAGAGAGCGGCGCAGTTTCTCTTTAATCCGCGGGCCTGTGTTTCGCGAGCGGATCGATAGCCGATAACGAGGTCGAAGCATTGCGATGCAAAACAGCTCGTTAGGCGTTCTTCTCGCGACGCTGCCCGCCCGCCCGCATGGACCAACCCTCCGAGGATTCATCGCTCGTTCTTAAAAGACGCCGCGGGCGGAGATCTTGCCGCTTTCTTCGCTCCGGCGTGCCTACCCCTCCTTGCTCGATCACCCCCGCGATCGTGGAAACGGAAACCCTCGCCGGGAATCGGCTTATTATTCCCGCGGTCTCCTTCGAGGAGACCCACCCTCTCGTCGTACCTCGTGTAATCCTCGACACGTCCCGTGGAAAGAGATGATGGAGGCAATTAGCGGCGCGATTCTTACTCCGCCGTCCCCGTCCGCTTCTTTGGAGCTCGACGACGGTACAACGAGTAGTTCCTCAAGCGTCCCCGAGGAATTAAAACGGTTCTCGTCGGATGGGAGGGAATTGGTCTCCTTGGTACCGTCGATCGTCGATTCCATTGGTCGGACTTTGATGAGGTTCGATTGATTCTCTTAGGTTGGATCGGTTTTTCTTGATCGTAACGAGGATTCTGTGTAATTGGGACCATCGTCTCGTTTCCGGGGATATTCAGGCTGCGGGAGACTTCTGCGGACGTTCCGAAGGTTTTCAGGAACGATCGAGTGGGACTCGTCGGTATGTCGACGGTAATGCTGTACATTGATAGCGTTTCGCGGATTAATGGAGGAGCTTAATGGAGGTTTGATTAGGCGCGAGGAGTGTTATCGAATGATCGTTTCGTCGGTTAGAAACGAGGATTATTGTTCGTTTGATATACTTATACCGTCGAAAATATTGATTCGATCTATCGCGCTCGCAAGTCTCACTATAAACATTCATCGTTCAAAATAAGGAATGCATTCCATCAGTCACTCTCAGTCACCACTTGATTTAACACAAAATTTCATATTTAATGATTAACAGTAAGCTTCGTATAACGAATATGTGAAACATCGAAACAGAAACCCTTTACTCCATGTATTCATCCTTTCAAAACATGTCTATCTTATCAGAAAATTCTACTGAAACACTGTTGGAATGCAAAGGCTTGACGCATTACACAGCGATTAACAACAACCATCAAGCCTCAAGACAGTGAAAAATCTCATCACAGTTTCCCCTAACGATCCAATTAAAACAGAGACGATTCATCCTCCACATTTCCTTCAAGGAATGTTCACCTAAAATATACTTTTTCCAGAGCGAACATTCATCGTCCCTTTTCCGTGCCTTCGGACCGGTCCACTCGATCCGCGGAAATCCTTTTCTTATCCCGGCGTGCTTTCCGATCGCGCTGACATTGTCCGGCAACGAAGAGAGCCCTTTACAGCGGCGTAATCCACGCAACGCGGCCAACGGACGTAAACCCAGCTCTGTCTCTCTCTTATTCCCTTCTCCCTTTCACCGTTTCTCTCTCTCTCTCTCTCTCTCTCTCTCTCTCTCTCTCTCTCTCTCTCACGAGCGCGCCCGCCGAGCAGCCTCTTTCGCATGCGTGGCCGATTGCGGTCGCCCCCGCGTTGTTGGCCAGGTTCACCGGTTGAATCGGAGGCCGAAGGTGCGGGAAGACACGGGGCCGCGGGGCTGACGGGGCGGTTACTAATTGTCCGAGTCCTTCACCCCGCGAGTGCCCCCTCATCAACGCTGATTGCCTAACTCTAGGACCCTCCAGCTCTGTCCTCACGATCCTGCCACCGCGCCGGGAGGAGAATTCTCTAGCTGCCAGAACCCGGCGTGCCGACCCGCATAGATCGACCTCCCTGCACGCTCGTTTTTTCGTCGCCAACCTGCTAGCCGTGTTTTAATCCCTTTAACAGCAAGGGAAAATAAGGAACGAGTTTTTAGGAAAAATTCCGGCGGTTGAAACGAAACGACAGCCGTTAAATGTTTTAGCAAAACATACGGCTGCGAGGGCGGGATGCTGACAGCGGTGCGTTACCGTGGAATTACTAAGAATCAACCGAGGCGACTGGCGTGAATGTTTCAGTGGTTAGTCGGATGAGAAAGAAATGAAAATAATCAGTGGATGAGCTGGCGACGTCGGCGATGGAAAGCGATTGGATTTAAGTGTTGTAGAGAAGGTTGTGTGTTTGTGTGTTTCTTGTGGTTTTAGATTGTAGAGTTTTGGGTGTTCTTGAGATACTGGTGGAAGTAAAGTTTTGGCTTTAGTTTTGATATTCTGAGGCTTTTTCTAACTTCAGTGCTCAGTTTTGTAATAACCATATATTTAAATATTACTGTATCTGTTAGTGTATCTATTACAAAATCATTTACACAGCTGTATGATCTAACTTTGTTTCGACTATCAAAAGAGCAACAGATTTCCAGTCGATTTTCTCCAAATTTCAATCTCAATTCCCGAACTTCTCGGCTTCTGATCTAAACATCCCTGTGAACACTGTTACATACTCTCACCTCATACTGAATTAATACTGAATTAATCACGTACTTAATACTGAAGGACTCCCTCTGGAAGAACGAAAACGAAAGAAAAGAGTCTTAACTTCTCGACGATAGCCTGGCAAAAGTTGAATATCACTGAGTTTCAAGCTGCTGAAACATCCACAGAGTGTCTTCAATTTCGGAGTGACGGCGTGTACACGAACGAATCTGGGATTTTCTCCGAATATATTCCCGCTCGTATGTCCGGTCCATTAGGAGAGCGGCTTCACGGAGGGGTTCGTCAAACACCGGGTCCCGCGGGCGAGCGAAAAATCGCGAGGCGAGGAAGTCCGTCCGGCGAAAGTCGATTATTCCGCCGGTGATTCGGCCGCGCTGATTTTTTCCTCTCTTCTGCTGCTGACTCAATTATTCGTCGCGATTCTTTGGGCAAACATTAGTTAGCGCCGGCTGGCTCGCCGGCGCGAGCGCGCGGGATTGCCTCCGATCGGTTTGGCTCGGTTCGTGCGGCGACCCTTCATGGTTGCTTGGTTCCGTTGTCTACTCGTCAACGAACAGCCCCACGGTCACGGGGTGTCAACGCGGTTCTCATTTTGCTCCGCGATCAATCCCGTTCGGGATGAAATACGTCTCTTGTTTATTTATTTTCTTCCCTTCCCCTTTTCCTCTTGTTTCCAACGGCGACTACTGATTCGCTCGTCGCTGAGCAGATTAATTGAAAGACAAATCCAGTGTAAGGTAAAAATGGTAATCGTAACAAACTTTTTATACTGGGAAGTGCAATGAACTTGTACTTCATTAATTCAACAATTTTTCTTATCGAGGAAAGAATTGTATTATATTTATACCTCACTTTTTCAGTAATATTAAGATGTAATAATATTTCTTACTATTCGTTATCACAGATTGTTAGTTGATATTCTAGAAATCTTCCAAAGTTCGTCTGATAAGAATATAACACACAAGATATTCAAACGACAAACTTATCTTCCAACGCGTAGATACATAAACATGAAAACTCCCGGCATCGAGCTGACGGATCGCAAATAATCATAATGCACCTAATCAATCAACGCTCGGCATTGCACGATTTAAGACCGCTCGATCCCCGATCTCTCGATCAGAAGTTCCCCTATCGAGCTTAATAAAAAATCGAACGAGCATGGATTCCCACTACGCGCCGCTCCCGAAAAAAGCAAATCACGGGGGGAGGAAGGAAAAAGGGGAAAAAGAAGAAAGCTCGCAAACGACTCCTCCATTCACCGAAACCCCGCTCTTTTTAATATTCATCACGGTTCCCCCGATGCATTCGTTATCAGGCCCGATAAGCCCGTCGCCGCGGCGACCGTGCTCGCCGCGGGAATTCCGGTTTTCTTCGTGCGCCACGCGTCCAAGAATTATTTTCCCCACGGAGAGAAAGAGAGAGGGAAAGAGGCAGAAAGACGTAGAGTAAGAGAGAAAGTCAACGGAGAGTGGTTGCGCGAGTTTCGGGCAGCCGAGGGCGGCGAGAATTGAGTTATACGATGTCACGGGGATTAACTGTCCTCGACTTCGACGAGCGCGGGCTTGACAAACACGTCCGGGCCGATTGCCGCACGGCGGGTCCGGCCGAGTGCCGAAAGGCGAGCGACGTGGCGCGCACAGAGAGGCCGGGGGAGGAAAACAACGCGGGATACAAAAAACAAAAACGGAAAATAACGAAAAAAAAACACACGCACACACAAATGAACAAAACGAAACAGAGGGAAAGCGGAGCGTCCGGGAGAGAGACGCTTTCCGTCGAGCGCGGAATGGAATCCCTTGTCCTAGGTTATGTTTCACAGTGACATAGTGGCGAGCGGGGCTTCGCCTATCGTAACACGATATCCGCTGGAAGCGTCGAATTTGAGGCATTCCTCGTCGCGTTTGCCGACCGGAAATCACCGGCCGTCGAAATTTCATGCGCCCTCCTTCCCGCCCCGTCCGTCCCTGTCGAATGATTACCCCGCGGAACGAACAAATAAAAGTGGCTGTCACGATTCGCGTGTTGGTAGCCGAGGAATCTCGCCGTTACCCGTTCGCTACGGACTGTAACAGTCTTACGGGGATGTAAAACGATCATGACGGGAGATAAAACGGGGTCGTTTCTGTCGCTGGGGAACGGAGGAGGATGAGAGACACTGTCGTTTCTCGCTGGCCTATCGGTACTAATACAGATCTCACGCACTCCCCTCAATATAAACCATTCTCCACCCTTGCGCGGGGCCGTATGGGAACCCGTACGCACACGCGGCAACCTCGAACGACCGCGGCGGAACGACCATTCAGATTTAAATCGCGACAGAAGGCTGGATCGGGAGGGACAAGGAGAAAAAGAGAGAGAGAGAGGGAGAGAGAGAGAGAGGAAAATATGGATTCCCCTTGCACCGGCACGAAGCGTTTCAATCTCTTTCACGGTTGCCTCTGGTCGCTTCCAGCGCGTGCAAGGCGGATCCGAGGACGTCGTTCACCGGGCACGTTGGAACGGTCTCCCTGGCCGTTCTTTCGAACGGTGAACCTCGTGGCCGAGATTGCGGCCGACGGAATCGTTAATGAGGGACTCGGCACGGGAATGTGTTCATTCGAAGAGGGGAGACGGCTTTTGCGTGGAAGAGTTGAGGACGATTGTGGAAGTCGAATGCGAGTGGGGTTTGAAGGAGTTTGATGAAAGTTAGTCATGATGGGAATTGTTTTTGAAGGAATCTTGTGAAGGTTGTTTAAGAATGACGCTGTGAATGTAGGGCAAATGTCGAGCATTTATGGTGGAATTGTGGTCCTTGGTTTGTTGGAGTTTGAACAGTGAATTATTAAGTTTGTGATAGGAACGTGTTGCTAGAACACGAAGCAGCAAAGTTTGTTCAGTTACTTGGAAATTGATGTGCAATTTTATTTGAGGAGTTTCTTAAGGTGTTAACGATGTTGAATAGTTAATTCAGCTATAGAATTGATGTCGTAAGGGATGTTTCTTGGAGTTGAAATAATAAAAATCAGGATTTAAATGATCGCATCGATTTCGATTTTATTCTTCTCCTCCCGTCTCTATGTAATACCATCTGTTTACATTAAATTAGATCTCTGGCTTATAAATAATATTAATATCTCTGTCTTTTGGTCTCTCTCTCTCTCTCTCTCGTTCACTCACTCTCTCTCGTGCTCGCAACAGGCATACACACAACTCAACACGCGCGCACGCGCACCAATAGTTATATATATATAATAATCTCTCTCTACAATTATTGTCCACGAACTATCTACACGTATATACAAATTGTGTAACAATACACAACCTTTGTACAATAATACTCTCTCTGGCGAATTGCGCACAACGATCGACGGCCCGAAAGTGACCAGCCTCCGACGATACCCTCGATCACCGTGTTTAACTTATTAAGATCCCCATAAAGGTAACTACTTCGTATCCAATTACCCTCTTCGTAAAACCGAAGAACCGACTCGACGTCGTTACCCCGAATCCAACGTCCGACAGCGACAACGTAAATGAAAATCGGGAAAAGAAAACCCGCGCAACGAAAGAGCGATCGCGTACCACGCGCGACGCGATTAAGTCGAAAGTAACGAGAACTATCGAACACAGGAGAAAAACTATCTGTACAGGCTCGCTGTGGACGTTGTCCGATTAATCACTAGCCTTCCTGCGGGAGTCCTGCACACCCCTGCGTATCGTCAAATCACGTCAGCCTACACTCTAGCCTAGTAAGGCCTCCAGACTGGCGGTTTCACCGGCACCGGGGACGGGACCTTCGTGGGCGGTGGTGACCTCTTCGACGCCTTCTGCGAGACCATCGTCCTGGGTGCCTTCAGCTCGTTCCTCACACCTTCCGCTGGCCTCTTGGACACGGTGGTTGGGTCCGGTGAAGACGAGGTCGCGGGCAAGACCGGTGGAGCGATCGGCAACGCGTTCAATCTGATGGGAACGAACGCGCTGCGGATTTCTTCGGCCGTCGATTCGCTTCCGGACTCGCTTGGACTCCTCGGTGGTGTTCTGGACGGGGTCCTGGGGATGACTTGCTGCGAGCTGGCCATGGTGGTGGTGGTGGTGTTGGGATGTAGCCTGTAGTCTGGCGGGTACTTCATGTGGTCGAACGGGTAAGGCGGTAGCACCGTTGGCGGGAACGTCGGCGGGAATATGTCCGTCGATGTCATCGGTATGGTTCCTGATGAAGAACAGCAAAACGATTAGATTTTCTTCGGAACGGAAAGTTCGCGTTGCGCGAGGGTGAGAGATAGCCGAGTGGGCGAGAAAGGAGCTAAGTCGCATTGTTGCGCGACAGGGCTAAGAGAGAGAAAGAGAGGAAGAGTGGCAGAATAGGGGGGGTTCGAAGGGGTCCGTTGTGGGAAAAGGGAGCTCAGGCTCACCCCTCGGTCCAGCCACGGAGTATGAATCATCGGCAGGCGTCGCGGACTCCGGCGAAATCGATAACGCCGACTACTATTCTCGTGAACGCGTGTCCGCTCTTCCGAGGCCCTTTTTTTCCTTCGCTCTTCATCGCGCGCGGAGGAGCAGCGTGGACGGGACCGAGTTGTATTGTTGGGATTTTGATTGATTGCGAAGGGAGGCTAAGGTTGAAAGGGACGCAGCGATTAGGCGCTGTTTCGGGGACTGTGTTCGTGATTATCTGGGCCCTCTTGTACGCGTAACCTCGTGTTTGCTAGTTGCTCGATGAGCTCTTGTGATTCTCTGCGTCGAAGATGAATCGCGGAATCGAGTAATTCGATTAGCTAGTAGCATTGTGAGGAAACTGTTTTCTGTTAGTGAATTTTGAGTTATGTTTATGGTACGACAGAAGCTTCAAGTATCAGTTAAATGGATTGCGAGTTTGTGAGAAAATTCGAGCTGAAAGCATTAGCGGATTAAATTCTAATCGAACTCGAAAACAACGGCACGTGTACAAGAGGTCCAAGAACGTGCGATCCAAAGAAACATTGGCCATCTCTCTCAACTCCGCAAGAAACTTCAGGAAAGCAGTTCAACTTACCTTTGACGAAAGCGGGATGAGGCATGTGCCACGCGTGCCCTAGGTACGCAACGTCTACCCACGGGTTGAGCAGTCCTAACGTAGGGAATCCAGGTCCGTACTGGAAATCTGTAATCAAACGAGAACATCCTTCGGTCAGATATCGAAGCTGCGTCTATAATAAGTCCGCCAAGCGAACCCGAGCAGCGATTCCTTCGGCTCTATAAATAAGACCCGCGATCAAGGTTTCCCTCCTCCACCCTCTCGCAGTCAGCCTTGGCGAACTTCCCCGTCCCAATCCCTCGAGCGCCAGGTATAATCTTCGAGGAACGTGTAACGTGTTCGATTCGGGTCCTCAACTAGCTAATAAAAGTCCGGCGCGCTGAGAGAGGACGACGTCTGCGAGAGACCGAGCCAACGGGATATCATGAATCTCGCAACGAGAGACGGAAAATCCGGCGAACGCCTAACGAACTGAGGAAGAGAGTAGCGGATGGCACGGGATAAAAAGGCTCCCGTTGCCCCCGTAAAACGTCGGATTAACGACGCTCTCCGCGATCGTCTGTTTACACGACCGCCTCGGCTACGATCCACATGCTACCGCCATATGCGCCGCGATAAACAAACGCATAAACGCGGCTCCTTTGCACAGACGAGGCTTGATGGCCGCCAGCTAGCGCGTATACCACCCGTGAATCTTCCAGCTCTTCTTTTGAGCCGTCCGTGAAACGCCGACGCGATCAACACGCGCGTCCACGGTACAACGTACACGCGGACGATCGGGGACCAATCGCTACAGCTTCTCCCGGAGGGAATAAACGCGGGACCACCGGTCGCCGAGAGGACGGCGACCGTCGCCGACACGGTTGAAACCGTGCCAAACCTTCCGGCGACACACGCACGCGTTTTCACGCGTTTCCCCGTGTCTGTACGCGAGGGATCTCGCGCGCGCGCGCCGCGAGCAGTGCCACCCTTATGCACGCGCACGTGTGTAAACGACTCCCGAGGCTTGCGACCGCCGACGCCGCCGCGGCTCGCGGTTTGAGGTCCACCGGATTATTAAACGACGGAGAGAGCTACGACGAACGTTTTGCGGCAACTGCGCTGGCCGAGGTTCGGTGACTTGGAACAAGGATTTTTCGGCTGGCGATTCGCGTTCTCCACGGTTTGCGAGTATTATTTTTGGAATAGCTTCATGTTTCAGATAATTAAATCGAGTATACGTGAATATTATGGATCTTCGACGCGAAGAACGTGTTTCAGTCGATTGATAGTGGAAGATTCAGATGGGTCTCGAGTTTTGATCGTTTGCGAGCCAAAGGAATCGAGAGTTTCGATAGTTAGAGCATCGTTGAACTTACTCGACTTGGATCGCGGCTCTCTTGGTCCGTCCACGGTGACTTTGATGGCTTTGGTGTACGTGGCTATTTGAAACGGCACTGTGCTGATCTGTATGGTCAGGGAGAACGACTTTCCTGTAAGAAAGAAACGAACGTGCGGTTAGTTTCCTGCCGATGTGTCCCAGACCGCTGGTAGATCATCCAGATTTCGGCGGAGACACTGACCTCTCCCGCTACGACCGACGAATCTGAGATCGTTGAACTTCGCGACCTGGTTCTTCATGATCGCGGTGCAATTCCTGAGCTCGCCGCAGCAGTTCTCGTCGTTCCCGGCGCGTATGGTGACCAAGGTGCCGTCGTTGACCTCGTCGAGGGCGACGACCGTGAAGGCCACGGGCAGCGATTTGTTCGACCTCCAGTGTGACGGTAACGCGCTGCACAGGATGGACGGACTTCCGGTCCTCACGAGATCGCAGTGCACCTGCAGCGACTCGCGTATCGCGTTGTAACTCTCCATGCCTAATGGTCCTTCCGGTAGGTGCATCGTTCACCGCTCAGCCTCTCTCACTCTCCTCCAATACGGGGAAAGAAGACAACAACCAACTAGTCCAACTTGTGTATCGATAATCCTGGCGCGCACAATGGTATCCTCTGCGAGTCACTCCGTAAAATGTTCGAGAGAAAAAGTCCCGGTCACTGCATATCCCCAACAAAGAAGTGCACTCGGAACACCGAAGTCCAAACGGGAACTAAAGGAAACGAAAGAAAGAAACACCGAAACAGTATCGTCCGAACGATGTTCCTTGTTTTTCGTAGCAGTCCGTTGGGAATATTTGAAAACGCGGTGGCCGAAGGAACGTGCGTTGTTCCTCCCCTACGCTGTAATCACTGTAGGAAACTTCGGTACTAACACGTAAGGGATCGCTGGCAAATAATTCGTGCAACCGAACCGACGCGCACTCGATGCCGGCTGAGCGGATTCTAGTTTTTCGCGGCCGCAGCCGCAGCTATTTAGAGGGGATTTTTATCCCCTCCAATTTTTCCGGAGCCCCACCCAGGCCAAGCGCGTCGACCAATGAGGACGGCGGTCGTGTTGTGGCCTCCGCGGCTCGCCGCCTTCGCCCCTAACCAGGCTTAGGGGGTGCCTTGCGAAAGGGGCTGCCAGCTTGCTGCCTCTCTAGCCAAGGCTGGCTTGCGCCTCCGCTCTTCCTTACCATCTTCCCTCTCTCGTCACGCGACCCTCTATTTGTCCCACTCTCTCCCACCATTCTCCCGCTCACCCTCTCTCACTCTCTCTCTCTCTCTCGCTCCCTGCCACGCTCGCTCGTCCAACAGTTCGCTCTCTACCGTCCAACGCCGTTGTTTCCTCTTTCTTTCGCGCGAGCTTTTCTATCCTGTTCTCTCTCTCGCTCTCTCTCTTTCTCTCTCTCTCTCTCTCTCTCTCTCTCTCTCTCTCTCTCTCTCTCTCTCTCTCTCCGCTGTGCGCTTTCATCCCCTATAAAACCGTTTCGGTTGCAATCCTCGCGTCTCCTTCTGATTCAACCCCGGTCCATTCTCTCTGGTTTCTTGCCGGTAGGTATACACCCTGCCAGCCACGCTTACGCGACGACGGAAATTTTCACGCGCACGTGTTCCGACACCCCCACCCTCTCGACCTCCACGCTCCTACGATCCCATGCCGCCACACGTTTCTTGACCTCCGTGGAGATCCCCGCGGCCAAGGAGGAACTGGAGGCTGCAGGTGGACCGGCTCAACGAGGATCTATGGGGTTTCGTGTTTGCTCATGACGCTTGGGGTTGTTGGAAGGGATTTCTGTGTCTGAAATATTTTCTTCGATAAGTCGATTCCTCGGTGTGGTATTTTTTCGATGAATTTTAGCTGTGTTTATAATGGTATTTTGCGTGTGGGTGATACTGTCGAATTTTTTTGAAATGTATATTTATAGCTTGTTTATTTAGGTGTACACCGCTTTTTAATTGAGTGATTCCGATGCACACGTGTTGAATGCTTTTGCCAACGAAAATGCAGGAATTTCTTTGTTTTTATTGAGTTACTCCAGGTCGGGTACGGCGTGTATACCTGAGCCTCTAGGTCCACTCCGAACGATAATAGGCGGATAATACTTTTCTCTCTGCAGATAATTTCACCGTTTTACTGGTTCGAAATTATTTATCTTTTAACTTACTTCGACAGTTAACGTGATCATTGCCTCCGATATTTCTCTCTGTTTGTCTCTGATATTTCTTCTTTAAGTCATCACTGTATTTGTATACCTGCAACAAATTACAGGTAAAATTTTCATGGAATTTATTTCTGGTACCTTTCACTGATTCAATAACCTACATTCTTTAGAATTAAATTAATCCGTGATTGTTTCTATGAAAATTTCTCCTCATTCATTGTGAACTAGTTCATCTGTTCTTTTCCCGAGTGACATTATCTTAACCCTACTAATCGACTCAAAGGAAAGAGGTGTAACTCCTGTTCACGCTTTCGGTAAATCCGGATAATCCTGCGATTAGCGTTCTATCAACAGTAGACCAATTTATTATCTACGCTCGGTGTAAGTCGCTGGAACTACAATATTTGGACAGGTCTTGACACGAGTCCTTCCTGGGGTGCCTTTTCTGGTACTCGACTAACGAGAACTTTCCACATTTCTACATAAAGTTATCAAACCTTGATAATACAAATATTCTCATTCTCTATCTTCTCTCATATACAGACTATTCGAAACTTAACTTCACCGTGAGAGTAAATTTAACAATTACTCCTAAGAAACTTAAACTTAATTGAACGCCACGTATTCTTCAATTTTTTGCATAATACATATACAGGAAACATTTAATTGTACAACACACATTCTCTTTACGATTTGATTTGTACGATTGCAATTAATAATATTTGTTTGAATTATTTGATTTGCATTTTGTACATCCTAGACGATAGAACGACTGATAGTAAAAGTTTTCAAGTCGTATCGTAGGCTATGTAAACAATGACTGTCACTGAGAATAATAATTACGCATACAATTCCGTAAAACGCATTCTATCACCAATTTTGCCCATAAAAATATGAATACTCGTATCTTCTTACTAAAGCATTTCCAGGTATAAATTTATATGAACTTTTTTCATCCATTCGATTCGAGCAATCTATAATACAAATTTAGCCCCGACCTTCCTGGACAACTTATATAAAAGAATAGGAAAATCTTCCTTTAAAAAGGATACATAAAAGCAAGGGGCACGTGTAACGCATCACTTATTTTATAAATAACACCCTGTATTAACCCGGACCTCTGTAATCCCGTACTTCCCCAATAAAAATCCTCGTCGAAACATACCCTCAAAAATAATCCCCGACCATACTAAGTCGGACATTCCAATCGATTTTCCATTCAAAGAAAGCTCATTAACTCCCTTCGGACAAGCCTCACCGCGCAATAAAAATACCTTAATCACCGACGCACAATGTCCGAATAAAACATTTTAAAGCCTGTGTCTCATGGATCGAAAAGAAAAAAGTGTATTCGACGTTCGAAGCAAGTTTCACGTGGTCGGGTCTGTTTGCGTTAACGGTCACCGTAGTTTATTAAGGTATGAGGATCGACGACCGGCCCCGGGCCCAATATTTGGACAGAAATTTGTGCGGCAGCTCTGGGGGGTCCGTTGAATCGGGGAAATGTTGGGGTCGCTGCGAGAGGGGGGAGGGACAGGAGATTTATTGGGGTGTGTCCGAGGTTCATTTCACCGATTTTCACGCAAAAGAGGCACGGCGATCTAGCCCTTTTGGCGGAAACTCGAAAGGACAGGTCGTAAAGGTCCGCGTTGGCCGTGCACGAAATTCGAATCGATCTTGACGGAATCCAAACCCTTTGACTTTCTGGGTCAGCGTGTCGTTCACGGGGCTTTCCTGCGAGATTTACAACGAAATTGCACTCGCACACTTTGCCACCCACCTTTCACCCCGGCACGCTGCAAAAGAGAAAGGGTTTAACGAGGCCAGATTAAATTTCCGGATCACGCGATTTCTCCGCCCGTGCACCGCTTTTTTTTTATTTTCATTTTGCTGCCGCTGGAGCCGGAGCTCTGCCGCTCCTGGCTTCTAGCGCCACGGCATTTAGCAACCGTTGGATTTTTCTTTTTCCTTTGATCGTTTGATCGACGGTCTTGAAGGAGTCGATTGGTTCGATCGAAAAGCTGGTTGGAACAATCATCCCTTAAGTTTGTTCTTATGGAGTTTCGATTAATTTTATGTGTTCTTATGGAAATTCTTCAAAGAACTGTCTTTACTGTGTCAGCAGAAATGTTACACTTTCGATTTTATATTTTCTCTTAGAGTTAGTTCTGCCGTAGACGTCGAGCTACTTAGAAACATTGTGCTCGAAGAATGAACTTCTTAGCTTCGAAGCTTCTCCAGAGGAAACATGATACATATAGGTTTTGAAATTTCTTCTATGGTTGTCCTACGAAGGGCACTTTCTCATTTTTTTATTGAAACGTGAAAATGGGTAACTGGGACGAGGGTGTAAGCTTTCTCGCCTCGGAATCGTCGCAGATGCTCCGACGAAGAATGAGGAAAAAAATTCACGCTACGAGTAGGGGGTGAAGTGAAAAAAATAGGGTTAATCCGGTGCTAATATACCGATGGACGCGTCGGAAATAATCCTCCGAGGGAAACGTGACCTAGGGACGCTCGGGTACGCGTGAAAGAGCGAAATTTTGGGTCAGCCTATCCGTGTACTTTTATTTAGAAATTAGCCTGTGTAGTTTTACCTCGAAACTAGCCTGCGTACCTTTGAGCACGAGTATACTAGCCACGATCGGCAATAAAGGTTCCGAAACTGGACCTTTATGGATGGTGGTCCCTATTGAAGGGATACTGACAGAGGCGCAGTTTTACCATAGGAAGTCACCCCTGAAATCAATTTAAAAGTATAAATTGCTGTTAATATAATAACGGCAAAAATACTGTTGGCTTTCTGCAAACGAAAACCCTATTTCGAGCGTAATTCGATTTGACTTGCCCCTCGCTTTGTTCCGAAGGGTAATTTCTCTGTCTAAAAATAGCGCATTAAAGTACCATCGAAATATATTCTCGATTATATCATTTAGAAATATTTCATTATTGCCAATAAACTGCTGCATTTCGTCGAGTAGTAATAACTCCAATATCCCACGCTGCGCGACGTAAAATCGGTGATAATAAATGGCAAAAAGCGCAAGAACAATGTAGCCCGATCACGCGTTCTCTGCGTTATTGCAGAAACTCAGCCGATCTTGCCAGAATTTTTTAAACGCGTTGTTAATTCCTGCAAAGCGTGCTCCTCCTTGAAGTAGACGGAGCAAACGCGTGACGATCGGCTGCGAAACAGGAAGCGCAATTAATTAGTACTACCCCGTAGGGAGCCGAAGACAACGGAGTGAGGGCATTTCGCGTAACGAGCCCGGGCGTAGGACTAATTTCTTAAAACGTCCCGGCACGTCGGGCTTCCGTTTCCTCGCCAGTGCCCAGCAAAAGGCGGCTGCCTTCTTTTGTCCCCTGATAAAGCCTAGCGCCGTGCCTCGGACAAAGACAATGGCACTCGTATGCACGAGCGACGATGCAACTCGGAGAAAAAACGAACAATGTCGGGAAGAAAGAAAGGAAAATGATGAAACGCGGACAGGAAGGTGACGCTCGGGCCAATGTCGTCGTTTGATCCTTGGCCGAAAGTCGCTTTCAATTCACCCGGGTCCCGATAGTTTTCCCGGGCAAAGTGTTTGGCCACTCGTTAGACGGGAAACGCGGAAGTTGGATTAACTTTGCGTTGCGTAAAATTACACAAAGGGTCGGCGGTAGGGCCAGCTTGCAGTAAAAGGCTGGATTACGACTGTCGCCGGCGAAGTTTAGTATAAATGGCACTTTGAGCGCGGCCTCGTGCACCGGTTACTTTTTTCCGGCGCGTCTGAAAGCCCGGACGCGCGCCGTTCCGCGTTTCCATTCCGCGTCCGTTCTTCGGCGAGCCCGCCGCGGTTTTTTCGAGTTATTAGCTTCCTTTTGAGAACCCCGACCCTCCGCGTTTCTGGATACTTGCGCGGTGTGCTTCATAACTTATACACGCGCGTACGGGAGTAATGGAAAAAGCTTGCAGCGCGTAAAAAGTTATTTTTCGATGCACCGCTGCCTTGGGATTTTCGAGCTTCGCGAATCGAGAGTCTCCCGTATATTCATCTAATACGACAATCGACATACATCATTTCAATAATCCCTAATTCTACAAAATACCTAAACTTTCCCTAATTCGAAGACTGAAGCTTTCGATCGCACATTCAATCCATTCAACCGATTCCTTCGTGACAACCAATGAACAGAATAATTCACACGATCCCCGGTAAATCCAACAAGAAATCCCAGAAATTTGAGAACCGCTGCTCGAAGTGCTCGCCAGAAGCCCTCTGTCAAAAAAGAGCATCGAAAATATTCACCGGCAACATTTTTCCAAACGTGACTCGGACAGTCTCGCGGCGGACGGTGGAGCCAGAAGTCTGACCAAGCCCCGAAAACTTGTTGCTCGTCGCGGAGCCGAGAGGGGGTGCAATTAAAGGTATCGTCGGCTCCGGTATTTTCAGGCTGGCTCAAGTAACTGCGAAGTGCGAGGCGCACTTTTCGGATACTGGGATGGTGGAACGAGAGGGAACGAGAGGAACGCTCTCGTCTCGCGTGTTCCCGACGTCGGTGGGTGGGGAACGATGCACGGGAAGCGGCGGGACGGGGGGTGGCGACGGAGGGGCGAGAGGTGGAAGAGCAAGCACGGGGCACAGAAGTTAACACGGGAGCGTGCATTGTGTGCGGTGAGCGAGCCGGAAGCGTCGCCATACTGCGTATCGCCCCGCGTCGCTTTTGTTTCCGTTCTCGTTGCCCCGATCGTTTTCTGCTCCCACCTGTGCGCACCCCTCGTCACTCCGCCGACTGCCTACGCCCCCTTTTGTTTCGCCGCCTCGTCTCTTTCGCGGATCCCTCTCGCCGGAGGAACGCGCTTCCACCGGCGAGTTTGTCGGCCGATAAAGGGAACCGGTGTGTACCCTTGCTCTCTCGCCCTTTCAACACACCCCCTCCCGAGACTCTCTTCTTTTCTCCGCGGCTCTTGATTATTTGCTTGTAACGTGGACTCCGTGAGAGTTCCAGTTATTTCTGTGTTTCGGCGAGTTTTAGGGGTTGAGGTGAGAAGTTTGTGAAGATACCTTCCTCTTGATTCTTCGTTGCTTCGAGAGGGTTTATAAAGGTTTGACGGTGATTGTTTCTAATTTCGATGGAAACGATTCATGTGAGATAGCTTGAGCCACAAGATACTCGCGAGATAAAGATTCTCGAGGATTAATTACGAGGAGAAATTAACGTCTGTTTTCCCCACATGCGATTCCTAACGCAAACAACAAATCACTGTAAACGATCTTCCAACGCCATTCCCAGGCACCGGTACCAATCAAATGACTCGAAAGTCCGCCGGCAAAGTCCCAAGAGAAATATTATGCACTCGACGGCGAGCCTCCAAAAACAAGGGTCCGTCATCACGCGGAGCTGTCATATCAACGCCCCAACTGCTGAAAAAGATAGCGGAAGGGTGGCCCGAAGGAGCACGGCCGGATGGACCTGGAAGTCTGGATCGAAGCGGGTACATATGGGTGTGAAACGGGGTAGTAGGTACACAGTGTCCCCCACCCAGCTTTTGTTCGTGTACACTGGCGGGTTTAGATTTAGTGTAGGTGTACGCGCGTTGCGCTCACCCCCTTCCCTTCTCTCACTCACTCACTCTCCCTCTCTCCCTCTCTCTCTCTCTCTCTCTCTCTCTCTCTCTCTCTCTCTCTCACTCTCTCACTCTCTCATTCTCTCTCTAGGTTGCGTTGGGTTGCGCGGGGGGTGCGAAGCTAGGCGCTCTCGCCTCGCTCGCGTTCGAGAGGGGTGCGTCCCGAACACGTGACGCCTGATTCATACACAGACTGCTACGGAATCAATTTGTAATCTTGACTCGAATTAAGGACGACAGAGGGGTGATCGGTGAGGGGCGGCGCGGGTTGCTGTGTCCCCGAGGAGAAGGGCGGGAGGGTGGCGGCGGAGGGTGGTCGGATACGTTTATTGGGAAGCGAGCCTGGCATTTGGTCCGAGAATGTGGCACGGCTACACTGGAATCTGAACCGCCTCGCGCGCTGAGAGCATTATAGTCTGGTTGTAGGTTATTAGGTGCGTTGGCTAATAGGCATCGATATCGGGTATTAATGACAGGTAACCAGACGGTGATAATGGGTATCAAAGGGCGGTGTTTCAGCGCGACGCGGGGAATAGTAATAGCGGCTTTTACCTTGTTATTTAATCAATTGCCGTCGTACCTCCGCCTACTGCCGCGCTTTTTCAGCCGTCGTAATGGCCGGCCCGGCGGAATAGAGGCATCAGCCAGGCCCTCGCCCAGTTTCGGCTGATTTTTAGCTAATAGAGACCCCGGTTTGTAATTAGCCGACCCGGGGGTCTTTGTGGCGCGATGATGAAGCTCTAGCTGGGTCCCCGTGTCGCAAAAATAGCCGCGCGATGGTACGTTCCGGCCGCTACGGGAGATATGCTGGTTTTATTCTGATGCCGCAGATTTCGCGCGGAGCTTGATGGAGGTTTTAATCGGTTTCAAGATTAATTCAATTGTTTGGGAATATTTTTATTTGGGATACTACTGAATTGGATCATTAAGATTTCATTATGATCGTGAGAAGATTAAATCGGTGGTTGGTGTGTTTTTTCTTTTTAATAGGTATTGTTTCGTATTTTACGACGAGAACACGCAAGTTCTGTAGATGAAATAAAAATTTTGTTGATATTGGAACGTCTAAAATATTAGAGTACGTTGAACTTTTAGGGTTCGATGTGTTCGTGATATTTCATTCCCGATCGGGGTGTGAATGAATCCAGACGGAAATCTCTGCCGGTCAATTCGCAGGAAGCCGTGTGTTTTTGAGATCTCTTGTAGCACCGCGTTCGTCGCATGATCGATGCCCTGGGGCCATTATTACTTGCAGCCCCTTACGTAGTATTGTTACGGACCCCATACGGCGCGGCCGCGTGGGGTGGGACGCAACAGAAGAACGATGCGTGTGGAAAATCGACGCTACGTGACAAATCGTAATTGAACAATTTCAGTTTGACGCGCCCCGCGATTGGACAGCGTCGGATCTTGGATCTGGTTGATCAACGCTTCCCAAGACTCATTGTCGTCATCCCTTAAAAATACCCCTTACGAACTATTACCGACTCCGCGGGCGCGTTCGTTTAGGGGTTGTTAATCTCCGTGAAATGACCCATAGAATTTAATTAATCCAAATGAAACTGCGGCACCCTCTTCCTCGATAGAAACAATCTTTTAATTAATTGACTGTAATTTATGACAATAAACATGTTCCACAAATAATACAGGTTTCTCCTCGCAACTAATATTTTACTGTCAAACATTGCAGGTTAACGTCAGCGACGAACGATTCGCGTTCAATTCCGTTCATCCACCCCCAACGGTCCACCCCCTCGTTTCGAGAAGTCTCGAATCGCCCTGGGGTGCGATCATGTGCTACGAATTCGACCGACGCGTTTACGTCGGCCAGGTCTCCATCGGCCAAGATGGCTACCGGAAATTGCTCGGTGACCTTACTTAGGACTTAGCAGTAGGACTTAAGGGGACCGTCGAGATGGGCGAAGGGTTGCCATATCGCAGGAGGCCATGGAAGGCGCCATTAATGAGGTAATAGTACAGGGGAATCCGAGTCTGTTTCATCCGAGCTTGATGAGGCGTCCCGAATTACATTGTCTTCGACGGTCATTTCGTTATGGGGTGGCTTCTAATGTTCGCCGGAAGCGTGAACAGCGGTCGTACGAGCGGTTTGCGTCGTTGCTTCGTGATTTAGCACCTTTAGGGTGGATTTTAAACTTTTCACAGCCACGAACAGTCGAGTAAGCACCAAAATAAATATTCCGTTAACTTCTCTTCACCCTTTCTTTGTCAAATAGAATAGAACTTCATAGATTTCCTATGAAACAGATTTATCTTCTACAAATTAGTTGATCAATTCCCTCGAAGAAGAAAGCTATTCAGTTTCTGATTTAAAACACTACTTTGTTAGAAGAAATAGTCGGGCAAAAGTGAAAAACGAAACACGAGGGATAAAATTAATCGAACACCGTGGGAAATATTAATTAATTAATTCATCTGGTGAAACGAGCCCCGTCGAGGCAATCACTGCGCGAAAGACACCGAAAAAGGGATGAAATCGTGATCGAAGGGGACGGCGCGGTCGGCGGGCGGAGTGGAGGGATAAAAATTCGCGATCGAACGGTGCGCGGCAGAGCTGCTTTTCGCAAAAAGTAATGACGGCAGCGACGATAATAATCCGTTTAATTGGCGCACCGACCAAATCCAGGCACAATGGGATTAATTTGAACCAACAGCACTGTTCGCAGCGGCGGCCGGTGCCTCTCCACCACGCATGATTTATTTTATTAGAGTAGCTGCGCTTCAATCAAACAAGCTGGCCATCATTAGAATCGTAAAATGCATCCCGGAACGATGCACCGACGCGAGACACTAATGAGACATGGATTAGCGGTTATGGGTCTCGTTCGAATGAATAAAAAAAAAGAGAGACGGAGAGAGAGAGAGAGCAGGAGGAGAGAAGAAAAAAAAACAGGATGGGAAAAATCGAGGGGAACAATACGCGCGAAAGAATCCTCACTTCATTCGCGGCGCTGAAATTGCGTACGATATCCCTCCAGATAAATCAGACCTTTATTGTTCAAATAAAGAATTCGATTTCGCGTCAGTTTAATGCGAAATGAGCGAATATTAACGACGAGTGGTGGACATTTTTATTTTTCTCCACTCGACATCGTGTAGAACATGTTTTCTACAACATAGAACAGAGGATTCACTTCGAAATGTACTCGTTTCAGCTTTTTTAAGATTTATTTATAATTTTCTATTGCTTTAGATTCAGAAAGGAAAGCGTCTCGAAACATTTTTGATAGGAAGAAAGGAAATTTCCATGTTTATTCAAAATTCCACGACGATAAGGGGCGATCGTCGCGAATATTTCCCAGCCGAAGACTCTCGCACGAGTGTTAATTCCATTTTAACACGTCATTTTAACTACCCCCTAAGACCGTTGCCTTATTTCATGCGCGTTTCGCAGTCTCTACGTACAGGCTTCAAATCTCTAAACTTGCCCCATTTATAATGAACTGCGAGTCGATTAACATCGATTGGCCGCTGCAGCTTCGACAAGCATCCCCCACGATCTACCAAAAATCATCCCCCTTCCGTCACTCCCGAAACACGCTAAAGAAATGATCCTCGGGAAAACATTTCTTTTTCAATGCCTCGATCATCTACTTCATCATCCCCTCGATAAATACCGTTCCAATCGTCCACCCTTAACCCAACCCCTAATTCCTTAAGCATCAACTTTCACCATGAGAAGACCAGGCGCAAACATCGATGCTCCACGGATTATTCCTGCCTCCGCACAAATTCGTAATCTCTCTGCAAACCATGCACAATACTCCTCAATGAGATCGGAGGTAGGAAAAAAAAGGGAGGAACTTGATCGCGGAGGAAGGATGACACGAAATAGTCGAAAGGATTACCAGAAGTGGATTCTGGCAGCGATCACAAGCAGAAAAGAGGACGGACCGCCGCGACGTTGAAGAGGAGTGGCAAACATTTACCGAGTCTCTATCTTGCGGCGCGGAGAACCTTGTACGTTTCTCTATGAGAGGCACGGGGTGCTTCATGGTGCCCCGCAGATAAACGTTTGTGTGTGCAAACATAACCAGAGGGGTCGTCTTCGGCCCCCCGAACAATGGGAGCGACGGAGACAGTGTCTATGGGAGGGAGATAGCAGAAAAAAAATACATATTATTCCCATGACATACCCAGACGCGGTCTTTGTGCTTTTTGACGTGTTAATCGTATAGGTCGTGCAGCCAGGGATGAATTATCCGGGGTGGAAGGTGGAAAAAAGGAGAGGAGCAGATGCGCGCGTCGACTACGCGCTCGTGGGCATTCGTTCGAAAATTTCCCGGCCTCCTCTCGAAACTGTTTCCCTCCAACGGTCCAGAGTTCGTTGAAAATGCTCTGTTGAGTCCGGAATCGGGCCTCGGAACGAATCCGCGGTCGGGATGAATGAACCCCTGCGTGTTCGGACCGCGAGGATGCGAATAATTGTGTGCTTCGGAGAACTTAATTTTTTTGACAAGCTTCTTTGATTATATAATAGAGAATTATACTTTGAATCGATTCTAAGTATAGATTGTAAACAGGGATGAGTAAGTGAAAGAAGAGCGAATAGAATCTATAATATAACGAAGGCAGTAATAAGATAAATTATTATGGTTAATAATCATTTTGATACATCAAAACATCTTTGTTCTTTAACCCTTTGCACTCGAGAGATGACTCTCCACTTGATTTCATACAGTGAAACTCTAACATTTGATATTTAATATTATACTTCGTATAATGCATCAATTTGAGAAATATTGAAATAAAATAGCCTTGTTCCTCGATGTACACGTGATTTCTCTTCTAGTTGCACAAAATATCGTCTTTATCTCATCAGAGAATGTTCAAGTATCTCTAGTGAAAAACTTTCTGATAGGATACAGGTGATCTTCTTTGAAACTAATTAATGAGAAAACATATATGAATTAAGAAGGAAAGATATTTCAATATTCCACGTATTGATGCATTACAAAGTAACGATGCAGCACAAAGCTTAATATTATATGTAAGACTTTATAATTTTGCTGTATCAAATCAGGTGACTAAGCGTCATCTCTCGAGTGCAAAGGGTTAATTGATATGACTTCCGTTCAGTTAATTTCAAAAAGTAATCTCATCAGAAAGTCGAATGTTTCTATTGAAGCAGTTTCAAAGGGTTGAAGGGTATTCCAGATTGAAGAAGGCGGCAGTGATGGTTTCCATGAAATCGAAAGTCATTCCGACCACCGTCAAACGAATGAAAGCCAAACACGCCTCGTCGTGCTCAAACCTCAGCCACCAGAAGCCAAACACTGTCCCCTCGGCAAACATTTTCGAAACACCGCCCAGTACTAACAATTATTCTCTTAATTACCCGCCCGCCTTCGATTGTCCCAGCGCGCTTCCCATTCATTAGAATCGTCTGAGACGCCAGCCGAGCAATGTCTTCGGAGTTTCCCGCTTCCTCGGGCAACCCTTTCATCGACTCTTTGTTCGAGTGTTCCACCCTTTCCGGGAACGTGAATGCCGATGGGAGTGGCGACAACAAAAACGCGCGACGAAGTGAAACCGATCGCCTCGGCAAACGAACCCTTATCCTCACGAGGATTATTGTTCCGCGAGGAAAATCGGATTCGAGGGAAATTACTGGTAGATCAGGTGCGTGGGACTATACGGCACGATCTGTTTGCTGAAAGGCTCGCCGTGCAACCGTTTAAACACGGCCTGAAGGAATTAATCGTGTCTCTTTGGGGCTTTAGGAAATTGTTCGGTGAAAGCTGCCGGTGACCCGAGGCTAGGTAACAGGCTTCCGTGGCGGAACCCTACGAAGTTTGACCAACCCGAGCCATCTGTCGTTACGAGAGTGAACCAGGCTCACGTGTATGTGTGAGGGCGGAGGGGTAGCTTTTGAAGATGCACGAGGGTTGGAAGCTGGAGAGACTTTCTCGATGAAACTCACGTCTTCTGTTGCATGATTCATGTCTCAGTGTTTTTATTATTTATCTAGATCCTTAGAGATACCAGCTGATTAATCCCTTGACGTACTATTTACTTTCACTACTAAGCTGATCTAATATTTTACCATCGACAATTTGCAAGAAATACAAGAAAACTGTCCATTCTACTTCAAGTAGAAATGTCATTTCAAAATAATACATTGATAATAGCAAAATAGTTGTTTATTTTGATCCGTGGGTAACGGACAGCATTGACTGTTCTTAAATTAGTCTAGAAATGTTTATCTAACTTGCTTTGCATACAGAACATCTCTTAGATATGTGTAAAATCTGCAGCGATAGGTAACATACTTTCATTAACACATTGCGTACTGGCTAATTTTCAGAAAACTGAATTGATGGCAATTTTCATTGAGGTCAACTTATATCACTATACATAGAAAAACTCAGATATATTGTTATGTAACATATATTAAATACATAATCAATTCGAATGAAATTTTATATTTTCTTCAATGCTGTGGTAATTAGCGAAGTTGCATACCTAAGTGTGTTAACCCCTTGGCCTATGGTATATTTCTCAACTCTGGTCGATACAGCTGCTTCGTCATTAATAATTTATTGGAAAAAGAGAAAAATTCTAAGCATACATTATGCCTATATTTCCTTTTAAGCATAATAGTTGATTACAGAGGAATAATATTCACTTTGATTTCGAATTAACTGAGTAATACATATATTTGTTGAATCATGTTGAAAATCTTCACCACGAGTCTAACTCGTTGTAGGTCATGGTGTTAACTCCGGTATTATCGAAGTTATCAAAGCAACAATGGCAATCTTCCTATATAAATACTTCAACGTTATTGCAAAATAACGAACTCAACTTGAAAATACTATTTCCATATTTTCATCATTCACACACTGCAAATCTGTCGAAAATGTCGAGATACTGCAGCAAAAGCCAGGGAAACTCACGTAGGCATCAAGATCAGTGCTCTGAAGATCCGTCTCCCTTGAATAATGGAATCCACGGGTGCCCCCACGGGAAAACAATTTTTTCTCCGCGCAAACGAACCAGATAGGAGCGACACACGCCGTCGGAGGGGCGGAAGAGAAGAAAGCAGAAGACTTCCGCGATCCTGCACTCGGACAGCGTCCTGGAGTGGTGGGCCCGACTCCATTGTTGCGAATCGTTCACCTGATTTAACGCGGACACTGCCGCCCCGGGGGGAGTGATACCTGACAGATGTTTGGGGATTCCGAGTGCACTCGGTTCCGCAACAGCGACCCGCGACTTTGAAGTAGCCGTCTACTCCCGATCTTCGTGGCGGCTGTCGGATCTTCGATCCTAGACCTCGGACCCCTGTGAATTCCTCGCTCCAGCCGATCGAACCTACTAAGACACGTCTTTTCACACTCAAATCTTCACGTTTTTTTTGTCTTCCAGAATGCTGGACTCTGGCACAGCTGTTCAGGCGATCGCGCTAGGTTAGCGTGTTACGTGACTCTCTGGCTTCGTTCTTGATGTCCTCGCCGCGGTTTCGCAGTCAGCTGTCTACGGTTTCGCACACTATGCGGTTCCGGTGTCTCTTATCCCACTTTCGGTTTCGTTACGGTGAAAGTTGGTAGTTAGTTGGAAAAGGTCGGAATCTCTGTTCAGCGGTGGTTCGTGTTGTTAGATTGCGAATGTTGAGATTTAGAGGATAGATAGATTTCTAAGTATCTTCTCATTCCACGTTCCTTATAAAAATATATTCCTTTTTTCCCGTACGTTAAGACACTTTATCAATGCTCTATCCCCTATGCAATCCACTAATATCCCATACGATCATGAATATTCATAAATATCTTTACAACATCCATCATGATTCGCTGTTACAATTCCCCCGGCCATCTTCCAGTACGGGACAACTTCGTTTGCACATAATATCTATAACCTCTAGCCGGGCCTTTGTCCCTGAAAAACCAGTTTATCGGGCGAACAAAAAGCGGGACCGTCCAGCGTTGGAGACATCGATCGGATCGGGAAATTTCATTTGCAAGGATCCATTGATATCGACGAAAGGATATCAGGATCGGCTCGGTGGGAAGGTCCTAATTGGTAGTCACGGGCCGTAGCTAGCTATCGGCATTCACAGTAGAACGGGAACGGCCGCGTAAACCGGTAATTCCATTGCGTATGAATCGCGAAACGCCTGGCCCGGATGCACCGCCGTTGCAACTGCATCCGCGTCTCTTCCCCCGCCCCCACCCTCGCCCCCTGCCCGCCGTCTCTCGCCGCGATCCTGGAAAGTTATATCGAGTAATCAGCGGGGCATTGTTTTACGAGCCGGTGAATCGGAACGACGATTGAAACGGCGATCTCGATGATGGCCGGCCGGACTAATCTGCCGGGAAGAGGCGAATCGGTAGCGAGAGCATTTTTCGCGGCGGCCGCCGCCACCACCACCGTTCCAGAAGTGGCTGGCCACCGGCCAAATCGTCGGAACTTTCGCTCGGAAATTCTGCCCGGGACCTTGTTTGAAAAATATTTCATCGCGTAGGGGCCGCGCGCCCTGCGACCGGCGCGTAGCGGCGCGGCGCGGCGCCCGTTAGGTTGACTTTTTCGGCAGCCGCCGCGACCGGGCGACTGAAACACCTTCAACAGGTGGTGTTTAAGTTTCTGGAATTTAATAAGCCCCGGCTGAATGGAACGCGAACCACGCCGGCGGACCTCTTGTCTCCCCTCGCGCTATTTCTTTTTTCTCTGTCCGGCGCCGCATAGTTGCAGGATTTGTTCGCTCGCAGCGGGCAGTGGGGGCACCATTGTCCTTCCGCGTTTAATCAGAGATTTTTCCAGCGTTTACAGTCTTTGTCGTTTGAATCTCCTTCGGGGAATTGGGAATTGTGTCCCGTTTCTGCTTGATTTTCTTTTAATCTCTGTTATTTAATCTTCTATTGTACTGGTGTTTCAAACTGAAATTCTGGCTGTCTCGTTTTATTTAAGCCGTGGATTAATTATACGCGACACGTGTTGTCTTGCGTTATTATCGTTTATTAGGAAATTATCTTCTTCCTGGCAGTATAGGGAATCAAACGTCACTTTGACTCATTTCTTCCCGCGATCCTCCGCGGAGACAATATTTCCCGCTTCAACCGCCCCCGAAGAAATAATAAAACGCGGTCGAGCCGGGAAACAGCGGCGGTTTCGTGCGTGACGCAACGGTCAACCGGCGTGGAATTATTTTGTTTCATTTTACTTTACGGCTCCATTTGTTTATTGGCCTAGCCGAGCGCGTCGATATTTACGCGCGCGCGGTGACGGCGAAGTGTGCGCGCGGGGGTTAGGACGGTCGTGTGTCGTCGGATCACTTTGAGGATATTTGTCGGATCGTTGGCCAGACGGCGGGGGCCGTCGTGCCGTTGATTAGCGGTCGAATCAGTCGTAATTGTCTGTAACCGAAACAGAATTATCGATCGATCCCCTTTAGCGGCGAACGCGTTCCCCCGCTTGGCTCCTGCAAGTCGCGCGCGCGAGCCTGCGGTGCGAATTGATAAAAAAGTCATCGCGCTAACCCGCAATCGTAACACCAACGCGTCCTGTAATTACGTTTTTTTTCGCCTCCGCATGCCCCAGCCCCACCGCACCCCCTTCGGGCCGGCGAAACAAGCGGCGCGGCTCGGTTTGTGACTCTGTCCGATCGACCGGGTGTCTTTCGGGCGGTTTTCGCACCGCAATTTCGATGCCCCGCAACGCGGAGCTTTTTTGGGGGATCGTTTGGTCACTGGATCCAGCCGCGAGCAAGTCGCGCTTGTGTTCTATGAACTCGGCTTTTCGATTCTACCCTTCGTTGTTCGTGTATTATGGATAATTAGAATTTCCTCTACTTCTTAAAATTTGTATATTATAATCACGTCTTGATTTCTTGTATCTATTATTAACCTATCTATTTGCACTCGACAGTTTTTCGCTAGAAATATACAATATTCTCCGATGAGATACAGAGGATGTTTGAAACTAATTAACGAGGAAACATATACGAATTAAGAAGGAAAGTTATTTTACTTCAATATTTCACATATTGATGCATGCAAAGCTTAATATTACATATAAGACTTTATAATTTTGCAAATCAAATCAAGTGGAGACTGACAGTCACCTCTCTAGAGCAAAGGGTTAGTATCGAGTGAATTTATATATTGGTTTCTAAACCATCGAAGCTATTTCGCAAAGAAACATATTCTACAATACTCCAACCCGTTTGAAATACTGTATTAATCAAAACCTAAAAGAGGTGGTTGACAGAGTTCAAATTACCAGATACAAAAACACACGCATCCCAGGTTGCCCCAAACTTTTAACCAGTATATCGCGTCCACCGTTTCATCGCGCGCAATTGTTATAAGCAAAGTTACCTGAAGGGGCGGCTGCCTCGCGCCCCTCGCAAGCGAGTGCAGATTCGCAAATTCCGGGCGTTCAATTAAAAACTAAAGTCACCGTGAAAAAGCGCGGCTCGGTCGGAGGGTGGGGGGTGTCATCCGGCCGGTGAAAACCGCAAACGCCACCTCGAAACTTCTCGACGAGGGTGGCTGCACGATAAATCCCGTCTGGCCGCGAGGGGTCGAGCGACAAAACTGCGGAATTAACTCTCGCCCGCCGCTTCCTTCATCCTTGAGACGCTTAATCGCGGTGCCCGCAGCCACCGTACACTCCGCGGAGCCGCTTGGCCATGGAAGAAACCGACCGCCACCCCCACCCCCCGTTTCCCGCGCAAAACACGCGTAGCCGGCCGACAATTCATTTAGCATCGGTCCGCGGAAACTTTATAATCACCCTGTACAGAGTCGCGGGGAGGCATCACGAGGGGTAGTTGGTGAGCCCGGAGGGTCGGTCGAGGGTTCGGCGGGCGAGGAAGGCGCGGGGGGTGGCGGACCGGTCTGACCAGGGGCGGTGGGGACGGACACATATACCTACCCGTGTTAGCAACCCCATTGATCTGGCGGTGGACGCGGCAAAAACGAGCTCGAATAGAGGAAGGGTTGGGGGTTGGCGAACCGTGGCTGATGGTGGTGGGGGAGGCTGGTTAGGGGGATGGGTGGTCGAGTGGGTGGCGGTTGAAAATTTGCGGAGTGCCGAGCTGCACTGGCAGTAACCTCTTCCGTCTCCGTCCCTCTCTCTCTGTTTCTCCCTCTCTCTTTCTCTCTCTCCCTCGTTGCTTCAGCTTTGGTCCTCTTCATCCCCTAATACCTCTCTCTCTCTCGGTGAACGTGTTCCCTCTCTGTTTCTCGAATGGTTCCTCCTCCCTCGTTCCTCTTTATCTCTTTATATCTGGCCGCGTCACCCTGTCTCGCTCTTTCTCCCTGGACGATGCTTTCGTTAGTGGTAGCCGGTGCGGCGGATCGGTGTGCCGCGTTACGGGTAACTATACCCGTCCGCACACACTCGACTGCCCACCCACGCGCACGCACAGGGACACGCACACGCGTGCACACACGGCGAGGGACGGGCCGTGGCTCGCCGGTAACGGTGCGAAGTGGCAACGGTGAAAACGCGGCCTACCCATTCGTCCTGTCGAGATTCGGTCGGTTTGTTGGCCCCGCGATATATGGATGGATTCTGCCAGCCTGTGCTCTCCTCTCTGTCCCTCCGCGCCGCCGTCCTCTTCGCTCCTCGCCCGCACACGCACGTGCATCCAGCCGTACACCCGCGCGGCGAGCCAGCGCCAGCGAGCTGGTCGACTCTGTCTCTTCTCTTCGCGTCCGCCGCGATATCAGCCTGGAGAGACTATCTATTTCACTGGGTTATCGTTACGCTCTACGGGGGTGTGCGCCGCCTCGGCCATCTCCGAGGGGACGACGGGACCGCTCCGTACGCGCTCGTTCTCCGTTGTTTCACCTGCTAAATGAAGGCGAGTGCGAACCCGCCCGGCGATCCGGCGTCAAGTTAAATGGATCCGGAATGGAGGGTTTGGATCAGCGTTGCAGCTGGCTCCGGGATCCTCTTGCTGGATCCTTGCCAGGCTTCGATATACCGATTTTCGTCGATGTGCCTTCACACTGCGAGCGGATTTTTTGGTTGCTTTGCTGACCCTTTGAATGGGTTTCCGGCACACTCATCATTATACTGGTTGTTGTCGATAGTTTGTTTGGCTTCTGAATGGCGTTGGTGAATATTGCTTCCTCGATGCATATCGAATTGGATCCGTAAACATGGATAACAAAACACTTGATACGGTACTGGGGAAATGTAATCTGACCGGTGGGCGGAGAAGGCGTTTAATATATTTTTTATCGTATTCAAGTGATACCGGTACTGTGCATTTCGAACTTTTTGCGTTGGGAATGATTCTCACGTTGAATAGATGTTTGAAGAATTGTTTTACTGATTACGGATTCATTAACATCGTTCGAATGGAATTGTTTGAATGCAGTTGCTTTCGTGACCGTTAATTATTTTGTAGGTTTGTGAACGAAGCAATTGAAGTTTCAGTTGATAATTATAGTAGGTAACTTGTAATTTACAGGAGTCGAATAATGTTACTGTTTACCGAAGCTTTCTTGTTTGACGAATAAAGAAGTCTATCAGTGATTAATGACGTTCGAGCGAGCTCTGTATTCGCCCCGGCAGGTTCATCAATTTTTCAAGTGAAGTTTCTCTTTATTCGCGGAGGGATGAAGTATTAGACACTTGTTGCTAAGGAAGCGATGACAATCCCGAGGAACAAGAATGCCGCACCACGGTCGGCGCCAAAGTTTCCGCGAGTGGAACGCGTCATTTCCTTTCGCCCGGAACGTTTCGCCACTTGTAAAGAGCGACGAGCCCCGGCGTCACAGAGGGAATTCTTAAAAAAAGACGAAAAAAGGCACGGGAAAAACCGTCTCGAATTTTAGCCTGCCATTTCTGAATCGCAGCCGGGGGTTGTCAACTCCCCTTCGATTAAATCCGCCGACGGCCATTCTTTGTGTGACAATTAAACGACAACGAACTTCTATGGAGGCGTGTATTTTAAACAGGAAAATGTTAATTTCCCCTCGTTACGCGTATATTTTCGTCTAACGAGCAGTCGTCACGGCCGAAAAGGAACACGCGTAAATTTTTAATCATTCATCAAAAAATTCCTCGCCCTCGTGCCGTCTGCCTGTCTAATTAAAATTTCCACCGTGTCTTTCACGCAACTCGGAAATAATTTGCAGAATCATTTCGAGCGTTCCTTATCATTAGCGTTTTTGGCACCATACCGGCCGTTCTATAACGATCATTTTTTCTTTTCGCGTGCGTGCTATTAATTACTGACTTTTTCAAATTTACTCTGTCTTAATAGGGCGAGAAACGTCGCGTCCCGTTGTCGCTGAAATTATTTCTGAAGGCTAGTCAGAGGATACGAATTTGATTGTCACACCGGAATAAAAAAGAGTTTCAAATTATCAATTTGTAACGAAACATTCTTCACCATCGAACACGAACAATTATTCCTTAGTACACACAAACGAATCTTCGTACGAAACTACAGAAAACTTAACACCTGCTCACCTACGGAACATTTCGACTCGAAAACCCTTCTGCCATCGACTACAATGAAAACATACCTTCCAATCCGCGTTCTCGGCCAGAGGGTAGACAGTCAACACCGGACATCCACCGTTAAAGCGTGTTCAGCATCAGACGCGCGTAGGCTTGCAAGGAAAATCGAATCGTCCCTTCATTATCGCTCAATTTCATCCACGTAAATGCGGCGTAGCACACAGAACCGGCTCGATGGTGGGGAAAGGAGCGAGGGGGGGCGGTGAGCAGCGGCGGTGGACGGTGGTTGTACGCGAAGGAAAATCAGCCGGATTGAAAAACTGATGGAATCGGCTGTGTCCAGCTCTGTGTGTCGGTGGGACAGATAAAAAGAGAGAAAGAGCCGGCGCGCGGAGACAGATAGCGAGAGAACGACCGCGGGACAGAGAGAGGGAGAGAGAGAGAGACGGGAGAGAGGCAGAGACACGAGCTCGGCCCGGTCGTATTATAAAAATCCACAAAATAACCGACGCGGTGGCCATTAGCGATGCTCTTTTAACCCTCGCCATTCAGCCTCGCCCTCGTGATGCGTGTAAATTTTCCAGCGGCGGTCGCTCTCTGGCTACATTTTTCGTCGAGTGCCACTGTGTGTATTGCGGACCCCGTAGCAACCTCCTACCCCTCGGCGAGCCGCGCGCACACCCCTCTCACCCATCCAACGAAACCCCCCTCGAATCACCCTCCCGGTGGTAATCCGACTGGCTAGCCACTCGCGCCAACAAATACCCTCACCTTCGGCCACCCACTGCCACCACTACCGCCTCCCCAACGTCCGGTCACCCCCCGAACCACCGCCAACGCGACTCTCCACGCTGCCGAATAACCGTCTCTCTCTCCTTCTCTCTCGAACCTCTGTTCTGCCTCCTCTCTCATCCCCTTTCTCTCTTTCTCCGTCAAACATCTCTCTCGCCGTATCTCTCTCTGCGAAATCTCTTCCCTCTCGTTCCTACTTTCGAATGACCACCCTGTTCTCTTCCTCTTTCTCCCTCTGGCAAATCTCTCTATTCTCTCTTTTCCTCTATCCCTGTTAAACCTCTCTCTCCTCTCGTCGTGCTTTCTCTGACGAATCCCTGTTCTCTCTTGCTCCGTAGAATCTCTTCGTCCTCCTCCCTCTCGCGTCTCCTGTCTTCATCCCTCGAATCCTTCTCTTCCTCCCTCTGAAATCTCTATCGCCGTCTCGCTCCGGCCTTCTCCCGCTTCAGCCGTCCTCGTCCGGCGCTCCACACTCTCGGCCAGCGCACCGTGGACGCGACTCATCCCACCGTGACCCAACCCGCGGTACACTCTCTGGTGAACCACCCCCGACACCCCGAACACCGCGAAATGCGCGGCGTTGGCCTCGTACACGGGCCACCACACGTCGACGGGAAAATTTTTCACGGCTACTTCCGCCTCTCCAGAGGAGAACCAGCGCCGCTAGATCGACCGGGATCCCGCGATCCGACGATTCACTACCCTCGTTCTCTCTGCTCTCTCTCCAGCTCTCTCCTCCCCCCGCCCCCTCGACGCCACCCACACCCGCTTTCCGCATCTCTCTCGCCCCTGCCAAGCCAGGCCTCCCCTCGCGTCCAGCCCCCGCCGGCCTACCCAACCCCTCGCGACCGGGACACGATTTTCGTCGTAGCCTGTCTGACGTTGTTTGTTCGACGTCGTGTATACTGTTTGATGCTTTTTTTCGTCTCTCTTCCTCTCCCTACCAATGCACTCGCTCGCCTCGTTCGCCGATGTACGGTTCCTTTTTTTTTTTTTGCTTTGTTTTCGCGGAGATTGGTTTTCTCTTTTGTTTGCTTTTTGAGGGGGCGGCGGGGGTGCACGCGAATTGCGCCACGGGGGTCGAAGGAGGAGGTTATTGGTAATGAACGATTCGAGAGACGGTTTTCGGTGCGCGCCTCTTTCGGGGAATGGTTCTTTGGGACGCGTTTCGCGATTGGTGCGAGTTTCTTTGGGGAACGTTGGGAGATTGTCAATTGCTCTGGAGTTAGAGTGGAGTTAATGATTGAAGGCTTCGACGATTGGTATCTCTATTTCGGTTTAACTTACAGTGGATCATTCAAGATTCAGTATTAACCCGTTGCACTCCAGAGGCGCCTCTAAGTCACCAAATGATTTGACACAGCAAAACTGTAAACTTTAATATTTAATTATTTAATTTATTAAACTTCGTATAATGCATCAATGTACGAAATATTGGAAGAAAATAGTTCTCTTCCTCTATGTGAACTTTCTTAATTCAATATAAGAAAATGTCGTCTGTATCTCATTAGAAAATATTGAACATTGCCGGTGAAAAACTTCTGGAGTGCAAAGGGTTAAAGTCTTTCGGTCGAACGCTAAGTACCTTCAACCCTTGTTTCGTCTTTGAGGCTTAAAGCTAATACTAGTGCTTATATCGTAACTACTAATATCCTCAAAGCCTTAAAAACAAGAATATTCCACCCTCAAATGACTCATAAATTTCCAAGCCCGTCATCTATTCCCTCGCCCTTCGAAGTATAGAACAATCGTTCGATTCCCAAAGAAGAGAGGAAAAATTGTGAGAAATAGTTGAACCTTCTAAATGTCAGTCATCCATCACGATCCCTCAAGGAACCACACCCCGGGAACAGGCAAACACCGTGTCTCGCGATACGAGCGCGACCATAATGGGTTAAAGTCCATCGACGTGGTTGGCTACGTGATGGGTGCGAGCATTAACTAAAAACCGAACCGAGTGGTTCGCTCGGCGGCGAGCCCACGATGGAACGGCGGCCGCGGCGGCGGTGGCATGGGGTGGGAAGGGGGTGATGCCAGAGGACCGTGACAGGTACTGCGTTGGACCTCGCTTTAACGTACAAACCGGAGTGTGTACGCGCGTACATGAGACCGAGCGCACGCTGGAAAATGCCAATCCGCGTTCATCATCCCCTCACGGACGTCAATGATAGTCTGCCATAATTCTACGCCACGACGAACCCCTTAATTACATTTATCACTCGACTCCTTGGATGGTTTCAAATGATTGTTCATGTCGGGATCGCGATTTTCCTGTGATCCAACGCGATGATTGGGCGGGGTTGTTCACCCTTTCAGCGGACAAACGCACGGGAAATTTCGATTGTTCGTCGGTTTGTCGTTCCTGTGATTTTTGTATACGCTCGATGGAACGGAAATTTTCCGGGGAAATATCGATGACCAATGCGAAACTATTTATTTTTCGCGTGCGCGCGATCTATTTTCAGGATTAATTGTCGCAGTGTACCGTGGTAATTAAGGTTCGTAAATTTCGGAATGCCTCGGGTAAACAGAATATACTATTTTCTCCATTAACGACGGGACTTGGGGTAATTGTATTCCGTTGAATATCCCCAGTGCCTCGTTCAACGGGATATTTCTGATCGGATAAAAAACACTAGAGGAATTCCGTATGACGGAAATCCGAGCGATACCATGAACCGCGGCGTCTAGTTTAACGCAGCGAGTTAGAAATTTCACGGTGTCGGTCGCGATTGAATTATTTAAACGGCCGGATTCCACCAATTATTTCCGGTGGCGTGTTTTAACGTCGACGTCGGAGGGGTGGCCGGGTAGTTTATATCGAAGCATAAATAAAAATGATGCGGTCTGCCCGATTAATCGGGAACAAGCCCCGACAGGGCCATAAATATAGAAACGCGGCCGGCCGGATCATTCGCTGCCGGATAATTGGTTTTTTGTTTTCGTTCTAGTCCGACCGAAATTAAAGTTTCATCTTGCTAAAGCGCAAAGCCGACGTCGTCGGCGTCGGTGGTGGTGGCGGCGGTGGC